>NC_090929.1:59483003-59813003 GCF_040938575.1 Ambystoma mexicanum
ACTACTTGCAATGTCATTTACTTCTAGTATTTCTCACAGCGCATGGACAAGGGCACGCTTGTTTGCGTTCTTGTTGCCATGCGTCATGCGCTTGAAAGTAAAAATCAAGATCATAGATCGCCATCCCTGTAGAAAATCAGATACAGACTCCTTGGTTGAGCCCACCATCCCTGTAGAAAATCAGATGCAGACTCCTTGGTTGAGCCCACCATCCCTGTAAAAAATCAGATGCAGACTCCTTGGTTGAGCCAGTCATCCCTGTAGCAAATCAGATACAGACTCCTTGGTTGAGCCTGCCTCCCTGTAGCAAATCAGATGCAGACTCCTTGGTTGAGCCCACTATCCCTGTAGAAAATCAGATGCAGACTCCTTGGATGAGCCCACCATCCCTGTAGAAAATCAGATGCAGACTCCTTGGTTGAGGCTGCCTCCCTGTAGCAAATCAGATGCAGACTCCTTGGTTGAGCCCACTATCCCTGTAGAAAATCAGATGCAGACTCCTTGGATGAGCCCACCATCCCTGTAGAAAATCAGATGCAGACTCCTTGGTTGAGCCCACCATCCCTGTAGCAAATCAGATGCAGACTCCTTGGATGAGCCCACCATCCCTGTAGAAAATCAGATGCAGACTCCTTGGTTGAGCCCACTATCCCTGTAGAAAATCAGATGCAGACTCCTTGGATGAGCCCACCATCCCTGTAGAAAATCAGATGAAGACTCCTTGGTTGAGCCCACCATCCCTGTAGAAAATCAGATGAAGACTCCTTGGTTGAGCCCACCATCCGTGTAGCAAATTAGATGCAGACTCCTTGGGTGAGCCCACTGGAAGGACAGGGGGCGATTCCTTCTTTGGTGAGTTCCCCCAGTGAGCTCTGGCCATCAAAAGTTGTGCCGCAGAGCCCACACTTGGAGCGCTCCCAGACTTGCAAGTGCCACAGCCACAATCTCCCACCACTGCGCTGGAATGCGATGATGGATAAGCCGAGGGGTCTGTGACTACTATTGCAGAAACGGATGGCGGTTGGTTCACCTTAAACAAAATGGCATCCCCTGAAAACATCTAACGTCGGACAGACGGTACACCTCTGACATTTTAAACGTTTCCGTTGATTTATGCACCATTTCCTGCCTCTGACTCACAGCGTCATCTTGCCTGTCCTTCAACGAGCCTATCAATGATACTCAGGCATTTGTCCAAGACGGCCAGTGTCAATCCTCCTAGCTTCATCTCCAAGCTGCCAGTGTCAATCCTCCTAGCTTCATCTCCAAGCGGCCAGCGTCAATCCTCCTAGCTTCATCTCCAAGCGGCCAGCGTCAATCCTCCTAGCTTCATCTCCAAGCGGCCAGCGTCAATCCTCCTAGCTTCATCTCCAAGCGGCCAGCGTCAATCCTCCTAGCTTCATCTCCAAGCGGCCAGCGTCAATCCTCCTAGCTTCATCTCCAAGCGGCCAGTGTCAATCCTCCTAGCTTCATCTCCAAGCGGCCAGTGTCAATCCTCCTAGCTTCATCTCCAAGTGGCCAGCGTCAATCCTCCTAGCTTCATCTCCAAGTGGCCAGCGTCAATCCTCCTAGCTTCATCTCCAAGCGGCCAGCGTCAATCCTCCTAGCTTCATCTCCAAGCGCCCAGCGTCAATCCTCCTAGCTTCATCTCCAAGCGGCCAGTGTTAATCCTCCTAGCTTCATCTCCAAGCGGCCAGTGTCAATCCTCCAAGCTTCATCTCCAAGCGGCCAGTGTCAATCCTCCTAGCTTCATCTCCAAGCGGCCAGTGTCCATCCTCCTAGCTTCATCTCCAAGCGGCCCGTGTCAATCCTCCTAGCTTCATCTCCAAGCGGCCAGTGTCAATCCTCCTAGCTTCATCTCCAAGCGGCCAGTGTCAATCCTCCTAGCTTCATCTCCAAGCGGCCAGCGTCAATCCTCCTAGCTTCATCTCCAAGCGGCCAGCGTCAATCCTCCTAGCTTCATCTCCAAGCGGCCAGTGTCCATCCTCCTAGCTTCATCTCCAAGCGGCCAGTGTCAATCCTCCTAGCTTCATCTCCAAGCGGCCAGCGTCAATCCTCCTAGCTTCATCTCCAAGCGGCCAGCGTCAATCCTCCTAGCTTCATCTCCAAGCGGCCAGTGTCCATCCTCCTAGCTTCATCTCCAAGCGGCCCGTGTCAATCCTCGTAGCTTCATCTTGAGCCGTATAAGGTCTCCATTAACGGCTGAAGGGGTGATAGGGAGACAGCCCGTGGGCTCTGTGTTGTCTCATCAGGGGCATCTCTCCCCACTGTCCCCACTGATCCATTGGTACCCAGAATCTTGACGATCCATCTCAGGACTAAGAGGCTCAGGCAATATATCTCTCACCAGAACTGGGGACCAACGGCCCCTAGGAGATCCATTTTGGTGACTATGAGCCGTTTCTGTGGTAGTAGTGGAACCCTGGGTGCCACGGCACTCTAAAATTATTTCTGTAACTCCAGGAATCTCTGCAAATTTCCATAGCAGTGAGCCACGCCCTGTCGCGAGGGAGCGGAGTGGCCCCTTAGAGGTGGTCTAGTCCACCTCACCGACCATCCCCCGCGCCACTCCCTCTGACAAATCTCCCTGTCCTGCTCTTGGCAATTTTCCCTAAATAAAAAGTCGATGGAGTGCTTCATGGCCTCAATAATGGAGCGATCCGATGGATCGGGCGGACCAGAGGAGAGTTGAAACAAAGAATCCTCAACCCTAGGTACAGGTAGGGCTTCTGATGCAGCTCGAGGTCGAGGCTCGAACCTCAAGGCTGCAGTGACCTGCATCCACCTTGGGCCCACCTCCGCTGTTGCAGATTGGCCGTGGGCCTGAATGACTTCCCCCCAAGACCGGGAGCTGGCAGGCAACACCGGCCCCTCCAAAGGCCGCACCTAAGAGTCTTTATAACCCCTGTCTGGGCCTGCCTTGCTACCATTACCGCTACAAGTTAGTTGCTTCGCCAGACATTCTGCCAATTTGCTTCTCCTCATAGAAGGTAAGTTACTCCACCGCCTTCCTTCTACTGACTTCCTGCTACCTTGCTTCCCCCTCCTCGTCCATCCCTTGTCGCCCCAGTCCTCTCTCTCTTTTGGTATGCGCGCGGCCGCCACTGGCTCGATGCGTGGCTGGCTTTGCGTCCTTCTTCACCCTCTCTCTCCTGATGCGCCTGGCACGGCCCTCTGCCTCGCATGGCAAGGCCCTGCCGGTTGGTGCCTCCAGCTCTGCTCTTCGTCCCCTCGGATCACTGTATTTCCACTCATGTGTCCTGCTTGATGGCTCTTGCCAGTCACGGACTGGAGTTGCCCTTATTTCCGACTTCCTATCCCTCGGTGAGGCAGGTCAGCTTGTTTGTTTGGATTCATCTACCTATTGTGTCCCTTGCTTGATGCTGATGAGATTTGCCAGTGTATATTTACATACCCACTACGTCCCTTGCTTGTCATTATTGGACTGCCTTTCTCCAGCCTACGCTTACCTGCAACCACTGATTGACTCTGCAACCTTGCTGTGTTTTGCATTTTACCTACCTGCAACCACTGATTGACTCTGCAACCTTGCTGTGTTTTGCATTTTACCTACCGGCAACCACTGATTGACTCTGCAACCTTGCTGTGTTTTGCATTTTACCTACCGGCAACCACTGATTGACTCTGCAACCTTGCTGTGTTTTGCATTTTACCTACCTGCAACCACTGATTGACTCTGCAACCTTGCTGTGTTTTGCATTTTACATACCTGCAACCACCGATTGACTCGGCAACCTTGATGTGTTTTGCATTTCACCTACCTGCAACCACTGATTGACTCGGCAACCTTGGTGTGTTTTGCATTTTACCTACCTGCAACCACTGATTGACTCGGCAACCTTGCTGTGTTTTGCATTTTACCTACCTGCAACCACCGATTGACTCCACAACCTTGCTGTGTTTAGCATTTCACCTACCTGCAACCACTGGATTGACTTTTCGCAGCCTGTGCTGTGTTTTACACTGTTTACCTGTGGTGATACTTAGAGGCCGATTCATGGAACAAACGTGCGCCAAAAATCTTGGCGCAAGCTGGCGCAAGCGTGAAAAAACAGGCGCACGTGTGCGATTCATGGAAGTCCCTGCGCTTGTTTTCCTCGGGATGTGCGCCAAACCTGTGCGAAAGCGCACAACATTAGCGCACACACCAAAAAGTGGATGGAACACGGGGCAAAATTGCCGGAATGGGGAACAACGTGTGAAAAAGAAGGCGTAACTGGGGAAGTACTGCAGGGAAATGCACGGAACGCCCACACGCACACGAACCACACGTATTCATGGAATCGAATAGGGGAAACCCGTGCACGGCCAAACACACACACAGGTCCAAACACGTCCGCCACACGAAGGCAGGCGGTAGCGTCCCTGCGCATTACAAAAATGTGCGCGCACAAAAAACACGTATATACAGCTATGATGAATGTCCCATTCTATGGTCCCCTAGGAGAAAAGACGTGTCGCGCAACGCACAGGCATCCAATAAAATCACGAAAAAGAGATAAGCGACCCCTGTTGCCCACGTGCGTGTAAAAAAACACATGCAGTACGCTGTGGCAGCCAGGAACACAAAAAAAATGTACGCGATCAACACACAGGCTAGTATGCCCATAAAAAAATGGGTATGTGACAAACATGGACACCCACAATGGGAAAAATAGAGTGTGCGACTCACTGTATGCCTTGCGTGTAGAAGAAGAACGCAGAGCCAACACCCACCTGCTGTGAAGTAATCACGTGTGAACCCCAACGCCTGGAAAACACACGCACTGCTTCCCACGAAAAGCACGTACAGAGCGATGGAAACCCACGTGGGACCCTCAACCCGTGCCAGGGAAACGCCTGCACGTGTTACGTCACATACGCGCTTACGCACCAAGGGCCTTTCCTCGAATTACACTCTGACATGCAGTTTTTTCACGTGCCAAATCACTCTGTATCAAGCTGGCCTTGCAGCAATACACGGAAGACCACGCTCCTGCCCAGAAGGCCATTTTCCTGCCCCCCAGAGCCACGAGCATGCTCCCACCTGTCATCTGCTGCTGCCTGCCTGCTGCCCACGTGCCCTGCTATTTGGTGCCTGCACGTCAGCCATCTGCAGGGGTCCAGTTGCTGTGTCCAACCCTGCTGGAACAGAAGACTCCCGACTGGTATACCATTGCTCCACAGCCCAGCCCCAGGACCCAGTTGCCCACCCACACCTGCCTCGGGGGTTGCCATGTCCGACACAACACCATCTGGCACCAGTGGCAACCCCACAGCAGAGAGGCAGAGGGCTGCCAGCTTCAGTGAGAAAGAAGTTGGCATCCTGGTGGAGCAAGTCCTGGGGCATTATGATGCCTTCTTTGAAAGTTCACGCGCCGACTATGAAGGACGGAAGGGGATCTGGAAGGACATTGTGGCTGCCATCAACGAGGAGGGGGTGGCAGCCCGTGACCTGCAACATGTCCGGAAGCACTGGGAGGACTTCAGGTCAAGGACCCTCAACAAGGCCTGGTGCCTCGTGAAGGCAGAGGATGCAGAGGGGTGCCGGGTCCGCCTGACCAACATCCAGAAGACGGTCCTGGAATGCATAAGCCCAGCGCTCCACTTCCAGATTCTTCAGAGGCAGACCCGTCTGGAGTTGAGCGGTAAGTGGCCATGCATTGTTGTGTGAAACAGGGCATGTAGCGGTATGCTGGCAGTCATCTACTTGCCTGTGTGTGTGACATAGACCATGTATGGATGTGTGTGTGCAGGGACATCATGGGGCTGCATGTGAGACCAGTCATGCGTGAACCACATGGATGGTGCATGTGTTACAATGCAACATGCGGAGCAGCATGCGGAATGCACACTTGAATGCATGCCTATCTCTGTTCTTGGACATGGATGGGGTGTGAGAGATGGGTGCTGCTGTCATGGACATGTATGGTGTACATGTCTGTGTGTCTGAGTAGCGTGTGAGGGACTTTGAAACACCATGGATGCATGACACATGTCTGTGATGATGTGTTGATTCACTGATGCAGTCTAGTCATCCATGTATCCACTGTGTCTGTGGTGTACGGGGCCAGATGCATGAGCCTCCGGTGATGTGTGTGCATGGATCAGTATTACCCATGATGCATGTGAGTTTAAACACAACATTGTATGTTAATAGAGGCCCTTGGACATGTATTCAAATGTTGATTGCATGCGCCGTGCCTGATTCTGCATGTGTGTTGCCTGCATTGACACATGTGTTGTGGAGGGACATGATGTAAGTGACGTTTGACAGTGCCACTCATATGCTATTGCTTCCTGTCTAGGGGACTATTGTACAGTACCCTGATGCTTGTGTTCTATGTCTCCCTCTACACAGCGTCGAGTGAAGAGGAGGGCGGAGACGGTGCTGTGGAGCAAAGCGGCAGGGATGCCTCCACCGGCCGGCGACGCAAGGCCCAGCCACCCTCCCAGGAATTACCATCATCCGGGAGCGAGGGGACTGGTGCCGCGTCTGCCACTACGGTTGCAGCGGAAGTGGTGGGTGAGCCCCGACAGGGGCTTGCGATGGTGGAAGACAGTGCTGAGACATCCAGGTTGGTGCTGTGCACAGAGGAGGAGGAGGCTGCTACTGAGCCACACATGGGGCCTGGTGGGGGTGTTACCACTGGTGCAAGTGGTGCAGTCCCGGGCCAGGGGCAGGAGGCAGCACAGGTCGCCGCAGAGGGGCCTGTGCATGTGACTGTCCCTGACCCTTTGACTGCACCACCATGCACCAGCAGGGATGCTCCGTCCCAGGCCCGTCCATAGGTAGGGGGGAGGCCCACGTCATCTGGCACTCCACTACCTGCGGACGGGGAGACCGGTGACCGTGTGGAGTCCATCCTGATTGGTGTCGCGTTGCGCACGCGTGGTATTCGTGATGACGTGCGTGCTTCCTGGGGGGACCACACACGTCATCACAAAGAGCTGATTGCCGACGTGCACCAGTTGGGAGGGGCCCTGGTCGGAGGGTTCCTACATGTGTCGGGCACTCTGGCGGCCCGCTTCTGCTCTGTGCAGACTATGCGCCAGTCGTTCTCCATGCCATCTTCTGGCCCAGATTCCACCAGGGCCCCCTGTGGACCTGCCGCGACCAAAGCAGCCAGCTTGGTGGAGATGACATCCCTGCCACAGTCGGGAGTCAGAGGTCCAGCAAGGGTGGACACCCCACCAACTGGAGACCAGCAGATGGAGGATGTGCCGGGATCATCGGACAGGGCACATGGACGGCAGCAGCAGGCTCAAGGTGGGAGCGATGATGGCTCGGGCCATCAACATCAGAGGGGCAGGCATCGGCCAGAAAGCAGTAGGACCCTGGAATGCGGGTGTCTTCCGTGTGGCAGTGGCTGGGCCAGCGGATAGATGCAGCGCGGTGGCGGGCGGAAGAGGCACAGCTCACTATGGTCAGGGCGTAGTTCTCCATGCGCAGGGGGCGTTGAGGCGGGCTGAGTGCCTGGAGGCAACTCGCAGGGAGTTGGAACAGGCCATGACTTCATCCCTGCGAGACCTCGGGGCCAGGGGAGAGGCCCACCTCCGGGACATCGACATGGAGTTCAATGATGCCCTGGGTCAGGACAGCACAGAGTGAGCCGTAGGACTTGCCCGCCGCCATTGTACATAGTTAATTAGTGTTAGGTTTCCTTTCTGTTTTTATTTCTTTTGGGGCGCTTGGACAATACCCGACCTTTTTGTATATAGTTGTTCATTAGGTAGGGTTTTTTATAGGTTTCCTTTCAATGGTTGGGCTCATGGACCCTGGAGGTGTACTTTGTATATAGTTCAACACTGGATTACACTTCTTTTTATTTTTTTTGTTCCATGGATCAATGGTTTTGTCTTATTTTTTCCCTTTGGATTTGTTTTGACGGACAGACACTTTGGACCCATGTGCTTTTGGATTGATTTGGATTCTGCTTTCACACATTTTCTTTTTATTTGGACATGCAGCTTTTTCTTTATTATTTCCATTATTGTGGGTTTCATTTCATTCCCTTGCTTTTGTGTTTAATACATTTTTATTTCATACTTCAATGTGTGGTATTCTCTCTTTGGTTTCATGCATGTCACGATGTGTGTTTTCTCTATCACTTGCACCCATTGTGTGTGTGTGACGGAAATGTGTTGATGTGCATACTTGCCATTTGGGATGTATCATGTGATGGGGATTTCAATGTGGGGTGGATGTAATACTTGGTTGTGTGTTTGGACTGCGGTGGCGTGGGGTGTGATTTGTGTGGCCATAAGGCCCATGATTGTGGATCGTGATGACGTGTTGGGGGGGACATGAGTCGGGGCCTGCTGGCAGGTGCCTGTCACTGCTGGGTGGGTGTGCAGAGGGACATGAGTCGGGGTCTGCTGGCAGGTGCCTGTCACTGCTGGGTGGGTGGGGGTGCAGGGGGACATGAGTCGGGGCCTGCTGGCAGGTGCCTGTCATTGCTGGGTGGGTGGGGGTGCAGGGGGACATGTGTCGGTGCTCACTTGTGCATGGTGACATGTGGGCTGGCGGGGGGGCATGGCCAGGGTGGATGGGCTGCCTGCAGGGCATGGCCAGGGGTGCTGGGTAGTCCCCTGTGTTGGGGCACCCCAGGAATACATGTACCCCGCTCGCCCAGCGCAATCGCGTGTGGAACTCCCCGCACACCCCTCACTATACACGTACCCCGCTGGCCAAGGCCTATCATGTGTTATACTACACGCGCACCCCAGTAATACACGTACCCCGCTCACACAAGGCCTATCGCATGTGATACTACACACGCACCCCTGTAATACACGTACACCGCTCGCACGAGGCCTATCGCATGTCATACTACACACGCACCCCAGTAATACACGTACCCCGCTCACACAAGGCCTATCGCGTGTGATACTACATGTGCACCACCAGAATACGCGCAGGCAGCCCATCCACCTTCCCCATACCCAGCAGGCAGCCATCCACCCTGGGCATGCGCCACAGGCAGCCCATCCACCCTCCCCATACCCCGCAGGTAGCCCATCCACCCTGGGCATGCTCCGCAGGTAGCACATCCACCCTGGGCATGCTCCGCAGGCAGCCCATCTACCCTCCCCATACCCCGCAGGCAGCCCATCCACCCTGGGCATGCTCCACAGGCAGCCCATCCACCCTCCCCATACCCCGCAGGCAGCCCATCCACCCTGGGCATGCTGCTCAGGCAGCCAATCCACCCTCCCCATACGCCGCAGGCAGCCCATCCACCCCTGGGCATGCCCCGCAGGCAGCCCACTCCACAGGGGGGACTTTTCCCACATTTTACACGCGATTTCGCTGGCGCAAGCGGGGTATGTATATTCTGGGGCGTGCACGGGGAGTTTTACATGCTATTGGCCTTGCGCGAGTGGGGCCGTGTATTCTGGAGCGTGCACTGGGAGTTTTACACGCTATTGACCTAGCGCGAGCGGGGTACGTGTATTCTGGGGCGTGCGCAGGGAGTTTTACATGCTTTTTTGTGGTTGGGGGGCTGTATGCTGGTCCACTGGCCTTTGCGCTATGTACTGGATTTGTGCGATGTTTTTGGTGCATGGGGCGAGTTTGGGGGCGTAACTGGCGCTGCTGCAGGGTCGCTGCGCCACTCTGCGCCACGGCTGTTTATGGTTGTATAAATCCATGAATACGCTGTGCGCCTAAATGGATTTTGGCGCACGCGGCTGGCGCAGACTGCCGCACGCGCACTCTGTGCACCAGACGCGTGCGCCACTTGTGCGCCGATTTCTAAGAATTACCCCCTAGATGAAGCCGCCCACCATGAGGGGATGCTTTCCCAAGTACCATCATTGTGCTGTGCTTGTTTCCGTCCAATACACTTAATGTACCTTTCTCCTCATTATGTCTAATGGTCTAGTAGGAATGTTTTCTGTTGTTTTTCTGCATCCCTGCCCCATGGCCAATAAATAAATAAATAAACCAGGTGGGAAGCTGGAGGTCCAGTCAGCGACCCTGACAGCTCCTCCACTGCTGTCGAGATCACCACAGAGGGCCCTAAAACAGCAGTTTGTGCTGCGTATGTGGGGCGCATCAGACTAAGCAGATCCTCTGAGGACACAGCCCCCGTTGAGCAGGGGTTCCCCCTTCCTGCATCTTGATTGGAGAACCATCAAGATGGATCCTTGCACACAGGAGTCACTGGGACCTGCCCGCACAGAGAACTAAGCAAAACCGCCCTGCACACCTCGCACTGCTAAGCAATTGCTAAGCAAGTGACATCCATGTGTATATTTGTGTCTGTATCACCACGTACAGACAGCCTGTGATGGCCTGTAATATATACATTCTTCATACTGTGCTTCAGTGTTCAAGCGAATGCTGAGTCATGTTAAGAGTTTTTATACTGCACCAATCATCACTGTAGTTTCTGAATAGTGCCATAGCTTGTCTGGAGAGTGGCGTATTGTGCACCTACCAGGGCGGTCTTTCTAAATCAAACTGTCACGCCCCTGCCACACACGAGTGCGTGCAGGGACTGAGAGGCACATCAGAACCAGGAGAGCTGTCGTCGGAGAACAGGTTAGTGTTTGTGAGTGTGTTTATGGGGTAGGGGTATTCTTGGGAAGGCAGCGGCGGCTGAGGAAGGAGGGTTCAGTGGGTAAAACCCACCGACTTCCAAGATGTCCCGCCAGCGAGTGTGGGGCAAAGGCATTTGGTATTTTCGCTTATTGAGTGCTGCCGAAAACCGACTAAATGAAATCTGTCTTTTTGGTAGGCGGCCTACAAAAAGCGGAAAATTCACATAGAGCTGGGTTATCCAGACCTTCATCTGCAAGAACACCGCAGGAAAAGGGCAAAGAAGGAGACAGGCTAAACACTAATGAAAGATGCATGAAGATCAGAAAAGAAATGAGACGCAGGCATGGCGTTTGTGATGCCTATTGAGTCAGTGAATAACCATCTAAGCAAAGCACCAATCAGAGAAAAGCAAAGGTGTAATGCTCCTACGAGCTAATGTACACTCTCTTAGGTCATTCCCAGTACTTCGCAGGAAAGTACTGGACTTGATCATCACGGTGTTGCATCAGGGCATTAGATAGGCTCCCGCTGACCCTTAAAGCATGGAACCTTGTTTATCTATAGGGTGCAACCGTAACCTGACAAAGCAAAGAGAGATGAATCTGGGATTGCCTAGCCAACTGCCAGACGTGACCGAGCTCGGAGCAGACTGTGCACTAGGAGCGTGGAGTGGACACACAGGGGAAGAGGAATCCGTGTCATACGTGTCATACTTGCATGTCACTATACTGAGGGGTGGGCTAGTGAAAGGGAATGGCGTAAAATCTGATCATATATTGATGGAGAGTGCGGTCACTGCACCGCTCAGGGTTCCTATACATGAGGATGTGTAGGATACACTTGTTGCTTGCCTAGCACTTTACAGCACTTTATGCAACAGTAAGGACACCTGACAGTGCTGAGAGTGGAGAGTCTTTCAGGGTGCAGGTCACCAATGTTAGCACTGTTCCATACAATGCTTTGCACTCGTGACCGCTCTCACCTTTCACATTTTCTTCCTTCCAAAGTATGCTTGAGGTCTCTTATAGGATAGATAGACGTGGTGTTACAGTTACGAAATGTATGTCATACATATTGTATTTGTTTTGTCATTTACAGGGGGCCGGCAAAGCTGCCCCCCCTGTAAAGGCTCACTGATAAGGCCGAGCGCCTGCTCCCCTGTCCGTCCCTGTACTGCTTGTGCAAGCTCTACCGAGGCACAGAAGAAGAGCCATGAGGCCAGCAGCAAGAAGCGAATAGAACACAAAATGACGCGAGACTGCTTGCCTTTATCTGTCAATCGGGTAATCCTTGAAGGGCTCAGACCTATTCTCCTGAAATGTGAAAATGAAATGCCTGCTAGAGATGCCCAATGTCTGAATAAAATTATTTGCACAGTTCTGGATAGCCGTTCCAAAATGGCTGCCGCATTCTCTCTGGAAAAGGCATCTGAGTTGCCTCCTTCCAGAAGCCTGCCTTCAACATCCTCTGTGACACTGTGAGCCTTCAGGCATAGCAGACCCCCTGTAAAGGCCCACTGATAAGGCCCAATGTGTGCTTCCTTGTGTTATGGAGAATTCTCAGAAATGTGCTAATTCCCTTCTACCTTGGAGACCTCCAGTTATTTTGCTGGACATTTCATTTTAATCTGGAGTGAGTGAGACCTTTTTCTCACCCTCTTGTGTATTTTTCTTTGAACACTGTGTTTCTTCTGACTTTGGAGTCTGACAAACTCCATAGGCATCATCTTTACATTGTGGCACACAGCACCTTCAGTGCAGTGACACAGGGAAGTCTCTTAGATTTCCCAAAGGTTTAAATACTTTCTCTTGGGATAAACTACTGTTTCCCAGAGCAGTGAAGTGCAATGGACTTTACTTACCGTAAGTAACTTTCTAGACCCAGCACACACTATCTTTCATAGAGTGCTGGATGGGTTACTTAGTATCCCCTTTGTCTACTTTCTTATGTAACATGTTTATGTTGCCCTTTCTACAGTTAATGGCTGGTGGCAGTGGTTTACTTTTTCCTACCATTCTGTGTTTTTACCGCTGGCTGCAATTGAAGATGCAGTACAGCACCCACCATTGCCCATTTTGTCAAAGTGGCCCAGTCTTCTTTTTTCGCCATTTCTTGTTGGAAAGATCCTTCTTGAGATTTACTCTGTGCGCCAAACCAGGTCTGGTCCCTTTGTTCATTTTGCTTTTGGCGGGATTCACTAGTGAAGCCCGCCTCTTGCTCCAGCGTGTCTGGCATGGCCGGAAGCAAAGAAGGTGCCCAAAACACCCTGTGCTTAGTCTCCTTGGTTACAGGAATGCACCCAAAGGTGATTGGCTGGCTGGCTGGCTGGCTGTCATTGGAGGACAGCCACCTTGCTGTGTTATTGACAGCAAGGCTGCAAATGTATGGGAGAGACTTGCATAAAAGGTGAGGCCTCTTGCAAGGAAAGCAGAGTCGACCATGGACAAAGGAATCCGAAGAAGAACTTGGACCAGAAGCTTGCTACAACTCCTGGACCATTGGTTTGCCTGTGAAGCCCTGCTACAGTGCTGAAGCTCCAAATTCGCCTCGACTAGAGAAGCCCTGCAAAGGACGACTTCTCCCCTTGGATTGGTGGGACCAATCGACCACAAGACGAACTTGACTGGAATTCCTCTCTCTGCTGGCTGTACTTCCATTGCTGCTGCTGGAACCGAGTGCCAGGGGACAGGAACACCAAAATCGAGTGCATTGTTTTTAAGCCAGACCCGAGCTCTAGGAAGATCCTCTGGACTCCCATGAAGCAGGACTGCCCAAGCCTGAGCCACCTCAACAGAGTGCTGGACCCCAGAAATAAGGAAAGTCTACAAGGTCTCCAAGAACTGCGGTCGTGCTATTTGCGAGAAGCTGAAACCGCAAAGTGCTGCTAATCTGAACTTTGCCCATTACTATCGCCGACCTTCGAATCGTAGTACAGGAGTCCCCAGACTTCTCCGCTCTTGTCCCCACAACTGAGGCCCAGGAACAACAGGATCTGCAGGACCTACAATAGGAACAAAAGACAGCTGGGACAATTTCTTCAGATCTAAGGCACTGTGAACTAAGGGTACTTACCTATTGTTGTGTAACTTGCTTGATCTCGGTTGCGATTTGCATTGGCTGCCCTTTTGCAGAGTTGCTTGCAGCTTTGCCCTACACAAGCCTCCCAGCTTGTGGCCCAACAGTGATTTATTTTTAAACAAACTCTCATATAACATTGTGCAAGACTTTTTACTTGCCTTCAAGAAGTGCCTCAGCTCCCCTAGACTTTGCTCAAGTGACATTGGCTGTCCTGGCTGCCTGAAGACTCTTCTAACCTCTGAATTTGTGCTTAACTATACCTCTAAAAAATGTCACACATATCTTACTTGTATAGCTGGGAAAGGGTTAATCTACATTGCATTGGGGGGGTTCAAAAGTGCTCATCTGTTTGATAAACTGGTTAACCATTGTTTCTTTCCCTAACCTTTTCCTTTTTGCCACACCTTCAGTATTACCATTTAAGTGTGAAAAGTGATATATTAATGTCCACAGTGTCCTTGCAATTGAAGTCACCTCAGGGTGTAGGAAAACCTTACTTTATTGAACTGAAGGAGTGTATTCTGAAGTGTATTTTTTTGTTGCCAATTGCTCCCTTCTAAAGAAGGCTTATTTTAAAACCGACTGTTAAATTAATAAATCATTATTTAATCAAAAAACCTTGAGTATGAGTGTTATTTGGATGCTTGTTACTGTGAAACTCTATGTTGCAACCCTACAGCTCACATTGACCCCTCTTGAGATAAGCCTGACTGCTCAGTCACTTCACCAACCTGTGTAGTACATGCTTTTACCAAAGGTTGGGTTACCTATTGCCACGAGGACAAGGCTGGTGTAGTCTCCTACAGGGTTACTACATACAACCTTGCCTAACACCCTGTCTGTCCCTTTGCTCCTTGTGCCAGCTCCGCCGAGGCAAAGAATAGCCATGAGGCCCCCAGCAAGAAGCGAATAGAACACGAAATTAAGCGAGACTGCTCGCCTTTATCTACTAATCAGGTAATCCTTGAAGGGCTCAGATCAATTCTGCTGAAATTTGAAAATGGAATGCCTGCTAGAGATGCCCAATATCTGAATAAAATTATTTGCACAGTTCCGTATAGCCGTTTGAAAATGGCCGCCGCATTCTGACTGGAAAAGACATCTGAGTGGCCTCCTTCCAGAAGCCCGCCTTCAACACCCTCTGATTGGAGGACCGACAAAAACATCCTCTGTGGACCTGTGAGCCTGCAGGTGTAGCAGGCCCCCTGTAAAGGCCCAACGTGTGCTCCCTTGTCCGGTCCTGTCAGGCCGCTGGAAGCCTCCTGACCACTAACTCTCCTATCAGGTATGCACCTACTGAACGAGCAAACTGCGTTATTTCACTGTCGATGTCCCGTGCGTTAACAAACCACAACTGTATCCCTCCCACCCCCTTCCTTTTATCTCCTTATCTGTCTATTCATATGAGCCACCTCTCCTTTGCTCACAGAACTGGTGCCCATATACGCCTAGAAAGCTCTGATCGATCCTATAAATCTGTGCCCGGCCCATGCTCATGCTATAGCAGAAAAAGGAGGCTCTCCACACACACCCGCACTTGCTCCCATGTGTTAGCACCACCAATGTTGCCATCCAATGCTCCCATGTTAGCACCGCCAATGTTGCCATCCAATGCTCCCATGTGTTAGCACCACCAATGTTGCCATCCAATGCTCCCATGTTAGCACTGTCAAAGTTGCCATCCAATGCTCCCATGTTAGCACCGCCAATGTTGCCATCCAATGCTCCCATGTTAGCACCGCCAATGTTGCCATCCAATGCTCCCATGTTAGCACCGCCAATGTTGCCATCCAATGCTCCCATGTTAGCACCGCCAATGTTGCCATTCAATGCACCCATGTTAGCACAGCCAATGTTACAGTCGAGTTATCCCATGACAGCACTGTCTGTGGCGCCATCTAAGGCCCCAATGTCAGTACCCCTGATGTTGCACCCTACGCTAGCACCGCCTGCAGCGACATCTAGTTCCCCTCTGCAAGCAGCAGCTATCACTTCTATTACTTGAGCAGACTGCGGAAGATAGCGCTATCACTTCTATCACTTGAGCAAACACACAAGACAAAGCCACAGCAAAAGATAACGCAAACTCAGCAACTCCTACAAAGACACTGCACTGTCACCCAGACCAAACAACTGAGTCAAAATGCCCACTCACCGAAGTTCCTGTACGAGCTTCAGACTGCCCAGACACACCAACAGCTATAACCTTACCTAACCTACTTACAGCCCCTGTTCAGAATAGACATGTCTCACCCAAGCCCCTCTGCGCTAGGCCGCTCAATGAACATGCAATGGACATCTATGACCTGATATCTATGAGCAATCTTGAATGATTCGCCATCACAGAATCCTGGCTGCATGCTGCAGCAGGTCCAGCACTTTAATTATCCATGCCTGACAGCTATACTCTCCTAAGGAAGGATGGCCTAGATGCCAAGGGGGGTGGCAGGGTAGCAATCATAGCCAAAAATGCACTCCTACTCAGAGAATCAAATAAATACACTTTACAATCAGGGGGGCTCCTTTCAACGGAACTGTCGCTCTCCAACAACGCAATGGTGCCCCTACACCTAATATACAGGCCACCAGGCCCCATCCATTCCTTTGAAAATTATATGTCACAACTCCTCTCCACAGACACCAAAGCATCTTCTAAAATATTGCTCCTACGCTACCTAAATTTAGGATTTTTAATGACTCATTTGACTTAAGCGCCCTAGTGCTCGCAAATTTCATTGAAGGTCTCAGCTGCACACAACGAATATGTAGCCCAACCCATGATAAGGGACGAACGTAGACTGCTTAGAAGACCTTAAATGGAACATAGACATTACCTCTAACGAGCCGTGCCCGTGGTCAGACCACAATATCATCTAATTTATTATACCCATGAACAACCAACTAATGGCACCTGCTACGGCAACAGCGACACATTCTAGAAACATGCAGAATGTCACAACTGACCGTATACTCCCGTTTCTGAATGCACTCACCTCCCTCCAAACACCAACAAATGACCCGACCATC
This sequence comes from Ambystoma mexicanum, assembly GCF_040938575.1. Lineage (NCBI taxonomy): Eukaryota > Metazoa > Chordata > Amphibia > Caudata > Ambystomatidae > Ambystoma > Ambystoma mexicanum. The sequence continues at coordinate 59,499,658 of NC_090929.1, forward strand.
ATGGTTGACATATACAATCCAAGTCTCCTACTAGCAATTAATGAAATAGCTCTGATGACCAATCGAAAGCAAAAACCACTGGCCCACCTAAATACATGGTTTACCCCTAGCCTTAAAGCCCTTCGATCTTCTAAGCGAGCTGCAGAGAGTGGCTGGATAAAGGACCTTTAACCCTCAAAAAAGGATGACTTTACCTTGTCAGCCAAGGCCTACAACAGGTCATACCTTCCGCAAAAAGGGATACCTGTAATGGAAGAATTGCTGAAGCAAATTCAGGTGCCTGCGAGCTCTTTGCAATACTATGGGAACTTGAATCCCCATCCCCCCAGGCTGCTAACTGCTCCAAAGACACTGTATGGTTTACTAACCAAACACTGACCCAGGCACAGCACAGGTCCAACTCTCCGAGTTCAATCCCGTTTCGGAACTGGAAGTAATTAACGTTATCCATGGTCTAAAGCCATCTAGATGCCAAGGAGATATCGGCCGGGCCAAGTTATTAAAGGCTGTGCTCATGAATTGGCACCATTCATCTCTTCACTCATAAATGCTTCCTTTGCCTCCAGCACCATGCATGCCAATCTTAAAGATGTCTGGGTACTGCAACTCCGAAAGAAAGCCACCTTAGGTCCTGACATGCCTACCAACTACTGGCCAATCATGACAGTCCCGCTCCTACTTAAAACCCTAGACAGAGCGGCCTATCTACAAATCCAAAAAGCCGTATAAGCCAACAATCTCCGGGGCCCACGTTAGTCCTGGATCCGCCTGGGCCACGGTACAGAATCAGCTCTGATAGACTTAAAAATACGAAAAGACGAATTTAAAGACAAAGGTAAGCTCACCCTCCTACTCCTACCCCTACTGGACTTGTCAGCGGCCTTTGATCTGAAAGCTATAGCTGGGATTGCATCCTTTTGGCTTGGGAGGATAGCTCAGTGGCAACGTGCTCGCCTTGGAAGCAAGACGACACAGAACAACACAGGTTCGATCCCCACGTCCGCGCTTAGAAACCTCTGGGTATTAAGCGCGTTATCAATAACCAATCATATCATATGATATCCAACAGAACAATGAGAGTTTTCACACCTACCGTTTTGGCCCTCATAACTCCGGTGTCATGCGAAGTTCCTCAAGGATACTGCATCTCCCCAACTCTGTACAATACATTCACGAACCACTCTTCGACCAGCTCGACTCACTGGGTATCTCCTACACGAACTACGCAGACGATGCCCAAATCCTCATTCCTATATCAGGCTCTTATAACCTAGACTCCAACACCCTAGGCATGATTTCCCTAACCATTGAGGCCTGGTTGGCCACGCATTCACTCTGTTTAAATGATGATAAGACGGAGCTGCTCTTGCTCGGTTCCCATCCACTACTGAATAAACTTGACAAAAAAAACAACTCCTTCGTCATTGACGGCAACTCCATCACAGTCGCCAAAGAAGTAAAAACCTTGGGAGTATATGTAGACGCCTCTCTATCCCTAACAAGGCAGGTAAATGCCATCTCCTCAGCAGCAGCATATACCACTAAATTAATTACCGCCAGCAGAGTATTCCTCTCCACAGAAAGCTGTGTCACTCTAGCAAGAGCATGGATAGTCTCAAGGCTACTCTACTGCAACAACCTCTTCGCATGAACCACCACATCCAACATAAAAAAACTTCAGATTATTCAGAACAGTGCGTTTAGAGCGGCCCTAAACCTCCCCGGAGTAATACCACATCTCGTCAGGCAGAAGACATCTACAGTGGCTTCCAATGCGAGAGCACATTCTATTCAACACCTTGTCCATAGCACATACATGCCTGACCGACACTGCGCCCAGATACCTCACAAGAAAATTCTCAAAGCCACAATCCACCAGACCCACACGGTCCACTCAGGCACATCCTCTCAATACCAAGATTCTGATCACAAAAAGCCGCCAGCTTCCCAGTAGTAGCAGTGAAACGGCGGAATGCACTACTGCTCTCATTAAGAGCCGAACCTTCGTTCCGGCAATTCCGCTAAGGCCTCAAAACGTGGCTCTCCTCCCAAGACGCGTCGGAATGCACTACCGCTCTCATTAAGAGCCGAATATTCGTTCCGGCGATTCCGCAAAGGCCTCAAAACGTGCTCTCCTCCCAACATGAGACGCGTCGGAATGCCCTGCGGCTCTCATTAAGAGCCGAACCTTCGTTCCGGCGATTCCACAAAGGCCTCAAAACGTGGCTCTCCTCCCAAGACGCGTCGGAATGCATTACCACTCTCATTAAGAGCCGAACCTTCGTTCTGGCGACTCCGCAAAGGCCTCAAAACGTGCTCTCCTCCCAACACTAAGACGCGTCGGAATGCACTGCCGCTCTCATTAAGAGCCGAACCTTCATTCCGGCGATTCCGCAAAGGCCTCAAAACGTGGCTCTCCTCCCAAGACTGAGGGGCTGCATGAGCAAGTAACACGAATGCATAGGGGCCAAATAAAGCAACTAATAGCCTAGCCACCGTGCGTTTGTATCTACTGTACTTTGTTTGTATTCTTTATTTTACATATTGTATAATTCTTACCGGATGGAGTATATCTAACAAGTGACTGGATGCCTAAGGGCTTAACGCGCTATACAAATGCCAAATAAATAAATAAATAAATACATTTTGATTGTGGTGTTTGACTATGTTTTGCATATTAGTGAACTCCTTTTCATGACACTGTGTATGCCTGTGCACGTGAACGGTATGCATTGCGTGTGTCTGTGCGTGTGTGTGTTGCTTGTTCTTTTTTGTGTTTTTGTGCTGTTTTCCTGTTCTTTTGAGCTTGCTTTGGATTTGACTGTCTTCTGCTTTTCTCTCGCAGGTGCGGTGTCGCTGCGCCAGGTCACTCTTACCTCTGCCCGCCCGGGGCTCTCCTCTCCTGCCCCATGGGTGGAGGAATGCATGTGCCCTCAGGGATACATTGGGCAGTTCTGCCAGTCCTGTGCCCCTGGGTACACTCGGGTTATTCCGTCAGGAGGACCCTTCGCCAGCTGCGTGCCCTGCGCTTGCAACCAGCATGGAAGCTGTGACCCTGATACAGGTAGGTGTGCCCTAAGAACACACTGCTGTGCACCTGGCAGTGCTGCTTCACCCCCCACGATCATGTGACTAAGGGAACCTGATATCAAGGCAGCAATTCATGAATTTCCCAGGGGACAGCTGGTGCTCAGATTTGAGGGAACTGCTAGAATGTTCGAGGCAGCGAGTGAGTAGCATGCAGGCCCAACTCTGATCCCAGGCACGGGAGTACTCGAGTACCCATCGCCCTAGTGTGATATGACCTGGCACTGCCATTATCAGTGGTGCCATGCCATGTGACGGTGCAACACACAGCAATGTTGCATGGCCTCAGAGCAAGCAGAAGTGTAGCAATGCCCCAGGTCATGTGACAGTGTAAGAGTTCCCCGGATCACGTGAATGTGTGGGAATGAACCCTATCACCTTACAGTACAATGCCCAGTGTCATGCAATAGTAAAGGGGCGTATTCCATGTCACCCGACAGTGTAGCGGTACTCTATAGCACACAAAGGTAGTAGGAGTGACCCATAACATGATAAAGTGTTTCAGTGCCTCATATCCTGTGAGAGTGTAGGGGTGGCCCATAACATGTTACCATGTATCAGTGCCTCATATCCCGTGAAAGTATAGGAGTGACCCATTACATTCTACAGTGTGTCAGTGCCTCATATCCTGTGAGAGTATAGGAGTGGCCCAAAACATGCTACAGTGTATCAGTGCCTCATATCCTGTGAAAGTGTAGGGGGGGCATAACATGTTACCATGTATCAGTGCCTCATATCCTGTGAGAGTATAGGAGTGACCCATAACACGTTACCATGTATCAGTGCCTCATATCCTGTGAAAGTATAGGAGTGACCCATAACATGCTACAGTGTATCAGTGTCTCATATCCTGTGAGAGTGTAGGGGTGGCCCATAACATGTTACCATGTATCAGTGCCTCATATCCTGTGAAAGTATAGGAGTGACCCATAACATGCTACAATGTATCAGTTCCTCATACCCTGTGAGAGTGTAGGGGTGGCCCATAACATGTTACCATGTATCAGTGCCTCATATCCTGTGAAAGTATAGGTGTGACCCATAACATGCTACAGTGTATCAGTGCCTCATATCCCGTGAGAGTATAGGAGTGGCCCAAAACATGCTACAGTGTATCAGTGCCTCATATCCTGTGAGTGTGTAGGGGTGGCCCATAACATGTTACCATGTATCAGTGCCTCATATCCCGTGAAAGTATAGGAGTGACCCATTACATTCTACAGTGTGTCAGTGCCTCATATCCTGTGAGAGTATAGGAGTGGCCCAAAACATGCTACAGTGTATCAGTGCCTCATATCCTGTGAAAGTGTAGGGGGGGCATAACATGTTACCATGTATCAGTGCCTCATATCCTGTGAGAGTATAGGAGTGACCCATAACACGTTACCATGTATCAGTGCCTCATATCCTGTGAAAGTATAGGAGTGACCCATAACATGCTACAGTGTATCAGTGTCTCATATCCTGTGAGAGTGTAGGGGTGGCCCATAACATGTTACCATGTATCAGTGCCTCATATCCTGTGAAAGTATAGGAGTGACCCATAACATGCTACAATGTATCAGTTCCTCATACCCTGTGAGAGTGTAGGGGTGGCCCATAACATGTTACCATGTATCAGTGCCTCATATCCTGTGAAAGTATAGGTGTGACCCATAACATGCTACAGTGTATCAGTGCCTCATATCCCGTGAGAGTATAGGAGTGGCCCAAAACATGCTACAGTGTATCAGTGCCTCATATCCTGTGAGTGTGTAGGGGTGGCCCATAACATTTTACCGTGTATCAGTGCCTCATATCCTGTGAGAGTATAGGAGTGACCCATAACATGCTACAGTGTATCAGTGTCTCATATCCTGTGAGAGTGTAGGGGTGGCCCATAACATGTTACCATGTATCAGTGCCTCATATCCTGTGAAAGTATAGGAGTGACCCATAACATGCTACAATGTATCAGTTCCTCATACCCTGTGAGAGTGTAGGGGTGGCCCATAACATTTTACCATGTATCAGTGCCTCATATCCTGTGAAAGTATAGGTGTGACCCATAACATGCTTCAGTGTATCAGTGCCTCATATCCCGTGAGAGTATAGGAGTGGCCCAAAACATGCTACAGTGTATCAGTGCCTCATATCCTGTGAGTGTGTAGGGGTGGCCCATAACATTTTACCGTGTATCAGTGCCTCATATCCTGTGAGAGTATAGGAGTGACCCATAGCATGTTACCATGTATGAGTGCCTCATATCCTGTGAAAGTATAGGAGTGACCCATAACATGTTACCATGTATCAGTGCCTCATATCCTGTGAAAGTATAGGAGTGACCCATAACATGCTACAGTGTATCAGTGCCTCATATCCTGTGAGAGTGTAGGGGTGGCCCATAACATGTTACCATGTATCAGTGCCTCATATCCTGTGAAAGTATAGGAGTGACCCATAACATTCTACATTGTATCAGTGCCTCATATCCTGTGAGAGTATAGGAGTGGCCCAAAACATGCTACAGTGTATCAGTGCCTCATATCCTGTGAAAGTGTAGGGGGGGGCATAACATGTTACCATGTATCAGTGCCTCATATCCTGTGAGAGTATAGGAGTGACCCATAACATGTTACCATTTATCAGTGCCTCATATCCTGTGAAAGTATAGGAGTGACCCATAACATGCTACAGTGTATCAGTGCCTCATATCCTGTGAAAGTATAGGAGTGACCCATAACATGCTACAGTGTATCAGTGCCTCATATCCTGTGAGAGTGTAGGGGTGGCCCATAACATGTTACCATGTATCAGTGCCTCATATCCTGTGAAAGTATAGGAGTGACCCATAACATGCTACAATGTATCAGTGCCTCATACCCTGTGAGAGTGTAGGGATGGCCCATAACATGTTACCATGTATCAGTGCCTCATATCCTGTAAAAGTATAGGTGTGACCCATAACATGCTACAGTGTATCAGTGCCTCATATCCTGTGAGAGTATAGGAGTGGCCCATAACATGCTACACTGTATCAGTGTCTCATATCCTGTGAGAGTGTAGGGGTGGCCCATAACATGTTACCATATATCAGTGCCTCATATCCTGTGAAAGTATAGGAGTGACCCATAACATGCTAAAGTGTATCAGTGCCTCACATCCTGTGAGAGTATAGGAGTGGCCCAAAACATGCTACAGTGTATCAGTGCCTCATATCCTGTGAAAGTGTAGGGGTGGCCCATAACATGTTACCATGTATCAGTGCCTCATATCCCGTGAGAGTATAGGAGTGGCCCATAACATGTTACCTTGCATCAGTGCCTCATATCCTGTGAGAGTATAGGAGTGGCCCAAAACATGCTACAGTGTATCAGTGCCTCATATCCTGTGAAAGGATAGGGGTGGCCCACAACATGTTACCATGTATCAGTGCCTCATATCCTGTGAAAGTATAGGAGTGACCCATAACATGCTACAGTGTATCAGTGCCTCATATCCTGTGAGAGTGTAGGGGTGGCCCATAACATGTTACCATGTATCAGTGCCTCATATCCTGTGAAAGTATAGGAGTGACCCATAACATTCTACATTGTATCAGTGCCTCATATCCTGTGAGAGTATAGGAGTGGCCCAAAACATGCTACAGTGTATCAGTACCTCATATCCTGTGAAAGTGTAGGGGGGGCATAACATGTTACCATGTATCAGTGCCTCATATCCTGTGAGAGTATAGGAGTTACCCATAACATGTTACCATTTATCAGTGCCTCATATCCTGTGAAAGTATAGGAGTGACCCATAACATGCTACAGTGTATCAGTGCCTCATATCCTGTGAAAGTATAGGAGTGACCCATAACATGCTACAGTGTATCAGTGCCTCATATCCTGTGAGAGTGTAGGGGTGGCCCATAACATGTTACCATGTATCAGTGCCTCATATCCTGTGAAAGTATAGGAGTGACCCATAACATTCTACATTGTATCAGTGCCTCATATCCTGTGAGAGTATAGGAGTGGCCCAAAACATGCTACAGTGTATCAGTGCCTCATATCCTGTGAAAGTGTAGGGGGGGGCATAACATGTTACCATGTATCAGTGCCTCATATCCTGTGAGAGTATAGGAGTGACCCATAACATGTTACCATTTATCAGTGCCTCATATCCTGTGAAAGTATAGGAGTGACCCATAACATGCTACAGTGTATCAGTGCCTCATATCCTGTGAAAGTATAGGAGTGACCCATAACATGCTACAGTGTATCAGTGCCTCATATCCTGTGAGAGTGTAGGGGTGGCCCATAACATGTTACCATGTATCAGTGCCTCATATCCTGTGAAAGTATAGGAGTGACCCATAACATGCTACAATGTATCAGTGCCTCATACCCTGTGAGAGTGTAGGGGTGGCCCATAACATGTTACCATGTATCAGTGCCTCATATCCTGTAAAAGTATAGGTGTGACCCATAACATGCTACAGTGTATCAGTGCCTCATATCCTGTGAGAGTATAGGAGTGGCCCATAACATGCTACACTGTATCAGTGTCTCATATCCTGTGAGAGTGTAGGGGTGGCCCATAACATGTTACCATATATCAGTGCCTCATATCCTGTGAAAGTATAGGAGTGACCCATAACATGCTACAGTGTATCAGTGCCTCACATCCTGTGAGAGTATAGGAGTGGCCCAAAACATGCTACAGTGTATCAGTGCCTCATATCCTGTGAAAGTGTAGGGGTGGCCCATAACATGTTACCATGTATCAGTGCCTCATATCCTGTGAGAGTATAGGAGTGGCCCATAACATGTTACCTTGCATCAGTGCCTCATATCCTGTGAGAGTATAGGAGTGGCCCAAAACATGCTACAGTGTATCAGTGCCTCATATCCTGTGAAAGGATAGGGGTGGCCCACAACATGTTACCATGTATCAGTGCCTCATATCCTGTGAAAGTATAGGAGTGACCCATAACATGCTACAGTGTATCAGTGCCTCATATCCTGTGAGAGTGTAGGGGTGGCCCATAACATGTTACCATGTATCAGTGCCTCATATCCTGTGAAAGTATAGGAGTGACCCATAACATTCTACATTGTATCAGTGCCTCATATCCTGTGAGAGTATAGGAGTGGCCCAAAACATGCTACAGTGTATCAGTACCTCATATCCTGTGAAAGTGTAGGGGGGCATAACATGTTACCATGTATCAGTGCCTCATATCCTGTGAGAGTATAGGATTTACCCATAACATGTTACCATTTATCAGTGCCTCATATCCTGTGAAAGTATAGGAGTGACCCATAACATGCTACAGTGTATCAGTGCCTCATATCCTGTGAAAGTATAGGAGTGACCCATAACATGCTACAGTGTATCAGTGCCTCATACCCTGTGAGAGTGTAGGGGTGGTCCATAACATGTTACCATGTATCAGTGCCTCATATCCTGTAAAAGTATAGGTGTGACCCATAACATGCTACAGTGTATCAGTGCCTCATATCCTGTGAGAGTATAGGAGTGGCCCATAACCTGCTACACTGTATCAGTGTCTCATATCCTGTGAGAGTGTAGGGGTGGCCCATAACATGTTACCATATATCAGTGCCTCATATCCTGTGAAAGTATAGGAGTGACCCATAACATGCTACAGTGTATCAGTGCCTCACATCCTGTGAGAGTATAGGAGTGGCCCAAAACATGCTACAGTGTATCAGTGCCTTATATCCTGTGAAAGTGTAGGGGTGGCCCATAACATGTTACCATGTATCAGTGCCTCATATCCTGTGAGAGTATAGGAGTGGCCCATAACATGTTACCTTGCATCAGTGCCTCATATCCTGTGAGAGTATAGGAGTGGCCCAAAACATGCTACAGTGTATCAGTGCCTCATATCCTGTGAAAGGATAGGGGTGGCCCACAACATGTTACCATGTATCAGTGCCGCATATCCTGTGAGAGTATAGAAGAGGCCCATAACATGTTACAGTGCATCAGTGCCTCATATCCTGTGAAAGTGTAGGGGTGGCCCATAACATGTTACAGTGCATCAGTGCCTCATATCCTGTGAGAGTATAGGAGTGGCCCAAAACATGCTACATTGTATCAGTGCCTCATATCCTGTGAAAAAGTAGGGGTGGCCCAAAACATGTTACCATGTGTTAGTGCCTCATATCCTGTGAGAGTGTAGGGGTGACCCATAACATGCTACAGTGTATCAGGGCCTAATATCCTGTGAGCGTGTAGGAGTGACCAATAACCCAGTGTATCAGTGCCTCATATCCTGGGAGTGTGTAGGGGTGACCCATAACATGCTACAGTGTATCAGGGCCTCATATCCTGTGAGAGTGTAGGGGTGACCCATAACATGCTACAGTGTATCAGTGTCTCATAGCCTGTGAGAGGGTAGGAGTGACCCATAACATGCTACAGTGTATCAGTGCCTCATATCCTGTGAGAGTGTAGGGGTGACCCATAACATGCTACAGTGGATCAGTGCCTCATAGCCTGTGAGAGGGTAGGAGTGACCCATAACATGCTACAGTGTATCAGTGCCTCATATCCTGTGAGAGTGTAGGGGTGACCCATAACATGCTACAGTGTATCAGGGCCTAATATCCTGTGAGCGTGTAGGAGTGACCCATAACATGCAACAGTGTATCAGTGCCTCATATCCTGGGAAAGTGTAGGAGTGACACATAACATGCTACAGTGTATCAGTGCCTCATATCCTGTGTGAGTGCAGGAGTGACCAATAACATGCTACAGTGTATCAGTGCCTCATATCCTGTGAGAGTGTAGGGGTGGCCAATAACATGTTACCATGTATCAGTGCCTCATATCCTGTGAGAGTTTAGGAGTGACCCATAACATGCTACAGTGTATCAGTGCCTCATATCCTGTGAAAGTATAGGAGTGGCCCAAAACATGCTACAGTGTATCAGTGCCTCATATCCTGTGAGAGAGTAGGAGTGACCCTGTGAGAGTGTAGGAGTGACCCATAACATTCTACAGTGTATCAGTGCCTCATATCCTGTGAGAGTGTAGGGGTGGCCCATAACATGTTACCATGTATCAGTGCCTCATATCCTGTGAAAGTATAGTAGTGACCGATAACATGCTACAGTGTATCAGTGCCTCATATCCTGTGAGAGTATAGGAGTGGCCCAAAACATGCTACAGTGTATCAGTGACTCATATCCTGTGAAAGTGTAGGGGTGGCCCATAACATGTTACCATGTATCAGTGCCTCATATCCTGTGAGAGTATAGGAGTGGCCATAACATGTTACAGTGCATCAGTGCCTCATATCCTGTGAGAGTATAGGAGTGCCCCAAAACATGCTACAGTGTATCAGTGCCTCATATCCTGTGAGTGTGTAGGGGTGGCCCATAACATTTTACTGTGTATCAGTGCCTCATATCCTGTGAGAGTATAGGAGTGACCCATAGCATGTTACCATGTATCAGTGCCTCATATCCTGTGAAAGTATAGGAGTGGCCCATAACATGCTACAGTGTACCAGTGCCTCATATCCTGTGAAAGTATAGGAATGACCCATAGCATGCTACAGTATATCAGTGCCCCATATCCTGTGAGAGTGTAGGAGTGGCCCATAACATGTTACCATGTATCAGTTCCTCATATCCTGTGAAAGTATAGGCGTGACCCATAACATGCAACAGTGTATCAGTGCCTCATATCCTGTGAGAGTGTAGGGGTGGCCCATAACATGTTACCATGTATCAGTGCCTCATATCCTGTGAAAGTATAGGAGTGACCCAAAACATGCTACAGTGTATCAGTGCCTCATATCCTGTGAAAGTGTAGGGGTGGCCCATAACATGTTACCATGTATCAGTGCCTCATATCCTGTGAAAGTATAGGAGTGACCCATTACATTCTACAGTGTGTCAGTGCCTCATATCCTGTGAGAGTATAGGAGTGGCCCAAAACATGCTACAGTGTATCAGTGCCTCATATCCTGTGAAAGTGTAGGGGGGGCATAACATGTTACCATGTATCAGTGCCTCATATCCTGTGAGAGTATAGGAGTGACCCATAACACGTTACCATGTAGCACTGCCTCATATCCTGTGAAAGTATAGGAGTGACCCATAACATGCTACAGTGTATCAGTGCCTCATATCCTGTGAGAGTGTAGGGGTGGCCCATAACATGTTACCATGTATCAGTGCCTCATATCCTGTGAAAGTATAGGAGTGACCCATAACATGCTACAATGTATCAGTTCCTCAAACCCTGTGAGAGTGTAGGGGTGGCCCATAACATGTTACCATGTATCAGTGCCTCATATCCTGTGAAAGTATAGGTGTGACCCATAACATGCTACAGTGTATCAGTGCCTCATATCCTGTGAGAGTATAGGAGTGGCCCAAAACATGCTACAGTGTATCAGTGACTCATATCCTGTGAATGTGTAGGGGTGGCCCATAACATGTTACCATGTATCAGTGCCTCATATCCTGTGAGAGTATAGGAGTGGCCCATAACATGTTACAGTGCATCAGTGCCTCATATCCTGTGAGAGTATAGGAGTGCCCCAAAACATGTTACAGTGTATCAGTGCCTCATATCCTGTGAGTGTGTAGGGGTGGCCCATAACATTTTACCGTGTATCAGTGCCTCATATCCTGTGAGAGTATAGGAGTGACCCATAGCATGTTACCATGTATGAGTGCCTCATATCCTGTGAAAGTATAAGTGTGACCCATAACATGTTACCATGTATCAGTGCCTCATATCCTGTGAAAGTATAGGAGTGACCCATAACATGCTACAGTGTATCAGTGCCTCATATCCTGTGAGAGTGTAGGGGTGGCCCATAACATGTTACCATGTATCAGTGCCTCATATCCTGTGAAAGTATAGGAGTGACCCATAACATTCTACATTGTATCAGTGCCTCATATCCTGTGAGAGTGTAGGAGTGGCCCAAAACATGCTACAGTGTATCAGTGCCTCATATCCTGTGAAAGTGTAGGGGGGGGCATAACATGTTACCATGTATCAGTGCCTCATATCCTGTGAGAGTATAGGAGTGACCCATAACATGTTACCATTTATCAGTGCCTCATATCCTGTGAAAGTATAGGAGTGACCCATAACATGCTACAGTGTATCAGTGCCTCATATCCTGTGAAAGTATAGGAGTGACCCATAACATGCTACAGTGTATCAGTGCCTCATATCCTGTGAGAGTGTAGGGGTGGCCCATAACATGTTACCATGTATCAGTGCCTCATATCCTGTGAAAGTATAGGAGTGACCCATAACATGCTACAATGTATCAGTGCCTCATACCCTGTGAGAGTGTAGGGGTGGCCCATAACATGTTACCATGTATCAGAGCCTCATATCCTGTGAAAGTATAGGTGTGACCCATAACATGCTACAGTGTATCAGTGCCTCATATCCTGTGAGAGTATAGGAGTGGCCCATAACATGCTACACTGTATCAGTGTCTCATATCCTGTGAGAGTGTAGGGGTGGCCCATAACATGTTACCATATATCAGTGCCTCATATCCTGTGAAAGTATAGGAGTGACCCATAACATGCTACAGTGTATCAGTGCCTCACATCCTGTGAGAGTATAGGAGTGGCCCAAAACATGCTACAGTGTATCAGTGCCTCATATCCTGTGAAAGTGTAGGGGTGGCCCATAACATGTTACCATGTATCAGTGCCTAATATCCTGTGAGAGTATAGGAGTGGCCCATAACATGTTACCTTGCATCAGTGCCTCATATCCTGTGAGAGTATAGGAGTGGCCCAAAACATGCTACAGTGTATCAGTGCCTCATATCCTGTGAAAGGATAGGGGTGGCCCACAACATGTTACCATGTATCAGTGCCGCATATCCTGTGAGAGTATAGAAGAGGCCCATAACATGTTACAGTGCATCAGTGCCTCATATCCTGTGAAAGTGTAGGGGTGGCCCATAACATGTTACAGTGCATCAGTGCCTCATATCCTGTGAGAGTATAGGAGTGGCCCAAAACATGCTACATTGTATCAGTGCCTCATATCCTGTGACAAAGTAGGGGTGGCCCAAAACATGTTACCATGTGTTAGTGCCTCATATCCTGTGAGAGTGTAGGGGTGACCCATAACATGCTACAGTGTATCAGTGCCTCATATCCTGTGAAAGTATAGGAGTGACCCATAACATGCAACAGTGTATCAGTGCCTCATATCCTGTGAGAGGATAGGGGTGGCCCACAACATGTTACCATGTATCAGTGGCTCATATCCTGTGAAAGTATAGGAGTGACCCATAACATGCTACAGTGTATCAGTGCCTCATATCCTGTGAGAGTGTAGGGGTGGCCCATAACATGTTACCATGTATCAGTGCCTCATATCCTGTGAAAGTATAGGAGTGACCCATAACATTCTACATTGTATCAGTGCCTCATATCCTGTGAGAGTATAGGAGTGGCCCAAAACATGCTACAGTGTATCAGTGCCTCATATCCTGTGAAAGTGTAGGGGGGGGCATAACATGTTACCATGTATCAGTGCCTCATATCCTGTGAGAGTATAGGAGTTACCCATAACATGTTACCATTTATCAGTGCCTCATATCCTGTGAAAGTATAGGAGTGACCCATAACATGCTACAGTGTATCAGTGCCTCATATCCTGTGAAAGTATAGGAGTGACCCATAACATGCTACAGTGTATCAGTGCCTCATACCCTGTGAGAGTGTAGGGGTGGTCCATAACATGTTACCATGTATCAGTGCCTCATATCCTGTGAGAGTATAGGAGTGGCCCATAACATGCTACACTGTATCAGTGTCTCATATCCTGTGAGAGTGTAGGGGTGGCCCATAACATGTTACCATATATCAGTGCCTCATATCCTGTGAAAGTATAGGAGTGACCCATAACATGCTACAGTGTATCAGTGCCTCACATCCTGTGAGAGTATAGGAGTGGCCCATAACATGTTACCTTGCATCAGTGCCTCATATCCTGTGAGAGTATAGGAGTGGCCCAAAACATGCTACAGTGTATCAGTGCCTCATATCCTGTGAAAGGATAGGGGTGGCCCACAACATGTTACCATGTATCAGTGCCGCATATCCTGTGAGAGTATAGAAGAGGCCCATAACATGTTACAGTGCATCAGTGCCTCATATCCTGTGAAAGTGTAGGGGTGGCCCATAACATGTTACAGTGCATCAGTGCCTCATATCCTGTGAGAGTATAGGAGTGGCCCAAAACATGCTACATTGTATCAGTGCCTCATATCCTGTGAAAAAGTAGGGGTGGCCCAAAACATGTTACCATGTGTTAGTGCCTCATATCCTGTGAGAGTGTAGGGGTGACCCATAACATGCTACAGTGTATCAATGCCCCATATCCTGTGAGAGTGTAGGGGTGACCCATAACATACTACAGTGTATCAGTGCCTCATATCCTGTGAGAGTGTAGGGGTGACCCATAACATGCTACAGTGTATCAGGGCCTAATATCCTGTGAGCGTGTAGGAGTGACCAATAACCCAGTGTATCAGTGCCTCATATCCTGGGAGAGTGTAGGGGTGACCCATAACATGCTACAGTGTATCAGGGCCTCATATCCTGTGAGAGTGTAGGGGTGACCCATAACATGCTACAGTGTATCAGTGTCTCATAGCCTGTGAGAGGGTAGGAGTGACCCATAACATGCTACAGTGTATCAGTGCCTCATATCCTGTGAGAGTGTAGGGGTGACCCATAACATGCTACAGTGGATCAGTGCCTCATAGCCTGTGAGAGGGTAGGAGTGACCCATAACATGCTACAGTGTATCAGTGCCTCATATCCTGTGAGAGTGTAGGGGTGACCCATAACATGCTACAGTGTATCAGGGCCTAATATCCTGTGAGCGTGTAGGAGTGACCCATAACATGCAACAGTGTATCAGTGCCTCATATCCTGGGAAAGTGTCGGAGTGACACATAACATGCTACAGTGTATCAGTGCCTCATATCCTGTGTGATTGCAGGAGTGACCCATAACATGCTACAGTGTATCAGTGCCTCATATCCTGTGAACGTGCAGGGGTGGCCCATAACATGCTACAGTATATCAGTGCCTCATATCCTATGAAAGTGTAGGGGTGGCCCATAACATGCTACAGTGTATCAGTGCCTCATATCCTGTGAGAGTGTAGGGGTGACCAATAACATGCTACAGTGTATCAGTGCCTCATATCCTGTGAGAGTGTAGGGGTGGCCAATAACATGTTACCATGTATCAGTGCCTCATATCCTGTGAGAGTTTAGGAGTGACCCATAACATGCTACAGTGTATCAGTGCCTCATATCCTGTGAAAGTATAGGAGTGGCCCAAAACATGCTACAGTGTATCAGTGCCTCATATCCTGTGAGAATGTAGGGGTGGCCCATGACATGTTACCGTGTATCTGTGCCTCATATCCTGTGAGAGTATAGGAGTGGCCCATAACATGTTACAGTGCATCATTGCCTCATATCCTGTGAGAGTATAGGAGTGGCCCATAACATGTTACAGTGTGTCAGTGCCTCATATCCAGTGAGAGTGTAGGAGTGACCCTGTGAGAGTGTAGGAGTGACCCATAACATTCTACAGTGTATCAGTGCCTCATATCCTGTGAGAGTGTAGGGGTGGCCCATAACATGTTACCATGTATCAGTGCCTCATATCCTGTGAAAGTATAGTAGTGACCGATAACATGCTACAGTGTATCAGTGCCTCATATCCTGTGAGAGTATAGGAGTGGCCCAAAACATGCTATAGTGTATCAGTGACTCATATCCTGTGAAAGTGTAGGGGTGGCCCATAACATGTTACCATGTATCAGTGCCTCATATCCTGTGAGAGTATAGGAGTGGCCATAACATGTTACAGTGCATCAGTGCCTCATATCCTGTGAGAGTATAGGAGTGCCCCAAAACATGCTACAGTGTATCAGTGCCTCATATCCTGTGAGAGTATAGGAGTGACCCATAGCATGTTACCATGTATCAGTGCCTCATATCCTGTGAAAGTATAGGAGTGGCCCATAACATGCTACAGTGTACCAGTGCCTCATATCCTGTGAAAATATAGGAATGACCCATAACATGCTACAGTATATCAGTGCCCCATATCCTGTGAGAGTGTAGGAGTGGCCCATAACATGTTACCATGTATCAGTTCCTCATATCCTGTGAAAGTATAGGCGTGACCCATAACATGCAACAGTGTATCAGTGCCTCATATCCTGTGAGAGTGTAGGGGTGGCCCATAACATGTTACCATGTATCAGTGCCTCATATCCTGTGAAAGTATAGGAGTGACCCATTACATTCTACAGTGTGTCAGTGCCTCATATCCTGTGAGAGTATAGGAGTGGCCCAAAACATGCTACAGTGTATCAGTGCCTCATATCCTGTGAAAGTGTAGGGGGGGCATAACATGTTACCATGTTTCAGTGCCTCATATCCTGTGAGAGTATAGGAGTGACCCATAACACGTTACCATGTAGCAGTGCCTCATATCCTGTGAAAGTATAGGAGTGACCCATAACATGCTACAGTGTATCAGTGCCTCATATCCTGTGAGAGTGTAGGGGTGGCCCATAACATGTTACCATGTATCAGTGCCTCATATCCTGTGAAAGTATAGGAGTGACCCATAACATGCTACAATGTATCAGTTCCTCAAACCCTGTGAGAGTGTAGGGGTGGCCCATAACATGTTACCATGTATCAGTGCCTCATATCCTGTGAAAGTATAGGTGTGACCCATAACATGCTACAGTGTATCAGTGCCTCATATCCCATGAGAGTATAGGAGTGGCCCAAAACATGCTACAGTGTATCAGTGACTCATATCCTGTGAAAGTGTAGGGGTGGCCCATAACATGTTACCATGTATCAGTGCCTCATATCCTGTGAGAGTATAGGAGTGGCTCATAACATGTTACAGTGCATCAGTGCCTCATATCCTGTGAGAGTATAGGAGTGCCCCAAAACATGTTACAGTGTATCAGTGCCTCATATCCTGTGAGTGTGTAGGGGTGGCCCATAACATTTTACCGTGTATCAGTGCCTCATATCCTGTGAGAGTATAGGAGTGACCCATAGCATGTTACCATGTATGAGTGCCTCATATCCTGTGAAAGTATAGGAGTGACCCATAACATGTTACCATGTATCAGTGCCTCATATCCTGTGAAAGTATAGGAGTGACCCAAAACATGCTACAGTGTATCAGTGCCTCATATCCTGTGAGAGTGTAGGGGTGGCCCATAACATGTTACCATGTATCAGTGCCTCATATCCTGTGAAAGTATAGGAGTGACCCATAACATTCTACATTGTATCAGTGCCTCATATCCTGTGAGAGTGTAGGAGTGGCCCAAAACATGCTACAGTGTATCAGTGCCTCATATCCTGTGAAAGTGTAGGGGGGGGCATAACATGTTACCATGTATCAGTGCCTCATATCCTGTGAGAGTATAGGAGTGACCCATAACATGTTACCATTTATCAGTGCCTCATATCCTGTGAAAGTATAGGAGTGACCCATAACATGCTACAGTGTATCAGTGCCTCATATCCTGTGAAAGTATAGGAGTGACCCATAACATGCTACAGTGTATCAGTGCCTCATATCCTGTGAGAGTGTAGGGGTGGCCCATAACATGTTACCATGTATCAGTGCCTCATATCCTGTGAAAGTATAGGAGTGACCCATAACATGCTACAATGTATCAGTGCCGCATACCCTGTGAGAGTGTAGGGGTGGTCCATAACATGTTACCATGTATCAGTGCCTCATATCCTGTGAGAGTATAGGAGTGGCCCATAACATGCTACACTGTATCAGTGTCTCATATCCTGTGAGAGTGTAGGGGTGGCCCATAACATGTTACCATATATCAGTGCCTCATATCCTGTGAAAGTATAGGAGTGACCCATAACATGCTACAGTGTATCAGTGCCTCACATCCTGTGAGAGTATAGGAGTGGCCCAAAACATGCTACAGTGTATCAGTGCCTCATATCCTGTGAAAGTGTAGGGGTGGCCCATAACATGTTACCATGTATCAGTGCCTCATATCCTGTGAGAGTATAGGAGTGGCCCATAACATGTTACCTTGCATCAGTGCCTCATATCCTGTGAGAGTATAGGAGTGGCCCAAAACATGCTACAGTGTATCAGTGCCTCATATCCTGTGAAAGGATAGGGGTGGCCCACAACATGTTACCATGTATCAGTGCCGCATATCCTGTGAGAGTATAGAAGAGGCCCATAACATGTTACAGTGCATCAGTGCCTCATATCCTGTGAAAGTGTAGGGGTGGCCCATAACATGTTACAGTGCATCAGTGCCTCATATCCTGTGAGAGTATAGGAGTGGCCCAAAACATGCTACATTGTATCAGTGCCTCATATCCTGTGAAAACGTAGGGGTGGCCCAAAACATGTTACCATGTGTTAGTGCCTCATATCCTGTGAGAGTGTAGGGGTGACCCATAACATGCTACAGTGTATCAATGCCCCATATCCTGTGAGAGTGTAGGGGTGACCCATAACATACTACAGTGTATCAGTGCCTCATATCCTGTGAGAGTGTAGGGGTGACCCATAACATGCTACAGTGTATCAGGGCCTAATATCCTGTGAGCGTGTAGGAGTGACCAATAACCCAGTGTATCAGTGCCTCATATCCTGGGAGAGTGTAGGGGTGACCCATAACATGCTACAGTGTATCAGGGCCTCATATCCTGTGAGAGTGTAGGGGTGACCCATAACATGCTACAGTGTATCAGTGTCTCATAGCCTGTGAGAGGGTAGGAGTGACCCATAACATGCTACAGTGTATCAGTGCCTCATATCCTGTGAGAGTGTAGGGGTGACCCATAACATGCTACAGTGGATCAGTGCCTCATAGCCTGTGAGAGGGTAGGAGTGACCCATAACATGCTACAGTGTATCAGTGCCTCATATCCTGTGAGAGTGTAGGGGTGACCCATAACATGCTACAGTGTATCAGGGCCTAATATCCTGTGAGCGTGTAGGAGTGACCCATAACATGCAACAGTGTATCAGTGCCTCATATCCTGGGAAAGTGTCGGAGTGACACATAACATGCTACAGTGTATCAGTGCCTCATATCCTGTGTGATTGCAGGAGTGACCCATAACATGCTACAGTGTATCAGTGCCTCATATCCTGTGAACGTGCAGGGGTGGCCCATAACATGCTACAGTATATCAGTGCCTCATATCCTATGAAAGTGTAGGGGTGGCCCATAACATGCTACAGTGTATCAGTGCCTCATATCCTGTGAGAGTGTAGGGGTGACCAATAACATGCTACAGTGTATCAGTGCCTCATATCCTGTGAGAGTGTAGGGGTGGCCAATAACATGTTACCATGTATCAGTGCCTCATATCCTGTGAGTGTTTAGGAGTGACCCATAACATGCTACAGTGTATCAGTGCCTCATATCCTGTGAAAGTATAGGAGTGGCCCAAAACATGCTACAGTGTATCAGTGCCTCATATCCTGTGAGAATGTAGGGGTGGCCCATGACATGTTACCGTGTATCTGTGCCTCATATCCTGTGAGAGTATAGGAGTGGCCCATAACATGTTACAGTGCATCATTGCCTCATATCCTGTGAGAGTATAGGAGTGGCCCATAACATGTTACAGTGTGTCAGTGCCTCATATCCAGTGAGAGTGTAGGAGTGACCCTGTGAGAGTGTAGGAGTGACCCATAACATTCTACAGTGTATCAGTGCCTCATATCCTGTGAGAGTGTAGGGGTGGCCCATAACATGTTACCATGTATCAGTGCCTCATATCCTGTGAAAGTATAGTAGTGACCGATAACATGCTACAGTGTATCAGTGCCTCATATCCTGTGAGAGTATAGGAGTGGCCCAAAACATGCTACAGTGTATCAGTGACTCATATCCTGTGAAAGTGTAGGGGTGGCCCATAACATGTTACCATGTATCAGTGCCTCATATCCTGTGAGAGTATAGGAGTGGCCATAACATGTTACAGTGCATCAGTGCCTCATATCCTGTGAGAGTATAGGAGTGCCCCAAAACATGCTACAGTGTATCAGTGCCTCATATCCTGTGAGTGTGTAGGGGTGGCCCATAACATTTTACTGTGTATCAGTGCCTCATATCCTGTGAGAGTATAGGAGTGACCCATAGCATGTTACCATGTATCAGTGCCTCATATCCTGTGAAAGTATAGGAGTGGCCCATAACATGCTACAGTGTACCAGTGCCTCATATCCTGTGAAAATATAGGAATGACCCATAACATGCTACAGTATATCAGTGCCCCATATCCTGTGAGAGTGTAGGAGTGGCCCATAACATGTTACCATGTATCAGTTCCTCATATCCTGTGAAAGTATAGGCGTGACCCATAACATGCAACAGTGTATCAGTGCCTCATATCCTGTGAGAGTGTAGGGGTGGCCCATAACATGTTACCATGTATCAGTGCCTCATATCCTGTGAAAGTATAGGAGTGACCCATTACATTCTACAGTGTGTCAGTGCCTCATATCCTGTGAGAGTATAGGAGTGGCCCAAAACATGCTACAGTGTATCAGTGCCTCATATCCTGTGAAAGTGTAGGGGGGGCATAACATGTTACCATGTTTCAGTGCCTCATATCCTGTGAGAGTATAGGAGTGACCCATAACACGTTACCATGTAGCAGTGCCTCATATCCTGTGAAAGTATAGGAGTGACCCATAACATGCTACAGTGTATCAGTGCCTCATATCCTGTGAGAGTGTAGGGGTGGCCCATAACATGTTACCATGTATCAGTGCCTCATATCCTGTGAAAGTATAGGAGTGACCCATAACATGCTACAATGTATCAGTTCCTCAAACCCTGTGAGAGTGTAGGGGTGGCCCATAACATGTTACCATGTATCAGTGCCTCATATCCTGTGAAAGTATAGGTGTGACCCATAACATGCTACAGTGTATCAGTGCCTCATATCCCGTGAGAGTATAGGAGTGGCCCAAAACATGCTACAGTGTATCAGTGACTCATATCCTGTGAAAGTGTAGGGGTGGCCCATAACATGTTACCATGTATCAGTGCCTCATATCCTGTGAGAGTATAGGAGTGGCTCATAACATGTTACAGTGCATCAGTGCCTCATATCCTGTGAGAGTATAGGAGTGCCCCAAAACATGTTACAGTGTATCAGTGCCTCATATCCTGTGAGTGTGTAGGGGTGGCCCATAACATTTTACCGTGTATCAGTGCCTCATATCCTGTGAGAGTATAGGAGTGACCCATAGCATGTTACCATGTATGAGTGCCTCATATCCTGTGAAAGTATAGGAGTGACCCATAACATGTTACCATGTATCAGTGCCTCATATCCTGTGAAAGTATAGGAGTGACCCAAAACATGCTACAGTGTATCAGTGCCTCATATCCTGTGAGAGTGTAGGGGTGGCCCATAACATGTTACCATGTATCAGTGCCTCATATCCTGTGAAAGTATAGGAGTGACCCATAACATTCTACATTGTATCAGTGCCTCATATCCTGTGAGAGTGTAGGAGTGGCCCAAAACATGCTACAGTGTATCAGTGCCTCATATCCTGTGAAAGTGTAGGGGGGGGGCATAACATGTTACCATGTATCAGTGCCTCATATCCTGTGAGAGTATAGGAGTGACCCATAACATGTTACCATTTATCAGTGCCTCATATCCTGTGAAAGTATAGGAGTGACCCATAACATGCTACAGTGTATCAGTGCCTCATATCCTGTGAAAGTATAGGAGTGACCCATAACATGCTACAGTGTATCAGTGCCTCATATCCTGTGAGAGTGTAGGGGTGGCCCATAACATGTTACCATGTATCAGTGCCTCATATCCTGTGAAAGTATAGGAGTGACCCATAACATGCTACAATGTATCAGTGCCTCATACCCTGTGAGAGTGTAGGGGTGGCCCATAACATGTTACCATGTATCAGTGCCTCATATCCTGTGAAAGTATAGGTGTGACCCATAACATGCTACAGTGTATCAGTGCCTCATATCCTGTGAGAGTATAGGAGTGGCCCATAACATGCTACACTGTATCAGTGTCTCATATCCTGTGAGAGTGTAGGGGTGGCCCATAACATGTTACCATATATCAGTGCCTCATATCCTGTGAAAGTATAGGAGTGACCCATAACATGCTACAGTGTATCAGTGCCTCACATCCTGTGAGAGTATAGGAGTGGCCCAAAACATGCTACAGTGTATCAGTGCCTCATATCCTGTGAAAGTGTAGGGGTGGCCCATAACATGTTACCATGTATCAGTGCCTCATATCCTGTGAGAGTATAGGAGTGGCCCATAACATGTTACCTTGCATCAGTGCCTCATATCCTGTGAGAGTATAGGAGTGGCCCAAAACATGCTACAGTGTATCAGTGCCTCATATCCTGTGAAAGGATAGGGGTGGCCCACAACATGTTACCATGTATCAGTGCCGCATATCCTGTGAGAGTATAGAAGAGGCCCATAACATGTTACAGTGCATCAGTGCCTAATATCCTGTGAAAGTGTAGGGGTGGCCCATAACATGTTACAGTGCATCAGTGCCTCATATCCTGTGAGAGTATAGGAGTGGCCCAAAACATGCTACATTGTATCAGTGCCTCATATCCTGTGAAAAAGTAGGGGTGGCCCAAAACATGTTACCATGTGTTAGTGCCTCATATCCTGTGAGAGTGTAGGGGTGACCCATAACATGCTACAGTGTATCAGTGCCTCATATCCTGTGAAAGTATAGGAGTGACCCATAACATGCAACAGTGTATCAGTGCCTCATATCCTGTGAGAGTGTAGGGGTGGCCCATAACATGTTACCATGTATCAGTGCCTCATATCCTGTGAAAGTATAGGAGTGACCCATAACATGTTACAGTGCATCAGTGCCTCATATCCTGTGAGAGTATAGGAGTGGCCCAAAACATGCTACAGTGTATCAGTGCCTCATATCCTGTGAGAGTTTAGGGGTGGCCCATAACATGTTACCGTGTATCAGTGCCTCATATCCTGTGAGAGTATAGGAGTGACCCATAACATGCTACAATGTATCAGTGCCTCATATCCTGTGAGAGTATAGGAGTGGCCCAAAACATGCTACAGTGTATCAGTGCCTCATATCCTGTGAGAGTATAGGGGTGGCCCATAACATTTTACCATGTATCAGTGCCTCATATCCCATAAGAGTGTAGGAGTGACCCTGTGAGAGTATAGGAGTGGCCCAAAACATGTTACAGTGCATCAGTGCCTCATATCCTGTGAGAGTGTAGGAATGGCCCAAAACATGCTACAGTGTATCAGTGCCTCATATCCTGTGAAAGTGTAGGGGTGGCCCTTAACATGTTACAGTGCATCAGTGCCTCATATCCTGTGAGCGTGTAGGAGTGACCCATAACATGTTACAGTGTTTCAGTCCCTCTTATCCTGCGAGAGTGTAGGAATGGTCCAAAACATGCTACAGTGTATCAGTGCCTCATATCCTGTGAAAGTGTAGGGATGGCCCTTAACATGTTACAGTGCATCAGTGCCTCATATCCTGTGAGCGTGTAAGAGTGACCCATAACATGTTACAGTGTGTCAGTGCCTAATATCCCGTGAGAGTGTAGGAGTGACCCTGTGAGAGTGTAGGATTGACCCATAACATTCTACAGTGTATCAGTGCCTCATATCCTGTAAAAGTGTAGGAGTGACCCATAACATGTTACAATGTATCAGTCCCTCTTATCCTGCGAGAGTATAGGAGTGGCCCATAACATGTTACCTTGCATCAGTGCCTCATATCCTGTGAGAGTGTAGGGGTGACCCATAACATGCTACAGTGTATCAGTGCCTCTTATCCTGCGAGAGTGTAAGAATGGCCCAAAACATGCTACAGTGTATCAGTGCCTCATATCCTGTGAAAGTGTAGGAGTGACCCATAACATGTTACAATGTATCAGTCCCTCTTATCCTGCGAGAGTATAGGAGTGGCCCATAACATGTTACCTTGCATCAGTGCCTCATATCCTGTGAGAGTGTAGGGGTGACCCATAACATGCTACAGTGTATCAGTGCCTCATATCCTGTGAGCGTGTAGGAGTGACCCATAACATGTTACAGTGTTTCAGTCCCTCTTTTCCTGCGAGAGTGTAGGAGTGACCCATAACATGTTACAGTGTATCAGTCCCTCTTATCCTGTGAGAGTATAGGAGTGACCCATAACATGCTACAATGTATCAGTGCCTCATATCCTGTGAGAGTATAGGAGTGGCCCAAAACATGCTACAGTGTATCAGTGCCTCATATCCTGTGAGAGTGTAGGGGTGGCCCATAACATGTTACCGTGTATCAGTGTCTCATATCCTGTGAGAGTATAGGAGTGACCCATAACATGCTACAGTGTATCAGTGCCTCATATCATGTGAGAGTGTAGGGGTGGCCCATAACATGTTACCATGTATCAGTGCCTCATATCCCGTGAGAGTGTAGGAGTGACCCTGTGAGAGTATAGGAGTGGCCCAAAACATGCTACAATGTATCAGTGCCTCATATCCTGTGAGAGTGTAGGGGTGACCCATAACATGTTACAGTGTATCAGTGCGTATACCCTGTGAGAGTGTAGGAGTGACCCATAACCTGCTACAGTGTATCAGTGCCTCATATCCTGTGAGAGTGTAGGGGTGACCCATAACATGCTACATTGTATCAGTGCCTTATATCCTGTGAGAGTGTAGGGGTGGCCCATAACATGTTACCATGTATCAGTGCCTCATGTCCTGTGAGAGTGTAGGAGTGACCCATAACATGCTACAGTGTATCAGTGCCTCATGTCCTTTGAGCGTGTAGGAGTGACCCACAACATGCTACAGTGTATCAGGGCCTAATATCCTGTGAGCGTGTATGAGTGACCCATAACATGCTACAGTGTAACAGTGCCTCATGTCCTGTGAACGTGTAGGGGTGGCCCATAACGTGCTACAGTGTGTCTGCTACAGTGTGTCAGTGCCTCATATCCTGTGAACGTGTAGGGGTGGCCCATAACATGCTACAGTGTGTCAGTGCCTCATGTCCTGTGAGAGTGTAGGAGTGACCCATAACATGCTACAGTGTATCAGGGCCTAATATCCTGTGAGCGTGTAGGAGTGACCCATAACATGCTACAGTGTAACAGTGCCTCATGTACTGTGAGCGTGTAGGAGTGACCCATAACATGCTACAGTGTAACAGTGCCTCATGTCCTGTGAACGTGTAGGAGTGACCCATAACATGCTACAGTGTGTCTGCTACAGTGTATCAGTGCCTCATGTCCTGTGAGCGTGTAGGAGTGACCCATAACATGCTACAGTGTGTCTGCTACAGTGTATCAGTGCCTCATGTCCTGTGAGGGTGTAGGAGTGACCCATAACATGCTACAGTGTAACAGTGCCTCATGTCCTGTGAGCGTGTAGGAGTGACCCATAACATGCTACAGTGTAACAGTGCCTCATGTCCTGTGAACGTGTAGGGGTGGCCCATAACGTGCTACAGTGTGTCTGCTACAGTGTATCAGTGCCTCATGTCCTGTGAGCGTGTAGGAGTGACCCATAACATGCTACAGTGTATTAGGGCCTAATATCCTGTGAGCGTGTAGGAGTGACCCATAACATGCTACAGTGTTCAGGGCCTAATATCCTGTGAGCGTGTAGGAGTGACCCATAACATGCTACAGTGTATCAGTACCTCATGTCCTGTGAGCGTGTAGGAGTGACCCATAACATGCTACAGTGTATCAGGGCCTAATATCCTGTGAGCGTGTAGGAGTGACCCATAACATGCTACAGTGTAACAGTGCCTCATGTCCTGTGAGCGTGTAGGAGTGACCCATAACATGCTACAGTGTGTCAGTGCCTCATATCCTGTGAGAGTGTAGGGGTGACCCATAATATGCTACAGTGTATCAGTGCCTCATATCCTGTGGGAGTGTAGGGGTCACCCATAACATGCTACATTGTATCAGTGCCTCATATCCTGTGAGAGTGTAGGGGTGGCCCATAACATGTTACCATGTATCAGTGCCTCATGTCCTGTGAGAGTGTAGGAGTGACCCATAACATGCTACAGTGTATCAGTGCCTCATGTCCTTTGAGCGTGTAGGAGTGACCCATAACATGCTACAGTGTATCAGGGCCTAATATCCTGTGAGCGTGTAGGAGTGACCAATAACATGCTACAGTGTATCAGTACCTCATGTCCTGTGAGCGTGTAGGAGTGACCCATAACATGCTACAGTGTATCAGGGCCTAATATCCTGTGAGCGTGTAGGAGTGACCCATAACATGCTACAGTGTAACAGTGCCTCATGTCCTGTGAGCGTGTAGGGGTGACCCATAACATGTTACAGTGTATCAGTGCGTATACCCTGTGAGAGTGTAGGAGTGACCCAACCTGCTACAGTGTATCAGTGCCTCATATCCTGTGAGAGTGTAGGGGTGACCCATAACATGCTACATTGTATCAGTGCCTCATATCCTGTGAGAGTGTAGGGGTGGCCCATAACATGTTACCATGTATCAGTGCCTCATGTCCTGTGAGAATGTAGGAGTGACCCATAACATGCTACAGTGTATCAGTGCCTCATGTCCTTTGAGCGTGTAGGAGTGACCCATAACATGCTACAGTGTATCAGGGCCTAATATCCTGTGAGCGTGTATGAGTGACCCATAACATGCTACAGTGTAATAGTGCCTCATGTCCTGTGAACGTGTAGGGGTGGCCCATAACGTGCTACAGTGTGTCTGCTACAGTGTGTCAGTGCCTCATATCCTGTGAACGTGTAGGGGTGGCCCATAACATGCTACAGTGTGTCAGTGCCTCATGTCCTGTGAGAGTGTAGGAGTGACCCATAACATGCTACAGTGTATCAGGGCCTAATATCCTGTGAGCGTGTAGGAGTGACCCATAACATGCTACAGTGTAACAGTGCCTCATGTACTGTGAGCGTGTAGGAGTGACCCATAACATGCTACAGTGTAACAGTGCCTCATGTTCTGTGAACGTGTAGGAGTGACCCATAACATGCTACAGTGTGTCTGCTACAGTGTATCAGTGCCTCATGTCCTGTGAGCGTGTAGGAGTGACCCATAACATGCTACAGTGTATCAGGGCCTAATATCCTGTGAGCGTTTAGGAGTGACCCATAACATGGTACAGTGTGTCTGCTACAGTGTATCAGTGCCTCATGTCCTGTGAGGGTGTAGGAGTGACCCATAACATGCTACAGTGTAACAGTGCCTCATGTCCTGTGAGCGTGTAGCAGTGACCCATAACATGCTACAGTGTAACAGTGCCTCATGTCCTGTGAACGTGTAGGGGTGGCCCATAACGTGCTACAGTGTATCTGCTACAGTGTATCAGTGCCTCATGTCCTGTGAGCGTGTAGGATTGACCCATAACATGCTACAGTGTATCAGGGCCTAATATCCTGTGAGCGTGTAGGAGTGACCCATAACATGCTACAGTGTATCAGGGCCTAATATCCTGTGAGCGTGTAGGAGTGACCCATAACATGCTACAGTGTATCAGTACCTCATGTCCTGTGAGCGTGTAGGAGTGACCCAGTGTATCAGGGCCTAATATCCTGTGAGCGTGTAGGAGTGACCCATAACATGCTACAGTGTAACAGTGCCTCATGTACTGTGAGCGTGTAGGAGTGACCCATAACATGCTACAGTGTGTCAGTGCCTCATATCCTGTGAGAGTGCAGGGGTGACCTATAATATGCTACAGTGTATCAGTGCCTCATATCCTGTGGGAGTGTAGGGGTCTCCCATAACATGCTACAGTGTGTCTGCTACAGTGTGTCAGTGCCTCATATCCTGTGAGAGTGTAGGAGTGACCCATAACATGCAACAGTGTAACAGTGCCTCATATCCTGTGAGAGTGTAGGGGTGACCCATAACATGTTACAGTGTATCAGTGCGTATACCCTGTGAGAGTGTAGGAGTGACCCATAACCTGCTACAGTGTATCAGTGCCTCATGTCCTGTGAGAGTGTAGGAGTGACCCATAACATGCTACAGTGTATCAGTGCCTCATGTCCTGTGAGCGTGTAGGAGTGACCCATAACATGCTACAGTGTATCAGGGCCTAATATCCTGTGAGCGTGTATGAGTGACCCATAACATGCTACAGTGTAACAGTGCCTCATGTCCTGTGAACGTGTAGGGGTGGCCCATAACATGCTACAGTGTGTCTGCTACAGTGGGTCAGTGCCTCATATCCTGTGAACGTGTAGGGGTGGCCCATAACATGCTACAGTGTGTCAGTGCCTCATGTCCTGTGAGCGTGTAGGAGTGACCCATAACATGCTACAGTGTATCAGGGCCTAATATCCTATGAGCGTGTAGGAGTGACCCATAACATGCTACAGTGTAACAGTGCCTCATGTACTGTGAGCGTGTAGGAGTGACCCATAACATGCTACAGTGTAACAGTGCCTCATGTCCTGTGAACGTGTAGGAGTGACGCATAACATGCTACAGTGTGTCTGCAACAGTGTATCAGTGCCTCATGTCCTGTGAGCGTGTAGGAGTGACCCATAACATGCTACAGTGTATCAGGGCCTAATATCCTGTGAGCGTGTAGGAGTGACCCATAACATGCTACAGTGTGTCTGCTACAGTGTATCAGTGCCTCATGTCCTGTGAGCGTGTAGGAGTGACCCATAACATGCTACATTGTATCAGGGCCTAATATCCTGTGAGCGTGTAGGAGTGACCCATAACATGCTACAGTGTATCAGGGCCTAATATCCTGTGAGCGTGTAGGAGTGACCCATAACATGCTACAGTGTATCAGTGCCTCATGTCCTGTGAGCGTGTAGGAGTGAGCCATAACATGCTACAGTGTATCAGGGCCTAATATCCTGTGAGCGTGTAGGAGTGACCCATAACATGCTACAGTGTAATAGTGCCTCATGTCCTGTGAGCGTGTAGGAGTGACCCATAACATGCTACAGTGTGTCAGTGCCTCATATCCTGTGAGAGTGTAGGGGTGACCCATACTATTCTACAGTGTATCAGTGCCTCATATCCTGTGGGAATGTAGGGGTCACCCATAACATGCTACGGTGTGTCTGCTACAGTGTATCAGTGCCTCATATGCTGTGAACGTGTAGGGGTGACCCATAATATGCTACAGTGTATCAGTGCCTCATATCCTGTGAAAGTGTAGGAGTGACCCATAACATGTTGCAGTGTTTCAGTCCCTCTTATCCTGCGAGAGTGTAGGAGTGACCCATAACATGCTACAGTGTAACAGTGCCTCATGTCCTGTGAACGTGTAGGGGTCACCCATAACATGCTACAGTGTATCAGTGCCTCATATCCTGTGAAAGTGTAGGAGTGACCCATAACATGCTACAGTGTGTCTGCTACAGTGTATCAGTGCATCATATCCTGTGGGAGTGTAAGGGTCACCCATAACATGCTACAGTGTATCAGTGCCTCATATCCTGTGAAAGTGTAGGAGTGACCCATAACATGCTACAGTGTGTCTGCTACAGTGTATCAGTGCATCATATCCTGTGGGAGTGTAAGGGTCACCCATAACATGCTACAGTGTATCAGTGCCTCATATCCTGTGAAAGTGTAGGAGTGACCCATAACATGTTGCAGTGTTTCAGTCCCTCTTATCCTGCGAGAGTGTAGGAGTGACCCATAACATGCTACAGTGTAACAGTGCCTCATGTCCTGTGAACGTGTAGGGGTCACCCATAACATGCTACAGTGTATCAGTGCCTCATATCCTGTGAAAGTGTAGGAGTGACCCATAACATGCTACAGTGTGTCTGCTACAGTGTATCAGTGCATCATATCCTGTGGGAGTGTAAGGGTCACCCATAACATGCTACAGTGTATCAGTGCCTCATATCCTGTGATCCTGTGAAAGTGTAGGAGTGACCCATAACATGTTGCAGTGTTTCAGTCCCTCTTATCCTGCGAGAGTGTAGGAGTGACCCATAGCATGTATTAGTGCACGAGTGCCCCATAACATGTTGGGGTGCTTCTGTGCATCATATCACGTGTCAGCGTCATGGAGGCAGCACACTTGAGACCCTTTTCACCTGGCAGCATAGCAGGAGTGTGCAGTAGCTCCACATATCACAAGAGAGTGTAGATGCACGACACATCATGCAGTAGAGTGTAGCGCGCCACATATGACACAGCATTCCTGAGCTGGCGCACGTCACATCAGAAGTGTGGCATCGAACAGTGTGTGGACACCTCTGGACACATGAGAGTTTGTGAACGCTGTGCAGCTTTATGCAGGCCTTACTCCTGGCATCTTTACAAGGCCTGCTTTCAGTTGAATATATTCCCTTTGTTTTACCAACACTGTATTCTGCTCTCTTATCCATCACTGTCCTCTCCTCCCATCCTCCCATATCCTCTCCTCACATAACCCCTCCTCCCATCCTCCCATATCCCTTCCTTCCATACCTTCTCCTCACATCTGCCCATAACATCTCTTCCCATATCCTCTCTCCCAGCCTCCCACATCCTCTTCTCCTCTCCTCCCATATTTTCTCCTCCCATAACCTCTCCTCCCATCCTCCCATATCGCTTCCTTCCATATCCTCTCCTTACATCCGCCCATAACATCTCTTCCCATATCCTCTCTCCCACCCTCCCACATCCTCTTCTCCTCTCCTCCCATATTCTCTCCTCCCATAACCTCTCCTCCCATCCTCCCATACCCCTTCCTTCCATATCCTCTCCTCACATCCGCCCATAACATCTCCTCCCATATCCTCTTCCTCATATCCTCTCTCCCACCCTCCCACATCCTCTTCTCCTCTCCTCCCATATCCTCTCCTCACATATCCTCTCTTCACATCCTCCCATTTCCTCTCCTCCCATATCCCTTCCTTCCATATCCTCTCCTCCCATCCGCCCATAACATCTACTCCCATATCCTCCCATATCCTCTCTCCCACCCTCCCACATCCTCTTCTCCTCTCCTCCCATATCCTCTCTTCACATCCTCCCATTTCCTCTCCTCCCATATCCCTTCCTTCCATATCCTCTCCTCCCATCCACCCATAACATCTACTCCGATATCCTCCCATATCCTCTCTCCCACCCTCCCACATCCTCTTCTACTCTCTCACATATCCTCTCCTCCCATTTCCTCTCCTCCCATATTTTCTCCTTCTGCCCTGTATCCTCTCCTCGTCTCCCATATCCTGTCCTCCTCTCCTCTCATATCGTCTCATATCCCTTCCTCTCGTGTCCTCTCTTCCGACATCCTCTCCCCATATCCTCACATATCCTCTCCTCCCATATCCTCTCCTCCCATATTCCTTCCTCTCATATCCTCTCCTCCCTTATCCTCTCCTCTTTTCCTCCCAGCCCCCCTCCAATCCTCCTATATGCTCTTCTGCGATATCCTGTTCCCCATATCCCCTCCTCCCATCCTCCCTATCCTCTCCTCCATCCTTCCATCCCCTCCTCCTCTCCTCGCATATCCACACTTCCCATCCTCACATTTCCTCTCCTCCACTCCTCCCATTTCTTCTACTCCCATCCGCCCATAACATCTCCTCCCATATCCTCTTTCCCACTCTCCCACATCCTCTTCTCCTCTCCTCCCATATCCTCTCCTCACATATCCTCTCTTCCCATCCTCCCCTATCCTTTCCTCCACTCCTCCCATATTTTCTCTTTCTGCCCTATCTCCTCTCCTCGTCTCCCATATCCTGTCCTCCTCTCCTCTCATATCGTCTCATATCCCTTCCTCTCGTGTCCTCTCTTCCGACATCCTCTCCCCATATCCTCACATATCCTCTCCTCACATATCCTCTCTTCCCATCCTCCCCTATCCTTTCCTCCACTCCTCCCAAACTTTCTCTTTCTGACCTATATCCTCTCCTCGTCTCCCATATCCTGTCCTCCTCTCCTCTCATATCGTCTCATATCCCTTCCTCTCGTGTCCTCTCTTCCGACATCCTCTCCCCATATCCTTACATATCCTTTCCTCCCATATCCTCTCCTCCCATATTCCTTCCTCTCATATCCTCTCCTCTCTTATCCTCTCCTCTTTTCCTCCCAGCCCCCCTCCAATCCTCCTATATCCTCTTCTGCGATATCCTGTTCCCCATATCCTCTCCTCCCATCCTCCCATATCCTCTCCTCCATCCTTCCATCCCCTCCTCCTCTCCTCGCATATCCTCACTTCCCATCCTCACATTTCCTCTCCTCCACTCCTCCCATATCTTCTACTCCCATCCGCCCATAACATCTCCTCCCATATCCTCTTTCCCACTCTCCCACATCCTCTTCTCCTCTCCTCCCATATCCTCTCCTCACATATCCTCTCTTCCCATCCTCCCCTATCCTTTCCTCCACTCCTCCCATATTTTCTCTTTCTGCCCTATCTCCTCTCCTCGTCTCCCATATCCTGTCCTCCTCTCCTCTCATATCGTCTCATATCCCTTCCTCTCGTGTCCTCTCTTCCGACATCCTCTCCCCATATCCTCACATATCCTCTCCTCCCATATCCTCTCCTCCCATATTCCTTCCTCTCATATCCTCTCCTCCCTTATCCTCTCCTCTTTTCCTCCCAGCCCCCCTCCAATCCTCCTATATCCTCTTCTGCGATATCCTGTTCCCCATATCCTCTCCTCCCATCCTCCCCTATCCTCTCCTCCATCCTTCCATCCCCTCCTCCTCTCCTCGCATATCCTCTCCTCCCATATCTTCTAATTCCTTTCTCTTTTCTTTCTCCCTTCCTTTGCCCCTGACTCCTCCCCATCTCTCTGCTCCTGCCCTGATCTTTCACCTCCTCCTTCCTTTTTCTCTTCACCCCTCCAGGCGTGGACTGGCCTACAGCCCAAGATGCTGGTGCGGGCCAGTATCGTGAGTAAAATTAGGCGAGTTTCATGAGTTTCTACACGATGCAGCTGGTAGTTGTCACCAATTACACTTATCAAATTTGCTTTAAAATGCACTATTTACAACATATTTGACGAAAAACATCCTCTTAGGTAGTAATCAAACATTTGGTCACGAAAAATCACAAATGTCTATTCAGGATAGTGTTCCGCGTTTCCATCGCTACCCTGGAATATTGTAGGTCCCAGTTTTAACCCTGCCTCCCAGCCCCCACTCCTCCGGGCGGGCAGTAGGGGAAGTCTATGCACCAGTGCCTGTCAGGGCAGACCCACACAGCTGGATAGACTTAGAGTAATTAGAATACCCACTGATTGCAAGTATATTTAGAAGAAGCGAAATCGTCCTATGTATGATTTCAGGACACTGAGTATTTCTTGAATTATGCGAAAGCCAACCTTTGAACTTATCTAAAGACTTCAAGGGGGATAAGACCCACCTATTCCCTTCCACCTCCCCCTCCCCACCCGGCCCTCAGGGCGGTGACAGTTGTGAAAAATGTTGCTTTTAAAACCCATATTCTAAGAAGACATGTGGCTCCTACAAGCTACCCCGCCATGAAACGGAAGATTCTAGAACGTTTCATGTGGCGAAAGGCTTCGTGTGGTTTAACATTAGAACATGCGCCAACATATGAATCGCCTGATGAGAAACAGTGCACTTGCTTTTCTTCTGACTTCCCAAAACGCACTGGAACATTCCACGATGTGTAGGGCGCATCCTGCCAGTTATGCACATTAAACACTGCATGCAAGGCACGTAGTGCTGTTTACTATCTCAAAATGCGCCCCCGGATACATCAATTGCCCCCAAAACATGTATCCAACAGCTGCTCACACCCTCTCTGACCACACCTTCCTCGTGTTCTCGCTTACTCCTGCTAACCCTGTGGCCATATTTCCATCACGTTCCTGCCAATCCCTGCCCAAAGAACCTCTTCCTGCTCGCTTTAATCAAGCCTTTCCCATAAAACGTTGCACTCCATGGGCCTGCACAAAAATGTCGACCTGGGAATTGCGACGGCCGAAAATGCCGACTTTTAATTGTTTTTTAACCCCCTCCCCCTTACACCACATATATATGTGGGGGGTTAGAGTATGATAATAATATGGGGGGCTGTGGGGGTCTCACCCTGCATATATAAGTGGTGTAAAGGGTTAAAAAAAGAAAAAGGTGCCATTTTCGGCTGGCGCAGTGATCACATAGATCCTGTTTTTTCAAAGCAGTCTCGTGGGAGTTAATGACTGCATTGGGGCTGTAAACTCTCTACTGCTGTAATAAAAATGTCTCACCAGGTCTGGCTTCAGCCACTCCATGTATAAGCACTCTGCACATCATGCACTGAAGTCTTGTTTAAAACGAGCATTGGCAAAGCCAACAGTTGTGGCTTGTGTAGCCGTAGTAGGCATTTGCCGGGCCCTGCTATAGGCTGAGTAGTGTGCAGGGCTTTAAGTGGGCCGGGGCCTGCCGGGGCTGGGCCCCGGCAGGCTCTGAAAATTCGTTTTGAGGTGGGGCCCTGCCGGGGCCCACTAATCTGCCCTGGCAGCCCCGGCCACTACACGAAAAGGCATTGTTTTCTACAGCCTAAAGCTCTCGCTCGTGAGCGATAGCTTCAGGCTTCAGAAAAAAAATGCCTTTTAGCCATAATGGTGGCGCCGCACCTGCGAGGCATCCCTTTAATCAAGGGATGCACGTGGGCCGGCGCCACCATTATGGAGAAAACGTGAGGCAGCTGGAAGCAGAGGCCTTGCTTTCTAAATACTGAAGCTGCCGCGGCTTCGCGGGTGTTTCAGTCTTTAGGAAAAAGGCCTCTGCTTCCAGTGGCCTCACCCTTTCAGCCATAATGGTGACGCTGCCCCTCCCCAGCTGGCGAGGGGCAGCATCACTATTAAGGCTGAATAGGCGAGGCGCTGTCCCCTGCCAGGCAAGCCTATGCAAAATAAATGCAGAGATCAGCACCCTCTACTCCATTGGGGAGAGGGTGCTAATCTCTACAAAAGGCTGCCTGGCAGGGGTGCCAGTAGCCCATTGAGCCGGGGCTCATCAAGGGGGCGTGGCCTAACGGGCCTTGAAAACCCCCGTTGTTAGGCCACGCCCCCTCGATGAGCCCAGGCTCAATTTGTAGTGCCACTTAAAGCACTGGTAGTGTGGGTTCACTTTGCTTCTCTTACCAGATCCCTACCTAGGTAATAAATTACAGACAATTTATGTGTATGGAAAAGTTGTAGGCCGTAGGCATTTTATTTTCTTACAGAAAATACAACACAACAAAATAAATACACTGCCATATGCTTTTGGGCACCTTGTGTGCAGTCCCGAAGTTGCCCAAGGCTCCTCCTGAGTCCTTGTTATCCCTGGGCCTTCGTTCCTGGGCACATGCCACCTACGACGTGTCTTGGACCGTGTACCGAAAGAGTACTCGGCGTTACTTCTTCTACCTGCTCCTTCTTTTCTTGGACCGTGTACCGAAAGAGTACTCAGCGTTCTTACTTCTGCTTTCTCCTTCTTTTTTGGACCGTGTACCAAGAGAGTACTCGGCGTACCGGCTCCTGCCTGCACCCCTCTTCTTCCGTTATTATTGTAGGGTGGGTTGGGTGGCAAACGTTTTTCCTTCCCCTTAACCAGGCGCTAATAGCCTACCCGAGAGAGGTGAGCTCTTACCTGGTTTGTGCCGCCTCTCGTTTTCCAGGCTTACTTATACCCCCCCGGCCTTTTGTTCCTTCTTGGGGGCGGCCGGGTTACCCCCCTGACCCTCTGCTGTTACATTTCGCACCTTCCGAGGTGCTGTTTCCTGCCCTTCCTGGGCTTTTGTTTCTTGTGGCGCCGTTCGGACGCCCCTCCCTACGCTTTCGCGCCGTTTTCCCCTACCCCGCGCCTAAGCTCCCAGACCCTCTATCGTCCCGCATTTCATGCGGCCCGGGGCCTGGGTCATAGGCTGAGTAGTAGTGTGGGTTCACTTTGCTTCTCTTACCAGATCCCTACCTAAGTAATACATCACAGACAACTTATGTGTATGGAAAAGTTGTAGGCCGTAGGCATTTTATTTTCTTACAGAAAATACAACACAACAAAATAAATACACTGCCATATGCTTTTGGGCACCTTGTGTCCAGTCCCGAAGTTGCCCAAGGCTCCTCCTGAGTCCTTGTTATCCCCTGGCCTTTGTTCCTGGGCACATGCCACCACACCTGAGCGGGTGTTCTTTACGCCCGCTCAGGTCCCCCCAAAAGCACCCTACCTACAACCTCGTTCTTGGAGTGCCCTAAAAATGTTGTAGGAAATAAACCCCGGAAATAAACCCCATCCCTTTCCTTGATAGGTGTACCCCATCCTGGTGAAACATGTCCGAATTGCTCCGGTGTAAGCCATGTTTTATGAAATGCAGCCCTGTGTTCTTGCAGTACTTTTCTACTGATTTATTTAGTTTCTTTCTGGCTATTTCGATTGCGTGCCTCTTCTGTGCCCCATACCAGACCCTGCTTGGTATTATTTCTGACATAAAAATCTCGGTTTTCGACCAGCTGCGGGCTATGCTATGCAGCGATTCGCAAATGTTCCTTTGTAATTTACCCCTGTTTGTGCTCACCAGGTCGTTCCCTCCGAGATGTATAACTAGGTACTCGGGGGGGTCCCTGAAACCTATCAGGTCCGACAGCCTGTCGTGGATGTCCTCCCAGTGCATCCCCGGGAGGCCCGACCAGGACGTAATTGTGTTCCTGAAATGTAGTCCTTGCTTCTCCTCTTCCAGCCACCTGCCTGCCCGGGTCACGAAAGGGTGCCCCACTATCCATGCCGATTTGTAGGGTCCGGCCTCTATGGAAACAGGGGAGATAAGTGTCATATCAGATCCTCCCTTATGTATTTTTTAAAACATTGCGACTTCCATCCCCCAATTCTTCTAACCCCCTTTGCCCCCAGGCCCCCCGCCCACGCAGAGGTTGCTGCCCCTATCCTAAAAGAGTGTGTCCCAAATTCGGCTGGATCCTATCCCGCTTTCGCCACCGCCTGTTTCAATACCGCCTGAAACTGGTACCTGCTGAGCGCGCTGCCGTCCCTATGAATCAATAGCTGTCCGTCGACCTCTGGTCGCAGATCTAGGAATTCTTGGGTGATGCATCTGGGACAGTGGTCCTTCTCTCTGATGCAATTGAGGTCTACTGCTCTACCCTTCCCCGTTTGGTCTGTTTTAGATTTCTTTAGCATTATAGACATCCCCTTGTTTCCCATACTAATGTCTTTCCTTGCCAGGCCGTCTCCTGCCACCGTATTCCTGGCCACCAGTTCCCCTACTCTGAAAGCCCCATAGTATGCCAGCGCAAATTCTGCCCTGAACAGCACTTTTAACAGAATTATCAACTTCCCAAAATGTACCTGCCTTCTGTTATCTGGTTTCTTCCCCTCTAACTTCGCCCATCCTCTCATAGCGTATTTTATTTTAGCGTTGTCGGTCGGGTCCGGTATGCCCGCCACTTTTATGGTATATGACACCGCCGCTAGGTGCGCTGCTGCCCAGCTTTTCTTCTTCCCTTTGGCAAATGCCCCTTCGAGAAATTCACACATTTTTTCCGTTGAAACTTTTTCCACCTCTTTTCCACCTGATTCCACCAACACATCTTTTACATGCTTTTCGTACTGCTTACCCGTTTTGTACGTTAGAGCGTTCCTGGTCAGCTTGCCGATGACCATTTCTTTTCTCCGTTCTTCTCCCACTTCTTTTGAGTCGACCTTGTGGCCAACCGTGCTTTCCTTTCTAGTGCCTCCAATGGGACCCATGCCTTCCGCGGCGTCGGCGTCCTTTCCTTGTCGGCGTCCGGTCTTAGCTCCCTGAATTTCTCCCACTGAAAGAGAGAGATTGCATCAGCCACCACATTTTCTTCCCCAGCGATATGCCTCGTCTTTATGCATGTATTCATTTTTAGGCTTTCCAGTGTGACTGCCCTCATTAATTCCAACACTATCATGCATGACGCACTTCCTTTGTTTAACACGTGCACCACCGCTATGTTATCTGACCATACTGCCAACTCCTTGTTTCCTAGCTCTTCCCCCCATGCGCATAACGCGACCCATATCGGGAAGAAATCCAGCAGCGTTATGTTTTTTGTCCATTCCGTCACTTGCCATGTTTTTGGCCACTTGCCTGCACACCATTTTTTCCCCAGTATTGCACCAAAACCAAGGCCATCTGCTGCATCGGTGAACAACACCCTTTTACCTTCCTCGTTCATCGGTGAGCGCCATATCACCGACCCCTTGAAGTATTTCAGAAATTCTGCCCACACTTCCAGATCTCTCTTGATTCATCCCCCTAGCCAGACTCTGTGGTGCCCCTTGGTAGCACCTCTAGTTTTCAGCTCAATACTTCTCTGGAACACCCTCCTCTGTGATATGACTCTTCCTGCGAAGTTCAGTTTTCCTGCCAGTGCTTGCAATTCTCTCACTGTCGCTTTGTTTTTTCCCTGTAGTTCCTTTATTGTCTTCAGCAGATCCGTCACCTTGTCCTCCGGGATCCGACACCTTCCTTTGTTTGCGTCAATTTCTATACCTAGGAATTGGATAACATACGTTGGCCCCATCGTTTTCTCCTCCGCCAGAGGAAAACCCCACTCGCTTCTTATTTCCACAAATTTGTCCAGGGTTGCCCTGCATAGCTCCGAACCTTTGGGCCCGACGAATAAAAAATCGTCCAGGTAATGTACCATCATGGACTCCCTCATCTCTTGCGTTACTGCCCATTGTAAAAATGAACTTACCCTCTCAAAATATGCGCATGAGATGGCGCACCCCATTGGGAGGCATTTGTCGATGAAGTATTCCCCCTCCCAATGCATGCATAGCCACCTTTGTGATCCGCTGTTGACTGGCAACAGGCGGAATGCCGATTTAATGTCTGCTTTCGCCATCCATGCCCCGTTTCCCGCTTTCCTGGCCAGTTCTACTGCCTCCTCAAAGTCTGAATATGATTCTGTTGCATCGCTCTGGGCGATGCCATCGTTCACCGAGGCACCCGGGGGGTAGGATAGGTGGTGTATCAGCATGTATTCCCCTTCGTCTTTTTTCGGCACCAGCCCTAGTGGAGAGCATATAAATTCTTCGAATGGTAAGGCCGTAAAGGGGCCCTCCACCCTCCCCAGTTCTACTTCTTTCCTGATCTTACTGGTCACTATATCTCTGTTCTCGGTTGCCGACTTCAGATTCCTAGGAATGTCTTGCGCTCCCTGCCCGGTAAACGGGATGTTAAAAACTTCTCTAAAGCCTTGTCTGATCTGTTCTGCCGCTGCTTGGTCGGGGTATTTCTGGAGCCACCTTTCCATCCTCAATTTTTACCGGCGTGGCCCCCTTCCCGCCCAAGTTCTTATTTCCGCGTCTCATCGCTTCTGCCGCTTGGAGCTGTCGCCCTTGTGCACTTGGAGCTGCTGTGGTCCCCCTTGCATCTCTCGCACTTGCACCTCCATCCCCAGCTACAGGGTACCCCCTTTTCAAAACTCCTACATTGCCCTGGTTCTGCTCGTGTTGTCCCTGTGCTCCCACTGCCCCCCCCCCCCCTGTGTTGTCGGGGGCAGGCTGCTCTGCCACCCTTTCTGTGACCCATAATTTCTGCTCCGAAAACTCTGGTCTCTATTTCTGTCATAGCTGGATTCGTACTTTCTGCTATTGTATCTATAATCGGCTTTGTAATCATTCTGCCAATACTGCCTTCCCTGCTGCCCCCCTGAGCTCCGCTCTTTGGAATCCCATTTCTCCTTTAGCACATTAAATATGTAGAGATTAAAGTTTTTTTCATCTCAGCCCATATCCGGAAAGCAGTCCATCTCCTTTCTGAACTCATGGTCATACTCGAGCCATGCATCCCCTCCAAATGCTGCGTGTACCTTCAGCACCCTCTGTTGATACGCAACTAATGCTACCCCGTCTTCCGGGAATTTTTGTAATATAATTGTAGACATTATGGTGAAGCCGACATCCAGTTGTCAAAACTCCTTACTACTGGTCCCTTTCTTAGTAAACTTTTCTCATCCTCCTTCTTGTCCACATTCATCCCCCTCTTTTGACAATCTAACAATGTAAAGATATCGATCAATTCCTTCCTCCATATTTTTTCCTTTACTTTGTCATTTATGTACCAAGCCATCGCTTTCATTGACCTGCACTGTGCGTCTTTACCCATGGTTGACCTGCCATATTTCGTCATGAGTGGCCCCCCATCTTCTGCCGCTGCCACCGTCGGTGCTGCCCCCGGTGGGGTGTCCCCTGCCACTATGTTTGGCCCTGCCGGTACATCTTGTGGTGCCGGGATTATTGGTGCCCCTTGCGGCACCGGAACTACCGGTGCCCCTTGTGGTGCTGGGACCGGGGTTTCCTTGGGTTCTATAGGTGCCCCTTGTGGTGCCGGGACCGGGGTTTCCCTGGGTTCTGCCCCTGCCCCTCTCTGTTTTTCCCTGCTCACCACTCCTCTCCATTTTACCCAAGCCCTTAGATAATCCCTTTATTCATCATCACTGCTTGCTTCAGTTGAAGAACTCCCCTGCTGCTCCTCCCTGGATCCCTTCCCCTGTCTGCTCTTCTTGCCATTGGTTCTGGGCGACTTACCTGAAACCGTGACGCAATTTTTTAACATTTTCACTATTTTATTCCCCACATTATTATTTACAGTACCTTTCTTTTTATCTTTTTTCTTTCTCTTGGTCTGTGCCTCTGTCTGTTCCTCTGATCTCTTCGACTCCGCTCTTCCCCTTTTCTGTCCTTGCGGTACCTCGTCTTCTCCTTCGCTGCTGCTGGGCTCTATGAACAGCAGAGGTGATGTTGCCTTTGCCCTTTCTTCTTTCTGCATTACCTCCCGCACCCATTGTGCCCCATATTCCTTCTCTGCCTTCCTCGCCCAGTCTGAGAATTCTTGGGCCCTTTTTGCTCTTCCTTCTGCCATCCTTCTCATCTGAATTCTGTCGGCCACGCTTTCCGTTTGACCACGGCGAAAGTTCTTTGTTCGTTCACAGCTGGTACTTCTGGGTCGCCCCTGTTCCCGGCACCGTTGGGCGACTCGTAGCCACTGCGTTTAGATAGGACGACTCAGAGAGGTAGAAAAATGTGTGAGCCCGCAGGAGCAAACGTTTTTCCTTCCCCTTCTCCAGGCACTAAGAGCCTACCCGAGAGAGGTGGGCTCTTACCTGGTTTGTGCCGCCTCTCCTTTTCCAGGCTTACTTATACCCTGGCCTTTTGTTCCTTCTTGGGGCGGCCGGGTTAACCCCTTGACACCCTGCTGTTACATTGCTGTTTCATGCCCTTCCTGGGCTTTTGTTTCTTGTGGCGCCGTTCGGACGCCCCTCCCTACGCTTTTGTGCTGTTTTCCCCCACCCCGCGCCTAATCTTCCAGACCCTCTATCATCCCGCATTTCATGCGGCCCGGGGCCTTGGTCATTAGATGCCCAGGTACTGACACTATTTTCCACATGCTACTATCAATGGTCCACAAGGCCAGTGCCTCGCGAGCGCCTTTCCCCTGCCTACACAGAAGACCAAACTGTTGGCACTGCCAATGCTTGTTTATGTTGTAGTCATCTGTTTAATGCGGACATAATCCTGGGGTTAGGGCAGAGCTGTGCACAGATAGGGTCTAGATATGCACGTGTATTGTGAAGGCATGTGGCATAGCTGGGGGGAGAGGTTAGCCAGCAGTGTGTTGGCATAGTCTGGAGAGTTGTTAGCGCCCTCGTTGATTGCTGGAGTGAGGGTGCGCCGGCATCGCTGCTTTCCAGAGACTTGGCAGCGCTTGCACGGCAGCTTGGAATGCAGTCTCCGGAGCCTAGTGGTGCAGCGGCGGCTCAGCGGCTCAACACCAGCTGTGCCCGGGATTCATGGGAGTGCCAGAAGGTGATAGGTT
The DNA here is from genome assembly GCF_040938575.1 of Ambystoma mexicanum. Classification (NCBI taxonomy): domain Eukaryota; kingdom Metazoa; phylum Chordata; class Amphibia; order Caudata; family Ambystomatidae; genus Ambystoma; species Ambystoma mexicanum. The sequence continues at coordinate 59,541,610 of NC_090929.1, forward strand.
GCAGATCCTACCCACTGGCACTGCCAATACTCTCGGGAGATTCGGTGCCTCCGCCACAAGGTGATATGCTCAGGGTCACGCGGGTACCCGTTTAGAGACGACGGAGGCCAAGACTCAGATAGCCCAGCTGGTGCCGCTGAATCAAGGGAAGGGGCACCAGGATGGGTGCTCGCGGGGACCTGAAGATGTCTGGGCTGCGCTGTGCCCAGCAGCTGGGTGCTAGGGTAGGACAGGTGGCAGGCAACAGGGCATCTTTCAAGTTTCTCGGCTACTCAATGCCAAGTCCCAGCGACTGGCAGGGGCATGCTGCAGAAACCTGTGTGGCATTGCTGGGAGCCGGGTGCACAGACGCTTCACCGCTGCCAGCCAGCAAACCTGGCACAGTTGCCACATGTAAACCTTCCGAGATCTCTTCCTGGGCAAAGAAGGTGCAGGGCGTGGCATCAGAAGAGAATTCCAGACGCCCATTCATCTTCCAGCCAGATCTAGTCCTGGCCAGTCTGAGCTCTGAACCAGGAGCCTTGGCGAAGCCACGCCCATATGTGACACGTGCATGTTTAAATGGTCCCTGGATAAGCACGGGCCTATGGTCTTCTCCCCCTGGATTTAGGAAGCTAGGACCCCGTCCCATTGGGGACCTGCAGGTAAAATGCCCTCGATATCTAAATAACCAAAATATTCCAACTGCGTGAAGCCTCGAAATCTCCGCAACGTGCTGCCACCAGCTAGTGGGGTACACAGCAAGCCTGGCACGGGGACCTGCTGGGTGAAATAGACTACAGGGCATTTGTACTGCAACACCATGAGCTGGGAGTCACTGGGCCTCCCAGGCGGACATGACACAGAGTTACACCACAGCGAGGGCCTGGGTGGGGGCTCACTGGAGATCAGGGGACCCACACAGGGCACAGTCTAGGTCTAGGACTTTCTCTGGACCGCCATGGCGCTTCCAAGGGACCCGTGTGTACACGTGACACCATATCAAACAGAAAGAGTAGAAGTCCCCAGCAGAGGACACCTGGGAGTCCTCATGTCCGATTAAAGGTTCAGGTGTCAGGCAGCGACGGCTTGGCAAGTGCTTAGGTTTTTCGGGGGAAGTCGTGTGTGTGTGTTGAAGTGTTAGTTTTGCCAGTGGCGGTGGACTTTCCGTTGGTATACGGCCTGCCAGTGTGTGATTATAGATTAGGTGTACAGTGCTGATGACGAGTTGAGCTTGACCCTACCACCTGCAGGGCCCGAAGCAGAGTGTAGGTCTATAAACATGGACAAGAAAGTGTGCATGTGTGTGTGTGTCTGACTGCACGCGTGTGCGTACATGTGCGTGTGTCTGCATACGTGTGCATGTGTGTGTGTATGCGTGTATCTGTGCGCGTGTGCGTGTGTGTGTGCGTGCACGCGCGTGTGTTTCTGGTGGCGTAGCGGCATGAGTTTTAATGTCATTTGTGGAGTTACACCTACGGGAGTTGTGTGTGTGTAAGTGTGATAATGGGATTGCAGTAGTAATGAGCCGAGGCATATTTTCGTTGACCTGTGACCTGTAGAAGTATAGTTATGGGCCTGGGCCCGTCCCGAACCAAACAGGGATGGGCACTGGGCATCGCCCCTGGCTGGTTTTCCTGAGCGGGGCATTCTGGGTATTTCTCATGTAATGCTATATAATCCTGTAGCAGAACCCCCGCCCCTTTTCCAGACTCTGCTAAAGATAATGGGGGTTAGGGGGCATGTGGCCTGGTCGCGTATCTAGACTTTTCCTCAGGCCTGTCTTTCCTGCCTTACCTTCTCCCCGCTGCCCCCACCCCGCCCCCACCACCCCTGCACCCTTACCTCTCCTGTCCTTCACTTCATGCTCCGTGTCTATAACTGTGATTTTTTTTCTCCATAAGAGTTAGGGCTAAAAATCCAACTCCCTTTTGCCTCTTTTTCTGTATTCTCTCCTCTTAACCTCGTCTCCGTTATTACCGCCTTATCTTTTCACTCCTCTCTCGCCTCTCCTACTCTCCTCTCTTAGGCGCTCCTCATTTACACCCCTTATCCTATCGCCCCTGCTCCCTTCTCCGCTTCTCTCTTGCCCCGTGCCTCCTTACCTCTCGTCCCCTTATCCTATCTCCTATGTTCTCCCCTCAGCTAACATTTCACCCCTTACGCTCTCCCTCCCCTCCGCTCCCGCGTTCCTCTCCTCCTGTATCTTACCCCTTTCTCCCCCTTTCCTTTCCTCACCCCTGATGCTCTAATCCTACACCATCCGCTCTTCTGCAGCACCATTCACTTCCTCGACTCCTTCCTTTTCTTAACTTTCCTCTCCCCCCTTAGTCTCCTGTCCTTTCCCCCTCACTTCTCGTCTATGGTATTCCCCACCCTAGGTTTCTCTCTTTCTCGTATGTGGCCCACTTCTCTCCTACCATCTGCCATACTTCTGTCGTCTGCTTTTGCTTTTCTCTTGGTACTTTCTATTTCTTCCTGTCTATTAGTTCCCCATCCTCCTCTCTCCTCCCTCGGCCTCTCTCTATTCCTTTCTCTTTCTCTCTCTCTCCTTTCTCCTTTTCGCTTCTCATCTTTTTCTTCGTACATTGACTTCTTCCCTCTCATTCTTCCCTCTTTTTTTCCCCATCTTCCTTCTTTTCCTTTCTCTTTGCTGACGCCTTCCCCTCTCTCTCTCTCTTTCTCTCGTTCATCCTTCCTTTGTTTCTCCTCTCGTTTCCATCCCTTTCTTCCCCTCCTTTTCTTACTTTTCGCTCTCCTTTTCATCTCCTCTCGCCTCCTCCCTCCTCTCTTGGTTCTGACACTCTTTCCTCTCCCCGGGTTTTGCCCCCACTCCCTCCTCCTGCTGTAACATCTGGGGAGGTGGCCGGAGGAGGGTGGGAAGGGGATGTGGGCGGGGGAGTCTCAGCTGTTTCTGGTTAGTTCATCCAGACACAGCTGGAGAGGGCAGCACATGGGATCAGAGAGTTCCCTTCTCCCCCGACTCTGCCCCCAATAAGAGAACATCCGGCCCCCATCGAGGGGCGCTTCCATCAGACATGCCCCCACCTCCAACCTCGAGGTCTCTCCACGACCACCCTCTCCTCCTCCCTCTGACCACCCTCCCACTCTGCTGCCTTCTCGCTCAGCGTCCCTTCTCAATCCCCCCTCTTTAGCCCCCCCCCACCCACAGAGGCGCACACATCACTGAAATGCTGGATGCGGGATACTGGGTCAGATGTGCCTAAGGTTTGCCATAGCGCTTGTGAGGAGCCTGTTTAGTGTCGGCGCTCTGTAATGAGCACGGAAATTGACCACCTCGGGCAGGTTTTGCTCTGATGCTTGCAGCAAACGTGTGTTCTGTTGCACTGACCCAGAGTAGTGAAATGAAGTATTTACGTGAGTGATAGGGGACAACGAATGACAATTCCCAAGGCAATGCTGGGTCTGCAAAGGCAGCAGGAACCGTGCAATGGTTTCAGTTTATAAGGATACCCAGACTATGCGTTCTTCTTCCACTTGGAATCCCATTATAGGTTTGGGGGCATTACGTTTGCTAATTACTACAAAGTGAACTGCCATGCTCCATGCGGTAGCAGTAATTTACCACCTCATTTAGAGGTTCCGTTATTCCCCACCATGGTGTCTTATAGGGCCTCGTTGGGAATTACCGCGTGTGGCATTTCTGCCATGTCCATTGTAAGTGCAGCCAATGGCTCCAAGATGTAGTTTTTATGGTATATGATTGTTAAAACCCATAATTCACTGGCGCAGAGGTAAAAAAAAGGAAGTATTCTGAAATACCGAAGCCCTTATTATGAGTTCAGCAGTGCAGAACATTTCCAGCAGTAATTCTGTTACCGTCAAATTTTTGGGCAAGAACAGAATTACTGCCAGTTTTGCCACACTGCTGTCTTCCAACTTTGGAGGTGAAGGGGATGATTTACTGCCAACGTCCTGCTGGAGGTAAATTCTCCACTGTACCGTCGAAAATAATAGGGTCTCATTACAAATTTGGTGGTATTTCAGTAGTAAATCTGCCGAAAAAAAATGCCACACGGAATTACTGTTACTGCCACTTGGTCCCATGGATTTACAGCAGGAGTACAGGTGGTAGTAGGTGGTGTAAGCCCCCATTTTTCAAGTCTGTAGGACTCCATGGGGACTGCCGTCTTTTGACGGTAAAGTGGTGGATTTATCTCCACCATTTTGCTGGAAGAAAATCCTTCACCTTATCACCAAACCTATAGTACAGCAGTGCAGTAATGGCATTACCACCACGTTACCACCATTTTTTAACCAAACTGCCATACTCGTAATGAGGCCCAGGATCGGAATTACCCATTGCAGTAAATCTGAAGAAATCCCCATGCAGTTCTATGGGCTCCAAATATGGGAATTAACAGCAAATGATGTGATAAAACAGCAGGGCCAAGTGGCAGCTACGGTACACAAGCCACAGCCACGATGAGCCCCTGTCTACTTCCCCATTGCTGCACTACTTGTGATGCTCCTTATAAAATACACACACATGTGTCCGTCTTCCTGCTCTTGATAGACCCCAATAAAGCTGATCGGTCAATATTGGAGGCACTAGAGCTCTCGATTGACCAGCTTTACACAGAGAATTGCCAGTGGTACCTCGATAGATGTTGCTGACCCGATAGAGTTCCCTGAAAGTAGCAAGGATACGGCTACGATACCCAGAGGGCATGCCCGTAAGGCGTCCCCCACGTCCACACTGAGGCAAAACTTTCCTTTGGTCCCCGAAATCGTTGAAATGATCAGAGAACGCTCGCAAGCAAGGGATGGCGAGGCTCCTGTCACTCCAACCATCCATACAACAGGACCTAGACGATCTTTAAGCAGAGGTATAGACAGGGTAGGGTATGAGTGGGCACGGCCCACCCAGAATCTGTAAATGCCCACTCAGCAGCACTGCGTCAGAATTTTCAGATGTTAATGTCACTGCGGAGGGCCCAACTACATTAGCTCCAGGCCCCACTTTTAAGAGAATCCTTTAAGCCCAAATGTCCAAGCCCGACCGAGCCTTGCGGCAGGTGACTCTAGCTTCCCGCTACAGCAATCAGAAACAGATGTCTGGTTATTACTCTCGCCTGTTTCACTGAATGCAGAATCTCCCTTTAGGAGCTTGGAAAGAGCAATTAATGCTCAAAACACAGCAAGAAAGAAGGACCTTGCCCACGTGGTTAAGTGCACTGAAATCATGGAATGGCCCCTGAAAACTCTAGCAGGATTTGTGGATGCCACCAAAATGACCATGTGAGGAATTCAACCATCAGCACGCAGGGTGTGCGCTTGCCTGCACTTTTTTGAAATTTTAAAAGAAATTCAATTATGGTAGATCAACCTCCGGAAAATGTGTGGGGCTAATATCGACACATTTTCCTATGCTCACCGCACGACATACACATAGACACATGTACTCTGGGTGGACATAGCCTACAGGAGCAGTTCCCCCTCTCATAGTTGCGATATTACAGCCAAGATTACACCATGTAATCTCAGAAGGGGGGGGGGCTAAACCTTCCCCCTGCATGGCCAGCCTAATTAACTAACAAAGGCTTGATGAATCTGTCTTGTCCTTTTGTTTAGCTGTCGCTGGTGGTAGTGTCGCATACTAATCAGAGTTTAATTCAAACAGGCCCACATAGGGCCTGGCTGCAGAGGCTAACAAAGGAAACAGGAAACCCCCAACACCCTTTCATATGCACTGTGTCAACCTGATGCCAGCTACCTTTAGTATCAATTGACAGTGAAGTGTCATGTCTGGCACTGCGTGCTTACAGTAGTCATCCCCAGAGTGGCACCCAATTCAGAAAGTACGAGTATGTGGCTTGAGGGAGACAGAAAGTCTGGTCCTGCTGCAGCTTCAAGGGAGACCTGCCGCTTTAATCAGGAACCACAGAGAGCTCCATGGACCAGAGAGACCCTTGGATCCACAAAGACAGGAAGATGGGTGAGAATTAGTATTACACGTTTTCACCCCTTTACCTTTTCTGTTGCAAAGCACTCTGGTTATGACCTTGTGCATACAGGACATTGTTTGCGGGACAGGGATTGGTTCATTAAAGTAGGCCTAGCCCACACCAATCCCTGTGGTCCATTTGGCTTTAAAAGGAATGTTGAACCCCTCTATCGAGCAGATCATCTGAAGACTGCAAGGAGTAGCAAGAAGCACTCAGCATTGAACACTGGCTGAAGGTACAGTCTGCCTTAAATCTTTTGCTAGTCAAGGAAGGAAAGGACCTCCAGGAAGGAAGCAAGATCCCTCCCCTAAACATCTCCCAGGGAACAGAGGGAGATACTGAATCCAGAGGACCCTCCAGCAGCTCCAGAACCAGTACCGAGTCAGCGCACAGTGTGCCCTGCTAGGCTCTGCAGCAAACCAAGGACAAGCCAGCTGCCTGAAACACTCCCCTCAACTTTGGCCCGTCTGCCTTAAAGGATGACACAAGCCCAGTGAAGAAGTTAGGAGAAGTACATCGACATGCATCTACCAACGTCCACCTTAAAGGACATTCTCGAGCCAGTCAAGCCCCTCAAGCTTCAACCGACTGCACCGCTGACTGTTGTTACACCACAGAAGGTAATGCTGTCCGAGATGCCTCGACCAGTACTTCAGAACCATCGACCAGTAAGGAGACAATGATTTCTGACCCCGAACCACCGTGTAGGCAAGCCTGAAGCCACCCGTGCAGCCTTACTCGCCGAACTGCCTGCCGCCTGATACCCGCAGCTGTCTTCTTAGCACAACAATGGCTCTTTGGGAGAATAAATCAGTGCAGTTTTTACTCTTGTATGGATTGAACAACAGTTGGAGAAAAGAGCCCTGGCTGTCCCTAGTGGAAGAACACCCTGTCCCTGACAGGAGTGCCTGGCCCTAGGTGACGGATGGTGCACCACCTATCTAATAGGGATAGGAGAGGAGGAACTGTCCCTCAACTCTACTGTTCAATTCGATTCACTACAATTTCGGTTAGGGAATGTAATTAGTTCTTATTAGGATTAAACCTAGCTCTGATGTTGTAATACCCGCAGCTGTCTCCCATCTTCAACTTTGTCGCAGAAGCTGCAAAGTGCCCTGAAACCAACTCAACCCGTCGAGTACCAAGAACTCCTAGAGCGCAAGGTACATTGTGGTTCTGTCCTTGTGGTACTTCTCTGAAGGCCCCTAGTGACATTTTACAACCCAGTGCTCCGTTTGTGTTGAAACCAAATATCCTTAAACTATTGTGATTAATTACTATACCGGCCGCCCTCCTATCAGTATCCAGAGTGCATCCCTTTTCCTTCTTTGAAACTGTCCTCTGCATTCCTTTACAGAGTTGGTTCCACTTTGTAGTGATAGTCTGTTCTGATAATAATAAAGTAGACATTTTTATACAAACTTGACTGGACAGTCCCTTTTAGCATTGGGTAATAATTGTATTTTCGCCCCCCCTAGTGACATTTTACAACCCATTGCTCACTTTGTGTTGAAACCAAGTAATCTTGAACTGCAGTGATTATTTACCACAATGACTACCCTTCTGTCAGTATCCAGAGTGCAACCTTGTCCTTATTTGAAAATGCCTATCCTCTGCATTCCTTTTAGGGTGGTTTATATTTTGTAGTGTGCTAGAACTGTCTGTTGTAGTAATAAAATAGTTATTTTTCATACAAGCTTGACTGGACAGTCCCTTTTATCAATGGGTAATAATTGTATTTTATCTGTGTTGCAACTAACCAACGATCCACGACCTTGCAGAGATAAGCCTGCACATCCACGTTACCAAAATTGGACAAGGAGGTTTATGATTAACTTGTGTTTATAGTCTGTTTGCACCCCTTCTGGTGCACTAGAGGTGTGGGGCTGATTGATGGTTTAGAAACCGATATTCATCCCTGTACCACTGGTGCCCCAGAAGTTGATTCATCACAGACCTAAATGCCAGGAGAATGATGGACAAAGCCTGCCAGACTCCAAAAAGAGCTTTTGGAGAACTGCCTGTTACTCCTCTAGGGAAAGAGGCTCGGGCGAGAAATTCCCTCCAAAGCCAGAAAGGATGGCACCGAAGGAAGGCACCCTGTCCTCAGATTCCTCGTCATCTGGGCATCAGCACACACCCATGGGAGGGTCAAAGTCAACTTCCTCTAATCCCTGCTTCTAATTCCTGCTCTCCCCTTTCTGGCAAAATCTCTAGTGAACTCAAAGAGAGTTATTGCAGCGTTGCTTTGAAAATTGCCCCCAAGTCGAATTAAATGTACGGTGGGACCCTTATGACCAGTAAGGGGTCAGATAGTCACGTTAGAAAACCAACTCTACCAAAATCATCGGGCCAGATACTGGGATCGGCAATGCAGATACAAGGGACAGTGAGCAGAGAGGTGCGATTCAAAAAGATCCTCTTGAAGGTTGGCTCCAAACAAACGTGATTTGCACGTTGAAGGGACGGACCTACGGAAACGAGAACTTCTATAAAAAACACTTGTGAAAACCATGTCTGAAATCCTGGGATAAAGTACATTTCATTCAGAATCTTCACTACTTGTCGAATCCTTTCTGACTTGATCTTCTGTGGGGAGGCAGCATAGGCCTCGGGCGAGCCAATGCCTACATCAGGCGCTGTATCCTCCATTGCAAAGACGCCTTAGCTGCCAAGGGAATGGACGTGTATTTGGACTCAATGTTTCATATCTGCCACCTGCACGACCCGTGGCAGGAACTCATCTCTGGCCTTCTCAACATGCCCTTTGACGGGTCTCACCTTTTCGGCAACAAGGCTGATGAGAGTCTTGAGAAGTTGCAGACCTCAAAGGCGTTATCCAAATCTTTATGTGCAGCTATTGGGCAACCTCAGCCTTTTCGACCTAGTGGACAATCTTGGAAGGGGAGATCTTTTTGCTACTATCTGGCCTGCCCTATTCTTCTCAAGCCGATACACAACACCCTTCTGAAATGTATGAAACCGCCCGCGATTGGCCCACCAAGGGCTTAAATCGCACTTCAAGAGAAGCGGATGGTCAACCACCTGGAGAAATTTTTATTTTATTTTTATTTTTATTTTTTTGTTCACTTGTTAGGTGCTTATACAGGAAGCAAATACTGTTTCAAAGCACCCACAGGGCAACAGGCAGGGGACATGGGATGAAAGACAAAATAATTACAACAATGTTAAATAATTAAATACAACAAAGTAGGAAGAGACGATGGGGAGGGGAAGATGAAGCTACTATGCCTTGTGAGTGTTCAGAACGTGCAAGTGCAGAAGGGAGGGGGAGTGGGATAGGTGCTGTGGTGCATAAGGAGAGCAGCAGGTGAAGTACTATGACGAAAGGTAAGTGCAACCTCCAGTGATGGAGGGTGAGCCGAGGCAAGTATAGAGGGTAGACAGTAGCTGGGATGATGAGATGTGGGAGGTCAGGGCCCGAGGATGCATAAGCGCCCTGCACACAAGTCAAGCTACTGTGCGATTAGCAGGGGAGAGAGGGAATGAAGAAAGAGGTAAAGAGGAAGGTCCTATGGCTTTTCCAGAACTTAAGGAGGTCCTGCTCAAGACGAAGAGGGAGGGGGAGGCTGTTGCAAAGAAGGGAGCACGCTGCGGAAAGCGATCGACCACCTGCTCTCTGTTTAACAAACGCTTCACATGCAAGGAGTTGGTGCCAGAGGAATGCAGGTGTCTAGAGGGGGAGTATTTTGTCAGAAGGAGTTGCAGATACAGTGGTCCCTGGCACCACACATCCTTGTGGATGATGCAGAGGGATTTGAATGTAATCCGTGCTGCGACTGGGAGCCAGTGAAGACTTTATAGGGCAAGAGAGATGCAGTCCCTGGGCTTAAGGCCAAGGATGCTGCTCTATTCTGGATTAGCTGGAGGAGTCGCAGAATGGAAGAAGGTAGATTCTGGAGGAGGCTGTTGCAATAGTCAAGCCTACAGAGATCCAGGGCTCGGGTAACATTGAGTTTCTTGGGGAAGGTGAGAAAAGGTAGAATTCCTTTGAGAACGAAGAGCTAAACGTCGGACTTCTTGGCAATGTCCTGAGTGTAAGGGAGGAAGGAGAGAGAGGAGGCAAAGATGATTCCATGGTTTAGGCTTCCGAAGAGGGAGCAGGGCGAGAACCCATGGAAGAAGGACCGAATGAAGGGAAAAAGTCGGGTGACGGGGTCCCAAAAGGGAGGATCTCTGTTTTGCTGGCATTGAGGCAATGATCATTAGAAGTACACCAGGCCTGGATAGCTGAGAGGCAGTCAGGGATGAAGGAGGGTGCAAAGGTGTCTGTAGGAAGTTTGAAGAAGAGTTGCGTGTCATCAGCATAGCACTGCAAGTTGGGGGAGAAGTAGGAAATGAGGCGTGCCAGTAGAGTAAGGTAGATGTTAAAGAGCCAAGTCGAAAGAATGGAGCCGTGGGGGACACCACAGGTGGAGGAGGAAGTAGGGGATGAGAAGGTGCACAGTATGACTTGAAAGAGTGGTCAGTTAGGAAGGAGGTATGCCAGTCCAGTGTCTGCTTTGAGATACCAAGGGTGTCATGGAGCCTTTTTATGAGAATGGAGTGGTTCACTGTGTCAAATGCAGAAGTGAGATCAAGGAGGATGAGGACAGCAGGGGAGTTGGAATCAAGGAATGCCAGTAGTTCTTCACAGCAGTTTCTGTACCTCTGGCTCCTCGGAATCCAGACTGATGGTCGTGAAGACCGCCAACAAGTTCAGTGTGGGAGTTAAGTTGGGGCAAGGCCAACTTCTCAACTTCTCAAGAAACACAAGTGAACGTGTCTACCGGTACACCTCCTTTGCTCCACCAGCCTTCGTTTAACGAAACGCTAACTGGCAACAGGTTGCTAACCGCACAGGCAGCCACCGAAGGGGACATTCATGAGAATAGAGACTTGGAACATTGCAGGCGTAAAAAACAAGCTGTTTGATGTTGATTGGATACAGCGGCTAAACCTGTTTGACATAATCTGCCTGCAAGATACGTGGCTAGTGGACGAGGCCTGCCTATGCAACAGATTTATTAACTTCAATATCTTTCTCGTAGAGGCGGAATGATCGAAAAAGGGCAGTTGGTGCAAGGGTTTGGTGACCCTGGTGAAGCAGCCATATACTGCCCATGTTATTGGGAGATCCACTAATAGCCCCGCACTACTGGCTGGGTCACTCTCTGAAACACTTGTGTATAGCCGCGTTATAAATGCCATATAATATCATATCGTGGGGAGTTTCTGCCTGCTCAAAAACGGGTGGTGGTAAATACTTGCATTCCACCCAAAATGAAGCGGGCAAACAAATGCAACAATAGATCTTTCCTCCCAGAGGGGATGTCGGGTGTCGGGGGAAAACAGCACCTTATTGGTTGGCAACTTCAAGGCAGAACTGGGAAGGACCATGTGCAATCCCGCAGACCAAATGTGGATGGAAGAATCCTCCAGAACCCCAAAGAGGAGCTTCGTCGGGGGACAAAACACAGTGGGTCGCCCAATGGATTCTTTCATGACATAATATCATTTTGTAGAGCTTAATGGAAGATGCAGAGGGGATGTTCCGCCAACTCCCACCTTCAAGGCTGGTTTCAGGATAACCATCTCCGATTACTGCTTAGTTGACTGCTTCTCCTTTCATAAAGTCAAACGCTTTGAGATACAGGATCGAATGGAGAGCAACCACAACCCCCTGGTGTTAGAGCGGTATGTGAGTACAAACACGGCCCACTCGGCCCCGAATAAAGAAGATCTGACGGCGGCCTACCCAATGAGAAGGATCACCAGAGACGAGATGCGAAGTGTGTCTCAAGATGGGGAAATCCTGAGAATGCGTGCAAAGCTTTGAGGATCTCAATGTCCACATGATGTGGTGCGCCAATTTGAGCTCCTCCAAGCCCAAATACATAGAAACATAACTCCCACCAGGGGAGCAACGGGGAACAAGAAAAGTGCAACAAGAGAAAATTCTCCCCGTTTTGATGGCGAATACAGGTGGGCAAAAGGGGCGTGGCATGTGGCTACACAGGGGAGACTGGCTACCACGATTCTAAGTGATCAGATCGTGGCTGGTTTTGCCGCGGCTGGAAAGTTCGCATGAGAAAGGTACGAACTACCAAAACTTTGCACTTTTCTCATGCGAACACACTTACATATGACAGGGTCTGCAGGGGTTTCCCCCGCAACCCCCCGCTCACTATACTGTAAAGTATAGTCAGCGGGGTGTTGCGGGGGACACCCCTGCAGCCCCTGTTTTTATTATTTTGAATTTTTTTTACGGGTGTGCTGCGGGGGTGTCCCCGCAACACCAAGCTCACTTTGCTACACAGTATAGTGAGCGGGGTGTTGCGGGGGACATCCCCGCAGCCCCTGCAGTCTTTTATTTTATTTTTTTACTTACCTACAATGCTACCACCAAATGTTCGAACTTTTGGTGTTCGAACCTTTGGTGGTAGCATTTTTTGGTCGTTTTGTACGGTCGGACCTTTTTTTTCGGTCCGATCGTACAAAACCGCTACCACAGGTCAACTGTAAGTCACAGCAGATCTTACAGAAACCTACTGAAAAACTAAAAGGGGCGATATATAAAGGGACAACGGGACTCGCTTGATAGAGCAGTTAGGGAAAAACAAAATGAAAATGTTCTGGAAGCTTGTTGCCAAGGGCTTTGATGAAGGCAAAGAGGGCGATCAGGGACAAATCTCCCCAGAAGTGTGGATATCCCACTTTGAAGGGTTGCTCCTCGAAGCAGGGACTGATGCACCAGAAACCTCCCCGAAGGAAAGCAAGGAACAAAATCATATGGCGTTTTTGGGGGAGGAAATTGCCACCCAATTGAGATCTCTAAAAAAGGGTAAAGCCACTGGGCTGGACGGCCTTAGACCCTAGGTTTCAGGCATGGTTACAGACCTGGTAGTTACCAGTCTTAACCCGGGTCTTTAACTCAATCGCACAAGCCCAATTCCCCCATCCTCTTGGAAAAGAAGCCTGATTATCCCTTTGTTTAAAAAAGGGTCGGTGATAGACTCTCACTATTATCACCCGATCGCAATCCTAGACGCCTCTAATAAGATCTTCTCAGGGTGTCTCGTGGCACGACTGGAAGAATGGGTCATGAAAACCATCTGCTCCCAGACATCCAGGCCGGTTTCCGCACAGGCTGCTCCACTATCGACCAATGTTTTTTGCTGAACACTATAGTCGAGAAGTACAAAAGAAGAAAGAATAACCACCTCTTCACCACTTTCGTGGACCTGACAAAAGCTTTTGACTCGATAAACCGCAACCTGCTATGGCATACGTTTGGTAGGATTGGGGTTCCAGTTGGGATCCTTTTTTAATGAAACCGGTATATGAGGACACTTCAGCCGCGGTCAGGTGCTCAAGGAGACATGAGTATTCAGGGAGTTTAACAAAAATAGGGTCCTGAAGCAAGGGCGTCCTTTAGCCCTACTTTTATTCTCACTGTTTTTATGATAGGATATGATGTTTTATTTATAGCGCGCCCATACACAAGTGTTTCGAAGCGCGATGAGGCGGGGGATACAGGGGGTACAAGACAACGATCTTACTAGGCCCATGACATTGAGATCGCGCAAGTGCAGGGAAGTGGGGAAGGGGAGATGGAAAATGTAAGAAAGTGACCTCCAGGCTTCTTTATAGGTTACTTTAACTTTAAAGACATCTTCTTAGTTACTCTTCACTTAAGTATATAGGACATAGGAACACTGGCACCCATCAGCCAGGCAGGGGGTTCTTACTACCTGAGTGTGGAACCCTCAACCAAACATTCTCCTATTCACATCACAGCATTCTACGTGACGTCACATGCGTCCAACATGCACAGACAAGCACCATACAACACATCTCCTTCACTTACAAATACACAACATACATACATACATATCACAAAGCACATCACAACACATCTCCCATCCTACGTAAACCAGGGTCACACAGGAAACATTGAAGACACTTCCTTTTATGGAGAGATGCAACTCTCATGAAACATTTTTAGCCTACTCAATGCTGACACTGGAGGCGCTACCGTCCAAACTTAGTGGCTCACTCAGCCATACTCACACTGAATACTAACACTGGAGGTGCTACCATCCAGAAAACCTTGTGGCTCACTCAACCACACTCACACTGCATACTGAAACTGGAGGCGCTACCTTCCAGAAAACATTGTAGGCTCAACCAACCACACTCACACTGCATACTGACACTAGAGGCGCTAATATTCGGAAAACCTTGTGGCTCACTCAACCACACTTACACTGCATACTAACACTGGAAGCGCTACCACCCAGAAAACCTTGTGGCTCGCTCAACCACACTCACACAGTACACTAACGCTGGAGGCACTACCACCCAGAAAACCTTGTGGCTCACTCAACCACACTCACACTGAATACTAACACTAGAGGTGCTACCATCCAGAAAACCTTGTGGCTCACTCAACCACACTCACACTGAATACTAAAACTGGAGGTGCTACCATCCAGAAAACGTTGTGGCTCACTCAACTACACTCACACTGAACACTAATGCTGGAGGCGCTACCATCCAGAAAACCTTGTGGCTCACTCAACCACACTCACACTGCATACTGACACTGGAGGCGCTACCACCCAGAAAACCTTGTGGCTCACTCAACCACACTCACACAGTACACTTACACCCTCCAGCTTATGGGCACAGCTTTCCTTTCCAACTTATGGGCACAGCTTCCCTTTTCATTTAATGGGCACAGTTTAAATCCACCTGACAATGGGGTTTCTCCCTCCAGCTCATGGGCACAGCTTGTCCCTCCTGCCCATGGGCACAGCGTGTCCCTCCTGCTTATTGGGCACAGCTTCCCTCTCCAGCTCCAGGGCACAGCTCTCCCTCCAGCTTATGGGCAGCTTCTCCCTCTTCTCATGAGCTCAAATCCTCCCTCTTGATGCCCTGGGTGACGGGTCTTGTTTAGGGGCAGTGTTTCTCCCGTTCACATCGCAACATTCTATACAACAGAAAAGTTCAGAACATAGGACATAGGGCATACATACAAAGCAAGAAGTGCGGCAACTGGTGGCAGTGCAAGTTAAGTGCAGTACGACAAGTGATGGATAGTGCAGGTAGGGGGGAAATAGGGTTACGGATACAGCCTCAAGTGCAAGGTTGCCGGGAGGCAGTGCACCTGGGAGGATAGGGACCTGGGCCCGTGGTTCAGAGGGTGGCCAGGTAAACCAGTGTATAGACACATAGGGGACCATCAGGGAAGAGGAAGAGAGAAGGCAGAAGCAAAGAGGAAAGTCTTGAGCTGCTTCCAGAACCGGAGATGGTTCTCCTCAAGTTTCAGAGAGGCAGGGAGGCTGTTCCAGAGGGAGGTGCCCACAGAGGAGAGAGATCTGCCTCCAGCTCGCTTCTTGGAAAAACGCCTGAGCCTGAAGGAGTTGGAGGTGGAGGAGCGAAGGGCTCCCGTGGGAAGTTACTTCTGAAGAGAAAGCTGGAGATATGTTGGTCCCAGGCCCCAGAAGGCCTTGCGGACAATGCAGAGGGTCTTGAATTTAATCCTTCTGAGAGTTTCAGTCCTGGAGAGATACGATCCCTGGTCTTGAGGCCAAGGACAAGTCTCACAGTCCTGTTCTGTATGAGTTGCAGAGGGCAGATAATAGAGGCAGGCAGATTTAAAAAGAGGCTTTTACAATAGGCAATATGTTTTTAATACCCACAATTCCATAGGAAAATTAACCGCCCCACCCCTTTTAAATGGAACTAAATTTAGTACCCTGCTGTATGCTGACGACGCAGCCCTAATGGACCTCATGTCGGGAGGGGTTACAACAGAGTCTGAGATAAGCCTGCTCCTATTTTAACAGCCATGGCCTGAAATCGAACCTCTCCAAAACAAAGATTCTGGTCTTTGGCCAGTGAAAGGTGAATGCAAGTTGGCCCCTCAACAATGACAAAATAGAGCTGGCAAATGAAAATAAATACCTAGGCCGGTCCTTCTCTAATAAAGGAAGCTGGCAGAGCCATAGATGATATGCAGAGCCATAGATGATATGATAGGTTATTTATAAAGCACTTAATACCCAGAGGTTTCTAAGCGCACACTGGGGATCGAGCCTGCGTTGCTCCGAGTCGTCTTGCTTCCAAGGCGAGCGCGTTGCCCCTGAGCTATCCTCCCGAGACTATAAACGTGTCGGCTAGGGAAGCTGCTCTGGGTCTTAGAGGGCTGCTCTGTCTTTATGACCAATATGCGGGTAAAAAAAAGGCTTGACAAGTGCCTCCAAGTGATGGAGGCCAAACTCAGCCCTGCTGTGCTGGATGGCATTGAGGTATGGGGGGGGGCTTACGCATGTGGCTGCCTAGAAGCAATGATGATCTCTTTCCTATGAGCTTCCGGGGGGAGGAGGGGGTTGAATTGAAGCGCACACTGGGAATCCTAAGCATGACCCTCCAGGCCCAGAGGAGGTTTCTGGAATGTTTCTTAAAAGTCCAGCTAAGCCCCCCAGTGAACCCTAACTTGGGCAGAGCGCTAGGGGAGATAACGCGCTTTCCTCACAATGACCCCTTAAACTGGTTCACTAGCGGGAATGCCTTGATGAAAAGCTGGAGGTCGGGGGGGGGGTGCAGCAGCCCTTAGTGCATCCTCGATCGCACAGTCTAAGACCACCCTTAAGCAAACGCGTCTCCTGATGTGCAGCTGCCTGTAATTCAGGAGAGCAATGCCATAGTGCCCTCCCTAAAGTTCTATGCCATCCCTTTAAACAATCAAGGACCCCCACCTTCATCGACAGAACCACATCTCCAGATTGTGGCAGGATTATTGGTCAGATTGAACAAGCAAGGACGTGCTGGTTAGGCTTAGGGGGGCTCTGTCCATGCGGTCTGGTCAGGGACGGTCTGGCCAGGGACGTCCTGGCCAGGGACGTCCTGGCCAGGAACGGTCTGGTCAGGAATTTGTCTGGCCAGGGATGGTATGGCCAGGGACGGTCTGATCAGGGATGTTCTGGCCAGGGACGGTCTGGCCAGGGACGTTCTGGTCAGGGACGGTTTGGCCATGGATGATCTGGTCGGGACGGTCCGGTCAAGGACGGTCTGACCAGGGACGGTCTGACCAGGAACGGTCTCGCCAGGGACGTTCTGGCCAGGAACGGTCTGGTCATGAATGGTCTGGCCAGGGACGGTATGGCCAGGGAAGGTCTGATCAGGGATGTTCTTGCCTGGGACGTTCTGGCCAGGAACGGTCTGGTCAGGTATGGTCTGGCCAGGGATGGTCTGGCCAGGGACGGTATGGCCAGGGATGGTCTGATCAGTGATGTTCTGGCCAGGGACGGCCTAGCCAAGGACGTTCTGGCCAGGGATGGTCTGGCCAGGGACGGTCTGGTCAGGGACAGTCTGACCCGGGATGGTCTGGCCAGGGACGGTCTGGCCAGGGACAGTCTGGTCAGAGACAGTCTGGCCCGGGATGGTCTGGCCAGGGACAGTCTGGTCAGGGACGGTCTCGTCAGGGACAGTCTGGCCTGGGATGGTCTGGCCAGGGACGGTCTGGCCAGGAACGGTCTGGCCATGGATGGTCTGGTCAGGGACGGTCTGGTCAGTGATGTTCTGTCATATTTTACGTTGCTATGTTAATGGGTAATAAAGCGAATAAACAACATGACCTTCCTTCCAATAGACGTAGCAGGGCTCTCTCATTCAAATAGCAGGCCATGATTGCCCCAATCCTTTATCCTTGTGCCAATCTAAATGCACAGCTGTTTGTACCAGAATGCAAAGTAAAAAGAAACTCTGCACTGGATGGGCTGCTAATGTGTGATCCTCAGCAACTTGAGCGGTGTGCAGTGCATGCAGTTAACGTTTCCGAGCACAATGAAAATCATGGGGAGTGCAGAAATTTGATGATCCAAAAGAAATAGCTTTGCCCCATTCGAGGAGTGAGCGGAGCATGCGGGCCTGTTTGTTTCTTTGCATTCTGCTACTTCCTGTTTTCTTTCCC
This sequence comes from Ambystoma mexicanum, assembly GCF_040938575.1. Lineage (NCBI taxonomy): Eukaryota > Metazoa > Chordata > Amphibia > Caudata > Ambystomatidae > Ambystoma > Ambystoma mexicanum. The sequence goes on from NC_090929.1 coordinate 59,559,538, forward strand.
CGTCACTAATGTGAGGATGCCAGAGAAAGAATGCAAGAAAAGGAAACAGGGAGGGGTAGGTTAATCACAGGTGAACTAAGAAGACTTCTGTAAGCGTTACTCAGGGCTGTTCTATCAAGATAGATTCACATTGCTCTTGTTGTCTGAAACAGGCATGCAGCTTGTTGTCTGAAACAGGCATGCAGCTTATTGTCTGAAACAGGCATGCAGCTTATTGTCTGAAACAGGCATGCATCTTATTGTCTGAAACAGGCATGCAGCTTATTGTCTGAAACAGGCATGCATCTTATTGTCTGAAACAGGCATGCAGCTTGTTGTCAGAAACAGGCATGCAGCTTGTTGTCGGAAACAGGCATGCAGCTTGTTGTCTGAAAGGCATGCAGCTTGTTGTCAGAAACAGGCATGCAGCTTGTTGTCGGAAACAGGCATGCAGCTTGTTGTCTGAAAGGCATGCAGCTTGTTGTCGGAAACAGGCATGCAGCTTGTTGTTTGAAACAGGCATGCGGCTTGTTGTCAGAAACAGGCATGCGGCTTGTTGTCAGAAAAAGGCATGCAGCTTGTTGTCAGAAAAAGGCATGCAGCTTGTTGTCGGAAACAGGCATGCAGCTTGTTGCCTGAAAGGCATGCAGCTTGTTGTTTGAAACAGGCATGCGGCTTGTTGTCGGAAACAGACATGCAGCTTGTTGTCAGAAACAGGCATGCAGCTTGTTGTCGGAAACAGGCATGCAGCTTGTTGTCGGAAACAGGCATGCAGCTTGTTGTTTGAAACAGGCATGCGGCTTGTTGTCAGAAACAGGCATGCAGCTTGTTGTCAGAAAAAGGCATGCAGCTTGTTGTCGGAAACAGGCATGCAGCTTGTTGTCTGAAAGGCAAGCAGCTTGTTGTTTGAAACAGGCAAGCAGCTTGTTGTTATGTAGTCTGTAAATACAATATGCAGTGGCCCGAAAAAGGAAAGCATTTGCTTTGTTTGTGAAAGAAGCAAAGAGCTGTGTACAATTGTTCATGTAGTACTCTAGATCCTGGCAGGTAGAGGGAGCCAGTGAAGGCCGTGCAGGATGGGGCTGAAGTGCTCGACTCTTTAGAACCGATGATCTGGCAGGATGTTTCGTGATGGAATACTTTGACGTGTGCCGGTAGCCCAGCCTGGAGGGCTTAACCGCCATGAATGTGTGCAATACGAGAGCCTGTACTACCGTCCGGAAGTCCTGGGGAAGGAGGGGGGAATTAGTATTGCGGAGCGGCGTTATCTGGTACTACTTGGTCTGCGCTTTCTTGTAGATGTGCTGCTGAAAGGAGATGTTGCTGTTCACGATGAACTTGGGGTATTTGGAAGACGGGGCAAGTTGGAGCATGAACCCATCCAGGGGCATCTTGTCCAGGTGTAGATGGATGGCTACCGAGGTCATAATTGCATTTTGGTCAGGTTGAGTTTTAGGTATGCCCTTGTTATCCACGTTTGAACGGTGGCAAGGCATTAGTGGAGGCGAGTAATGCCATGGGAGAAGTTTACTTTAAGGAACAGGTCAGCGTCATCCACATAGTGGTGTAGCAAGAAGTCTGGGTCATCAAGGAGGGATCCCAACATTTCCACCTATAGATTGAAGATCACCAGGGTGAGGAATGAGCCCTGTGGCCACCTTCCTGGTAAATGGGTGCCAGCCAGATCTGAAGGTGCCGTCTGAACAGTCTGATATCTGCTCGGCAGGTGGGAGGAGAACTACGTAGTAACTCTTCCTGCAAAGCCCTTTCTTTCTGTGAGGTGGCCGCTCAGGGTCTTGTGGTCCACGGTGTCGAAGGCAGTGGATGGGTTCAGGAGGACCAGGATCCAGGAATCCCTTTGTCCATGATCTGGAGAGCATCAACGATCACTGCGCTGGTGGCCGTTTTGGTGCCGAGTTTAGGACGGATCCCATATTGGAGCAACGATGGCCAGTTGATTGGCTTGTGAAGCTGATTCACCACTGCCTTCTCAATGAATGGGAGGCTGGTGATTGGTCAGTAATTGGCAAGGTCTTCTGGGTCCAGTTTCTTAAGGAGTGGACCGGTTCAGCCCTATTTTTTTAGCAGCTTGGGAAGTTGCCCTGGTGGCAGGATGCATTGATTATCTGGGGGAGCGCGATGAGGGCATTGGCCGAGATCTTTTTTAGGATGGCAGGTTTTGGAGGTTAAGGCTTTAGTGGCGGGAACGTGATAGTGGGACCCTTGCGAGTGAAGGGGCATGTGTCAGTGCAGGGAAGCAGGGCTGGGCGTGGGGCGGGATACATAGTGTGACGCAGTGATTTGGTGCATTGCTGTGATGTCTAATTCTCTTAATGTTTCTAATGATTAAATAATTAACGCATTACATTTCTCCAAGGACTCCGGCATTGCTAGGTCTGGTGAAGGGTTTGCACAGTGTTCTAGGTTTGCACAGAGGCCGTTGCTCATAGAAGAGGCTGTCACAATTGTTGAGGAGTAGTAGGAGCCTTTGGCTTTAATGATCAGGGCCTGGCGTGTTGAGTGCAAGTCTTTAATGGCGAATAGGTCCTTAGGCCAATGCTTTGCATGTGCCCTGACTCTCATGTGCTGTATTAATTTCTCAAAGGCGCAGGAATGCCAACTAACTCCTTTGAGGTTTGGTTGAAGGTGTCCATCAGGGAATATACGTTGATGATGTCTGAGAGGGTGGTCAGAAGGATTTGCAAAGCTTCCACCAGGGTGTTTAGAAATGCGCGACGGGCGTCCATGGCGTGTTTGCCCTGTCCTTCATGGGATGTGAGGGTATGCAATAAGGTGAAGGAGATTAGAGTGGGAAGTTGAGTGGGATGGCGCTGAAGCGCTTGATGAGGGAGGAAGTCAAGGATACTTCCCCAGGTGGGGGTTCTGCTAGGCTAAGGAGAGCATCTCTGGAGGAAGATGTTGGTAGATTGGCGGACTAGTGCAGACAGGAGCAGGTTGGTGGTTTCATCCATCAAGGTGCCACACTTATGAGGTGGTTGGGACATGACATGAAAAGTGGCGGACTCCATGTGTGGTAGCCGTGTAAGGAGCTCCATAGATTCTAATGCTGTATGGCTGCGCACCATGCAGGTCCGTTCCATCTTATGGATGACTGCCACACCTCCCACAGACTTCCCTAACCCGACGGCATGTTGCACGCTCCAGGATGTCGAAGGCATGGGAGGAGGTGGGGGACAGCCAGGTGTTGGTTGCGACGATGGTGTTTGGCTCATGAGTGGTGATGAGACGGGTGATGTCAGGTGCGTGTAAGATGGAAAGTGAGCATTGTTAGGCCGCAGGATACACAAGCGGAGTGTGGGGGCAAAGAGCTAAGGGGAACTTAGATGAGGTTCCCAAGGTTGGATGTTCCGTGCTTGCGATTCTGTTTGCGGGACTGAACCCTAGCAAGCATGGGGATGTTTTGTGGATGTTGGAGACCCATTGTGGTGTCCTACTGTCTTGCCAGGGGCAGGTGGGTCTGGGTATTGGCACTGACAGGGCATAACAGGCATAAACAGGCAAAGTCCTTGTCTTCTTCCTTCCTTGGTCCACAGGCAATGAGGACCCGTATGGGGGCAAATTAAATAGGTTGCTTGAGGTGGGGGGGTGGGTGCAAAGCAGTGATCACATAACCCAAGTGGCCCAGATTCCACCACTGCTTTGTGGAGCAGGCTTTTGAAGGCCCTGCTTGGAGGAAGAATACAGCCCTAATGAGCCAAGGGTCAGGCAGCGGGAGGTGGAGCAGTGACCAGGGCAGCCTCACCCAAACAGGGTCTAGTAGTGCTGGCTTTTGATGCCTGAGGTGACTGGAAAATGAAACGGAAGCTCTGACGAGGCAATGGGCGGTCGGGACAGGGGCGGACAGTGATCACGTGACCAAAGCAGCCAAACCCCAACCGTGACCTGGGGAGCTGGCTTTGGAACACAAAAGCTGGGCTGGTGAAAAACACGGAAGCTCCAATGAGCCAATGGGCAGGAAGGAGCAGATGGAGCAGTGATCATGTGACCAAAGCAGCGCAGACTCGAGCGTGGCCTGGTGGAACAGCCTTTTGAATGCCAGCGCCGGGTGGAAAAAAAAGCTCTAGCCCCAAAGCACCCACTAACAACCTAGATCCGCTTGCTCTCTGGGGTGCAAGGAGAAGGGGTTCCAGTGCTTTTCATGCCCATTTCTTTGTCTCCCGGATTCCTGGGCAAGAGACAGCTACTGATCAAGAGTTAAGAAGGGAAGGAAAGGGGCAGAGCTAAGCAGGTGGTGGGCGGGTAAAGGCCATAGAACTCAGATCTACTTGCGATAACTCAGCACTTTTCATTTGCCACCAGATAAACGTCAGGGGGCAGCTTGGTGAGGGCAGGCAGGGGCTGCACAGTATGAGTGGACAGTGTTAAAGGTCAGTGCTGTACAGCGAGGAAGGAAAGAAGTAGGAAGAGGTGCAGAAGTGCAAATGTAGTGGGTGCCAAATAGCCTTTTCTCCAAAAATAGCCATGGGCACACAGGGCACCCCCGAACTCGCTGGTGGTTGCACCTGTACCCCGCCATTCTCCTTTAACGCTCCCATCCCTATACATCCTCCAGGGGCGCCTCTTTCTGCTCTTTGATTTTCTATCTCCTTCCCTCGTCCCATATTCTCCTTGTCCTACTTTCCTTCCACCCCACTTCCTTTCTCGGCGCTCTGTTCCTTTACTCGCACTGTCTGCACCCCTTCTCTGTTGCTTTATATTTCCACGTGTGGGTGGGCGTGGGGGGCTGCTCTTCAGTGGGTGCAAATCAACTATACAAGTCATGGGTGCAGAGCAGAACTAGAGAGACTCCCCTGCTGCTCAACGTCTACAAGGTAATACCGAATACATTTCACCCATCACTAAACGATGCAAATTCATCAGTTTCATAATTCAGACCAAAATTCACCTGGCTTCTTCATTAAGAGCGGCCACACACAAAACATTTTACAACTTAGCCGAAACTTTTCTCCAAAATAGATGGAAGCCCGAGTGTTGTCTCCTCAAACAATTGCAATCCCCTTAAAACCTCTGCATCCTTTACTGTAGATTTCTGTAAGGTCAGGGCAGCTAGTTAGAAGATGCCTTGAGGCCTCCGTCTCTGTATGGCACAGCCTGCCCAGCACCTGCACGTGACCATCTGGGAAGCTGGTCAACCCGAAGCCGGGGGTACATCTTCTCACTTTTGAATTGTTGATGTGTATAATATAATTGGCTGGAGCATCCGCCGGGAAGCCAAACACACATGTATAAATACTGATGCCATATCAAGAGCAGTTACTCCCTTGAAACAATCACTTGAACAACATATTACAGAAATGCGGTCTTGCTCCGGCAGCGCCCCACAGATTCCCAGCCCCACAGATTCCCAGCCCCACAGATTCCCAGCCCCACAGATTCCCATCCCCACAGATTCCCAGCCCCACAGATTCCCAGCCCCACAGATTCCTAGCCCCACAGATTCCCAGCCCCACAGATTCCCATCCCCAAAGATTCCCAGCCCCACAGATTCCCAGCCCCAGAGATTCCTAGCTTTGGAAAGAAAAGCTCGGAGGTGAAATTGGCCATGGGTTACAATCAATACAATGTACTGGAAAGCAGAATAAGGACAGCACACATAACTTGAATACTACAGATCCCTCGGACAAAAGTGTGAACTCGCAGAGTGCTTAACTTAAGAAAAAGCCTAAGGCACAAACAAACACTAACCAAGTACAGATTTGAAAGAATTAGAGACAGAGACACTTCCTCCTGCACTGCCCTGCACCCAAAGACATCCAGGGCACTTATTTCCCACAGCATGATAGAGTGCAGAAGTATTTTCGTGGGAAACGGGACAAGAGGAGCTCGGCCCCATCCTTGGGCAGAGACCAGAATGCACAGAGCAAACTGCAATATGGCCCTTTAGAAAGACTGCAGATCAAAATGATCACTCAGAGAGCGAATGGAAGATTGCATACATGCAGTGTAATTATTTAGGCAATATGTGTCCAACTTATCATGCCAATAAAATGCCTTGCATTATATTAAGGTATAGGGTATTCGCAGTCCCTACACATGGAGATTGGACAGAAAGGCCTGAATGTGGCCGGCATGATCCAACCTCACCACGCCCAGCAGCCCAAGACCCGTACCTAGCATTCCAGCACCCCACAACACAAGACCCATACCTGGCATTACAGCACCCCCACAACACAAGACCCATACCTGGCATTCCACCACCCCACAACACAAGACCCATACCTGGCATTCCATCACCCCACAACACAAGACCCATACCTGTCATTACAGCACCCCCACAACACAAGACCCATACCTGGCATTACAGCACCCCCACAACACAAGACCCATACCTGGCATTCCATCACCCCACAACACAAGACCCATACCTGGCATTCCATCACCCCACAACACAAGACCCATACCTGGCATTACAGCACCCCCACAACACAAGACCCGTACCTGGCATTACAGCACCCCCACAACACAAGACCCATACCTGGCATTGCAGCACCCCCACAACACAAGACCCATACCTGGCATTACAGCACCCCCACAACACAAGACCCATACCTGGCATTACAGCACCCCCAAAACACAAGACCCATACCTGGCATTACAGCACCCCCACAACACAAGACCCATACCTGGCATTACAGCACCCCCACAACACAAGACCCGTACCTAGCATTCCAGCACCCCCACAACACAAGACCCATACCTGGCATTCCATCACCCCACAACACAAGACCCATACCTGGCATACCAGCACCCCCACAACACAAGACCCATACCTGTCATTCCAGCACCCCACAACACAAGACCCATACCTGGCATACCAGCACCCCCACAGCACAAGACCCATACCCGGCATTCCAGCACCCCACAACACAAGACCCATACCTACATTACAGCACCCCCACAACACAAGACCCATACCTGGCATACCAGCACCCCCACAACACAAGACCCATACCTGTCATTCCAGCACCCCACAACACAAGACCCATACCTGGCACACCAGCACCCCACAACACAAGACCCATCCTGCATTACAGCACCCCCACAACACAAGACCCATACCTGGCATTCCAGCACCCCCACAACACAAGACCCATACCTGCATTACAGCACCCCCACAACACAAGACCCATACCTGGCATTCCAGCACCCCCACAACACAAGACCCATACCCGGCATTCCAGCACCCCACAACACAAGACCCATACCTGCATTACAGCACCCCCACAACACAAGACCCATACCTGGCATACCAGCACCTCCACAACACAAGACCTATACCCGGCATTCCATCACCCCACAACACAAGACCCATACCTGGCATACCAGCACCCCCACAACACAAGACCCATACCCGGCATTCCAGCACCCCACAACACAAGACCCATACCTGGCATTCCATCACCCCACAACACAAGACCCATACCTGGCATACCAGCACCCCCACAACACAAGACCCACACCTGGCATTCCATCACCCCACAACACAAGACCCATACCTGGCATACCAGCACCCCCACAACACAAGACCCATACCTGGCATTCCAGCACCCCACAACACAAGACCCATACCTGCATTACAGCACCCCCACAACACAAGACCCATACCTGCATTACAGCACCCCCACAACACAAGACCCATACCTGGCATTCCAGCACCCCCACAACACAAGACCCGTACCTAGCATTCCATCACCCCACAACACAAGACCCATACCTGGCATTACAGCACCCCCACAACACAAGACCCATACCAGGCATTCCATCAACCCACAACACAAGACCCATACCTGGCATTACAGCACCCCCACAACACAAGACCCATACCCGGCATTCCATCACCCCACAACACAAGACCCATACCTGGCATTACAGCACTCCCACAACACAAGACCCATACCCGGCATTCCAGCACCCCACAACACAAGACCCATACCCGGCATTCCAGCACCCCACAACACAAGACCCATACCCGGCATTACAGCACCCCCACAACACAAGACCCATACCTGGCATTACAGCACCCCCACAACACAAGACCCATACCTGGCATTCCATCACCCCACAACACAAGACCCATACCTGGCATTACAGCACCCCCACAACACAAGACCCATACCCGGCATTCCAGCACCCCACAACACAAGACCCATAACTGCATTACAGCACCCCCACAACACAAGACCCATACCTGGCATTCCAGCACCCCCACAACACAAGACCCATACCTGGCATTACAGCACCCCCACAACACAAGACCCATACCTGGCATTACAGCACCCCCACAACACAAGACCCATACCTAGCATTCCATCACCCCACAACACAAGACCCATACCTGGCATTACAGCACCCCCACAACACAAGACCCATACCCGGCATTCCATCACCCCACAATACAAGACCCATACCTGGCATTACAGCACCCCCACAACACAAGACCCATACCCAGCATTCCAGCACCCCACAACACAAGACCCATACCCGGCATTCCAGCACCCCACAACACAAGACCCATACCTGCATTACAGCACCCCCACAACACAAGACCCATACCCGGCATTACAGCACCTCCACAACACAAGACCCATACCTGCATTACAGCACCCCCACAACACAAGACTCATACCTCTCATTCCAGCACCCCCACAACACAAGACCCATACCTGCATTACAGCACCCCCACAACACAAGACCCATACCTGGCATACCAGCACCCCCACAACACAAGACCCATACCCGGCATTCCAGCACCCCCACAACACAAGACCCATACCTGCATTACAGCACCCCCACAACACAAGACCCATACCCGGCATTCCAGCACCCCACAACACAAGACCCATACCTGGCATACCAGCACCCCCACAACACAAGACCCATACCTGGCATTACAGCACCCCCACAACACAAGACTCATACCTGTCATTCCAGCACCCCCACAACACAAGACCCATACCTGGCATTCCAGCACCCCCACAACACAAGACCCATACCTGGCATTACAACACCCCCCACAACACAAACCCATACCTGGCATACCAGCACCCCCACAACACAAGACCCATACCTAGCATTCCAGCACCCCCACAACACAAGACCCATACCTGCATTACAGCACCCCCACAACACAAGACCCATACCTGGCATACCAGCACCCCCACAACACAAGACCCATACCTGCATTACAGCACCCCCACAACACAAGACCGATACCTGGCATTCCAGCACCCCCACAACACAAGACCAATACCTGGCATTACAGCACCCCCACAACACAAGACCCATACCTGGCATTACAGCACCCCCACAACACAAGACCCGTACCTAGCATTCCATCACCCCACAACACAAGACCCATACCTGGCATTACAGCACCCCACAACACAAGACCCATACCCAGCATTCCATCACCCCACAACACAAGACCCATACCTGGCATTACAGCACCTCCACAACACAAGACCCATACCCGGCATTCCAGCACCCCACAACACAAGACCCATACCCGGCATTCCAGCACCCCCACAACACAAGACTCATACCTGTCATTCCAGCACCCCCACAACACAAGACCCATACCCGGCATTCCAGCACCCCCACAACACAAGACCCATACCTGGCATTCCAGCACCCCCACAACACAAGACCCATACCTGGCATTCCAGCTCCCCCACAACACAAGACCCACACCTGGCATTCCAGCACCCCCACAACACAAGACCCATACCTGGCATACCAGCACCCCCACAACACAAGACCCATACCTGGCATTCCAGCACCCCCACAACACAAGACCCATACCTGCATTACAGCACCCCCACAACACAAGACCCATATCCGGCATTCCAGCACCCCACAACACAAGACCCATACCTGGCATACCAGCACCCCCACAACACAAGACCAATACCTGGCATTACAGCACCCCCACAACACAAGACTCATACCTGTCATTCCAGCACCCCCACAACACAAGACCCATACCTGGCATTCCAGCACCCCCACAACACAAGACCCATACCTGCATTACAGCACCCCCACAACACAAGACCCATACCTGGCATTCCAGCACCCCCACAACACAAGACCCATACCTGCATTACAGCACCCCCACAACACAAGACCCATACCTGGCATTCCAGCACCCCCACAACACAAGACCCATACCCGGCATTCCAGCACCCCACAACAAAAGACCCAATCCTGCATTACAGCACCCCCACAACACAAGACCCATACCTGGCATACCAGCACCCCCACAACACAAGACCTATACCCGGCATTCCATCACCCCACAACACAAGACCCATACCTGGCATACCAGCACCCCCACAACACAAGACCCATACCCGGCATTCCAGCACCCCACAACACAAGACCCATACCTGGCATTCCATCACCCCACAACACACGACCCATACCTGGCATACCAGCACCCCAACAACACAAGACCCATACCTGGCATTCCATCACCCCACAACACAAGACCCATACCTGGCATACCAGCACCCCCACAACACAAGACCCATACCTGGCATTCCAGCACCCCACAACACAAGACCCATACCTGCATTACAGCACCCCCACAACACAAGACCCATACCTGGCATACCAGCACCCCCACAACACAAGACCCATACCTGGCATTCCAGCACCCCACAACACAAGACCCATACCTGCATTACAGCACCCCCACAACACAATACCCATATCTGCATTACAGCACCCCCACAACACAAGACCCATACCTGGCATTCCAGCACCCCCACAACACAAGACCCGTACCTAGCATTCCATCACCCCACAACACAAGACCCATACCTGGCATTACAGCACCCCCACAACACAAGACCCATACCTGGCATTCCATCAACCCACAACACAAGACCCATACCTGGCATTACAGCACCCCCACAACACAAGACCCATACCCGGCATTCCATCACCCCACAACACAAGACCCATACCTGGCATTACAGCACCCCCACAACACAAGACCCATACCCGGCATTCCAGCACCCCACAACACAAGACCCATACCCGGCATTCCAGCACCCCACACCACAAGACCCATACCCGGCATTACAGCACCCCCACAACACAAGACCCATACCTGGCATTACAGCACCCGCACAACACAAGACCCATACCTGGCATTCCATCACCCCACAACACAAGACCCATACCTGGCATTACAGCACCCCCACAACACAAGACCCATACCCGGCATTCCAGCACCCCACAACACAAGACCCATACCTGCATTACAGCACCCCCTAAACACAAGACCCATACCTGGCATTCCAGCACCCCCACAACACAAGACCCATACCTGGCATTACAGCACCCCCACAACACAAGACCCATACCTGGCATTACAGCATCCCCACAACACAAGACCCATACCTAGCATTTCATCACCCCACAACACAAGACCCATACCTGGCATTACAGCACCCCCACAACACAAGACCCATACCCGGCATTACAGCACCTCCACAACACAAGACCCATACCTGCATTACAGCACCCCCACAACACAAGACCCATACCTGGCATTCCAGCACCCCCACAACACAAGACCCATACCCGGCATTCCAGCACCCCACAACAAAAGACCCAATCCTGCATTACAGCACCCCCACAACACAAGACCCATACCTGGCATACCAGCACCCCCACAACACAAGACCCATACCCGGCATTCCAGCACCCCACAACACAAGACCCATACCTGGCATTCCATCACCCCACAACACACGACCCATACCTGGCATACCAGCACCCCAACAACACAAGACCCATACCTGGCATTCCATCACCCCACAACACAAGACCCATACCTGGCATACCAGCACCCCCACAACACAAGACCCATACCTGGCATTCCAGCACCCCACAACACAAGACCCATACCTGCATTACAGCACCCCCACAACACAAGACCCATACCTGGCATACCAGCACCCCCACAACACAAGACCCATACCTGGCATTCCAGCACCCCACAACACAAGACCCATACCTGCATTACAGCACCCCCACAACACAATACCCATACCTGCATTACAGCACCCCCACAACACAAGACCCATACCTGGCATTCCAGCACCCCCACAACACAAGACCCGTACCTAGCATTCCATCACCCCACAACACAAGACCCATACCTGGCATTACAGCACCCCCACAACACAAGACCCATACCTGGCATTCCATCAACCCACAACACAAGACCCATACCTGGCATTACAGCACCCCCACAACACAAGACCCATACCCGGCATTCCATCACCCCACAACACAAGACCCATACCTGGCATTACAGCACCCCCACAACACAAGACCCATACCCGGCATTCCAGCACCCCACAACACAAGACCCATACCCGGCATTCCAGCACCCCACACCACAAGACCCATACCCGGCATTACAGCACCCCCACAACACAAGACCCATACCTGGCATTACAGCACCCGCACAACACAAGACCCATACCTGGCATTCCATCACCCCACAACACAAGACCCATACCTGGCATTACAGCACCCCCACAACACAAGACCCATACCCGGCATTCCAGCACCCCACAACACAAGACCCATACCTGCATTACAGCACCCCCTAAACACAAGACCCATACCTGGCATTCCAGCACCCCCACAACACAAGACCCATACCTGGCATTACAGCACCCCCATAACACAAGACCCATACCTGGCATTACAGCATCCCCACAACACAAGACCCATACCTAGCATTTCATCACCCCACAACACAAGACCCATACCTGACATTACAGCACCCCCACAACACAAGACCCATACCCGGCATTCCATCACCCCACAACACAAGACCCATACCTGGCATTACAGCACCCCCACAACACAAGACCCATACCCGGCATTCCAGCACCCCACAACACAAGACCCATACCGGCATTCCAGCACCCCACAACACAAGACCCATACCTGCATTACAGCACCCCCACAACACAAGACCCATACGCGGCATTACAGCACCTCCACAACACAAGACCCATACCTGCATTACAGCACCCCCACAACACAAGACTCATACCTGCATTACAGCACCCCCACAACACAAGACCCATACCTGGCATACCAGCACCCCCACAACACAAGACCCATACCCGGCATTCCAGCACCCCCACAACACAAGACCCAGACCTGCATTACAGCACCCCCACAACACAAGACCCATACCCGGCATTCCAGCACCCCACAACACAAGACCCATACCTGGCATACCAGCACCCCCACAACACAAGTCCCATACCTGGCATTACAGCACCCCCACAACACAAGACTCATACCTGTCATTCCAGCACCCCCACAACACAAGACCCATACCTGGCATTCCAGCACCCCCACAACACAAGACCCATACCTGGCATTACAACACCCCCCACAACACAAGACCCATACCTGGCATACCAGAACCCCCACAACACAAGACCCATACCTAGCATTCCAGCACCCCCACAACACAAGACCCATACCTGCATTACAGCACCCCCACAACACAAGACCCATACCTGGCATACCAGCACCCCCACAACACAAGACCCATACCTGCATTACAGCACCCCCACAACACAAGACCCATACCTGGCATTCCAGCACCCCACAACACAAGACCCATACCTGCATTACAGCACCCCCACAACACAAGACCCATACCTGGCATTCCAGCACCCCCACAACACAAGACCCATACATGGCATTACAGCACCCCCACAACACAAGACCCATACCTTGCATTACAGCACCCCCACAACACAAGACCCATACCCGGCATTCCAGCACCCCACAACACAAGACCCATACCCTGCATTGCAGCACCCCCACAACACAAGACCCATACCTGGCATTAAAGCACCCTCACAACACAAGACCCGTACCTAGCATTCCATCACCCCACAACACAAGACCCATACCTGGCATTACAGCACCCCCACAACACAAGACCCGTACCTAGCATTCCATCACCCCACAACACAAGACCCATACCTGGCATTACAGCACCCCCACAACACAAGACCCATACCCGGCATTCCATCACCCCACAACACAAGACCCATACCTGGCATTACAGCACCCCCACAACACAAGACCCATACCCGGCATTCCAGCACCCCACAACACAAGACCCATACCCAGCATTCCAGCACCCCACAACACAAGACCCATACCTGGCATTCCAGCACCCCCACAACACAAGACCCATACCTGCATTACAGCACCCCCACAACACAAGACCCATACCTGGCATTCCAGCACCCCCACAACACAAGACCCATACCTGCATTACAGCACCCCCACAACACAAGACCCATACCTGGCATTCCAGCACCCCCACAACACAAGACCCATACCCGGCATTCCAGCACCCCACAACAAAAGACCCAATCCTGCATTACAGCACCCCCACAACACAAGACCCATACCTGGCATACCAGCACCCCCACAACACAAGACCTATACCCGACATTCCATCACCCCACAACACAAGACCCATACCCGGCATTCCAGCACCCCACAACACAAGACCCATACCTGGCATTCCATCACCCCACAACACACGACCCATACCTGGCATACCAGCACCCCCACAACACAAGACCCATACCTGGCATTCCATCACCCCACAACACAAGACCCATACCTGGCATACCAGCACCCCCACAACACAAGACCCATACCTGGCATTCCAGCACCCCACAACACAAGACCCATACCTGCATTACAGCACCCCCACAACACAAGACCCATACCTGGCATACCAGCACCCCCACAACACAAGACCCATACCTTGCATTCCAGCACCCCACAACACAAGACCCATACCTGCATTACAGCACCCCCACAACACAATACCCATACCTGCATTACAGCACCCCCACAACACAAGACCCATACCTGGCATTCCAGCACCCCCACAACACAAGACCCGTACCTAGCATTCCATCACCCCACAACACAAGACCCATACCTGGCATTACAGCACCCCCACAACACAAGACCCATACCTGGCATTCCATCAACCCACAACACAAGACCCATACCTGGCATTACAGCACCCCCACAACACAAGACCCATACCCGGCATTCCATCACCCCACAACACAAGACCCATACCTGGCATTACAGCACCCCCACAACACAAGACCAATACCCGGCATTCCAGCACCCCACAACACAAGACCCATACCCGGCATTCCAGCACCCCACACCACAAGACCCATACCCGGCATTACAGCACCCCCACAACACAAGACCCATACCTGGCATTACAGCACCTGCACAACACAAGACCCATACCTGGCATTCCATCACCCCACAACACAAGACCCATACCTGGCATTACAGCACCCCCACAACACAAGACCCATACCCGGCATTCCAGCACCCCACAACACAAGACCCATACCTGCATTACAGCACCCCCTAAACACAAGACCCATACCTGGCATTCCAGCACCCCCACAACACAAGACCCATACCTGGCATTACAGCACCCCCACAACACAAGACCCATACCTGGCATTACACATCCCCACAACACAAGACCCATACCTAGCATTTCATCACCCCACAACACAAGACCCATACCTGGCATTACAGCACCCCCACAACACAAGACCCATACCCGGCATTCCATCACCCCACAACACAAGACCCATACCTGGCATTACAGCACCCCCACAACAGAAGACCCATACCCGGCATTCCAGCACCCCACAACACAAGACCCATACCCGGCATTCCAGCACCCCACAACACAAGACCCATACCTGCATTACAGCACCCCCACAACACAAGACCCATACCCGGCATTACAGCACCTCCACAACACAAGACCCATACCTGCATTACAGCACCCCCACAACACAAGACTCATACCTGCATTACAGCACCCCCACAACACAAGACCCATACCTGGCATACCAGCACCCCCACAACACAAGACCCATACCCGGCATTCCAGCACCCCCACAACACAAGACCCAGACCTGCATTACAGCACCCCCACAACACAAGACCCATACCCGGCATTCCAGCACCCCACAACACAAGACCCATACCTGGCATACCAGCACCCCCACAACACAAGTCCCATACCTGGCATTACAGCACCCCCACAACACAAGACTCATACCTGTCATTCCAGCACCCCCACAACACAAGACCCATACCTGGCATTCCAGCACCCCCACAACACAAGACCCATACCTGGCATTACAACACCCCCCACAACACAAGACCCATACCTGGCATACCAGAACCCCCACAACACAAGACCCATACCTAGCATTCCAGCACCCCCACAACACAAGACCCATACCTGCATTACAGCACCCCCACAACACAAGACCCATACCTGGCATACCAGCACCCCCACAACACAAGACCCATACCTGCATTACAGCACCCCCACAACACAAGACCCATACCTGGCATTCCAGCACCCCACAACACAAGACCCATACCTGCATTACAGCACCCCCACAACACAAGACCCATACCTGGCATTCCAGCACCCCCACAACACAAGACCCATACATGGCATTACAGCACCCCCACAACACAAGACCCATACCTTGCATTACAGCACCCCCACAACACAAGACCCATACCCGGCATTCCAGCACCCCACAACACAAGACCCATACCCTGCATTGCAGCACCCCCACAACACAAGACCCATACCTGGCATTAAAGCACCCCCACAACACAAGACCCGTACCTAGCATTCCATCACCCCACAACACAAGACCCATACCTGGCATTACAGCACCCCCACAACACAAGACCCGTACCTAGCATTCCATCACCCCACAACACAAGACCCATACCTGGCATTACAGCACCCCCACAACACAAGACCCATACCCGGCATTCCATCACCCCACAACACAAGACCCATACCTGGCATTACAGCACCCCCACAAAACAAGACCCATACCCGGCATTCCAGCACCCCACAACACAAGACCCATACCCAGCATTCCAGCACCCCACAACACAAGACCCGTATTCGGCATTCCAGCACCCCACAACACAAGACCCATACCTGGCATTACAGCACCCCCACAACACAAGACCCATACCTGCAATACATCACCTCCACAACACAAGACCCATACCTGCATTACAGCACCCCCACAACACAAGACCCATACCTGGCATACCAGCACCCCGACAACACAAGACCCATACCTGGCATTCCAGCTCCCCCACAACACAAGACCCATACCTGGCATTCCAGCACCCCCACAACACAAGACCCATACCTGGCATACCAGCACCCCCACAACACAAGACCCATACCCGGCATTCCAGCACCCCCACAACACAAGACCCATACCTGCATTACAGCAACCCCACAACACAAGACCCATACCCGGCATTCCAGCACCCCACAACACAAGACCCATACCTGGCATACCAGCTCCCCCACAACACAAGACCCATACCTGGCAATACAGCACCCCCACAACACAAGACTCATACCTGTCATTCCAGCACCCCCACAACACAAGACCCATACCTGGCATTCCAGCACCCCCACAACACAAGACCCATACCTGGCATTACAGCACCCCCCACAACACAAGACCCATACCTGGCATACCAGCACCCCCACAACACAAGACCCATACCTAGTATTCCAGCACCCCCACAACACAAGACCCATACCTGCATTACAGCACCCCCACAACACAAGACCCATACCTGGCATACCAGCACCCCCACAACACAAGACCCATACCCGGCATTCCAGCACCCCCACAACACAAGACCCATCCCTGCATTACAGCACCCCCACAAAACAAGACCCATACCCGGCATTCCAGCACCCCACAACACAAGACCCATACCTGGCATACCAGCACCCCCACAACACAAGACCCATACCTGGCATACCAGCACCCCCACAACACAAGACCCATACCTGGCATTCCAGCACCCCACAACACAAGACCCATACCCGGCATTCCAGCACCCCACAACACAAGACCCATACCCGGCATTCCAGCACCCCCACAACACAAGACCCATACCTGCATTACAGCACCCCCACAACACAAGACCCATACCCAGCATTCCAGCACCCCACAACACAAGACCCATACCTGGCATACCAGCACCCCCACCAGCACCCCCACAACACAAGACCCATACCTGGCATACAAGCACCCCCACAACACAAGACCCATACCTGTCATTCCAGCACCTCACAATACAAGACCCATACCTGGCATTACAGCACCCCCACAACACAAGACCCATACCTGGCATTACAGCACCCCCACAACACAAGACCCATACCTGGCATTCCATCACCCCACAACACAAGACCCATACCTGGCATTACAGAACCCCCACAACACAAGAGCCATACCCGGCATTCCATCACCCCACAACACAAGACCCATACCTGGCATTACAGCACCCCCACAACACAAGACCCATACCCGGCATTCCAGCACCCCACAACACAAGACCCATACCCAGCATTCCAGCACCCCACAACACAAGACCCGTATTCGGCATTCCAGCACCCCACAACACAAGACCCATACCTGGCATTACAGCACCCCCACAACACAAGACCCATACCTGCATTACAGCACCTCCACAACACAAGACCCATACCTGCATTACAGCACCCCCACAACACAAGACCCATACCTGGCATACCAGCACCCCCACAACACAAGACCCATACCTGCATTACAGCACCCCCACAACACAAGACCCATACCTGGCATACCAGCACCCCCACAACACAAGACCCATACCTGGCATTCCAGCTCCCCCACAACACAAGACCCATACCTGGCATTCCAGCACCCCCACAACACAAGACCCATACCTGCATTACAGCACCCCCACAACACAAGACCCATACCCGGCATTCCAGCACCCCACAACACAAGACCCATACCTGGCATACCAGCTCCCCCACAACACAAGACCCATACCTGGCAATACAGCACCCCCACAACACAAGACTCATACCTGTCATTCCAGCACCCCCACAACACAAGACCCATACCTGGCATTCCAGCACCCCCACAACACAAGACCCATACCTGGCATTACAGCACCCCCCACAACACAAGACCCATACCTGGCATACCAGCACCCCCACAACACAAGACCCATACCTAGCATTCCAGCACCCCCACAACACAAGACCCACACCTGCATTACAGCACCCCCACAACACAAGACCCATACCTGGCATACCAGCACCCCCACAACACAAGACCCATACCAGGCATTCCAGCACCCCCACAACGCAAGACCCATCCCTGCATTACAGCACCCCCACAAAACAAGACACATACCCGGCATTCTAGCACCCCACAACACAAGACCCATACCTGGCATACCAGCACCCCCACAACACAAGACCCATACCTGGCATACCAGCACCCCCACAACACAAGACCCATACCTGGCATTCCAGCACCCCACAACACAAGACCCATACCCGGCATTCCAGCACCCCCACAACACAAGACCCATACCCAGCATTCCAGCACCCCACAACACAAGACCCATACCTGGCATACCAGCACCTCCACAACACAAGACCCATACCTGGCATACAAGCACCCCCACAACACAAGACCCATACCTGTCATTTCAGCACCCCACAATACAAGACCCATACCTGGCATTACAGCACCCCCACAACACAAGACCCATACCTGGCATTACAGCACCCCCACAACACAAGACCAATACCTGGCATTCCATCACCCCACAAAACAAGACCCATACCTGGCATACCAGCACCCCCACAACACAAGACCCATACCCGGCATTCCAGCACCCCACAACACAAGACCCATACCTGCATTACAGCACCCCCACAACACAAGACCCATATCTGCATTACAGCACCCCCACAACACAAGACCCATACCTGGCATTCCAGCACCCCCACAACACAAGACCCATACCTGGCATTGCAGCACCCCCACAACACAAGACCCATACCTGGCATTAAAGCACCCCCACAACACAAGACCCGTACCTAGCATTCCATCACCCCACAACACAAGACCCATACCTGGCATTACAGCACCCCCACAACACAAGACCCGTACCTAGCATTCCATCACCCAACAACACAAGACCCATACCTGGCATTACAGCACCCCCACAACACAAGACCCATACCCGGCATTCCATCACCCCACAACACAAGACCCATACCTGGCATTACAGCACCCCCACAACACAAGACCCATACCTGGCATTCCAGCACCCCACAACACAAGACCCATACCCGGCATTCCATCACCCCACAACACAAGACCCATACCTGGCATACCAGCACCCCCACAACACAAGACCCATACCCGGCATTCCAGCACCCCACAACACAAGACCCATACCTGCATTTCAGCACCCCCACAACACAAGACCCATACCCGGCATTCCATCACCCCACAACACAAGACCGATACCTGGCATACCAGCACCCCCACAACACAAGACCCATACCCGGCATTCCAGCACCCCACAACACAAGACCCATACCTGCATTACAGCACCCCCACAACACAAGACCCATACCTGGCATTACAGCACCCCCCACAACACAAGACCCATACCTGGCATACCAGCACCCCCACAACACAAGTGCCAAACCTAGCATTCCAGCACACCCACAACACAAGACCCATACCTGGCATACCAGCATCCCCACAACACAAGACCCATACCTGGCATTCCAGCACCCCCACAACACAAGACCCATACCTGGCATACCAGCACCCCCACAACACAAGACCCATACCCGGCATTCCAGAACCCCCACAACACAAAACCCATACCTGCATTACAGCACCCCCACAACACAAGACCCATACCCGGCATTTCAGCACCCCACAACACAAGACCCATACCTGGCATACCAGCACCCCCACAACACAAGACCCATACCTGGCATACCAGCACCCCCACAACACAAGACCCATACCTGGCATTCCAGCACCCCACAACACAAGACCCATACCTGGCATTACAGCACCCCCACAACACAAGATCCATACCTGCATTACAGCACCCCCACAACACAAGACCCATACCCGACATTCCAGCACCCCACAACACAAGACCCATACCTGGCATACCAGCACCCCCACAACACAAGACCCATACCTGGCATACCAGCACCCCCACAACACAAGACCCATACCTGTCATTCCAGCTCCCCACAACACAAGACCCATACCTGGCATTCCAGCACCCCCACAACACAAGACCCATACCTGGCATTACAGCACCCCCACAACACAAGACCCATACCTGGCATTCCAGCACCCCCACAACACAAGACCCATACCTGGCCTACCAGCACCCCCACAACACAAGACCCATACCTGGCATTACAGCACCCCCACAACACATGACCCATACCTGCATTACAGCACCCCCACAACACAAGACCCATACCCGGCATTCCAGCACCCCACAACACAAGACCCATACCTGGCATTACAGCACCCCCACAACACAAGACCCATGCCTGGCATTACAGCACCCCCACAACACAAGACCCATACCTGCATTACAGCACCCCCACAACACAAGACCCATACCCGGCATTCCAGCACCCCACAACACAAGACCCATACCTGGCATTACAGCACCCCCACAACACAAGACCCATACCTGCATTACAGCACCCCCACAACACAAGACCCATACCCGGCATTCCAGCACCCCACAACACAAGACCCATACCTGGCATTACAGCACCCCCACAGCACAAGACCCATGCCTGGCATTACAGCACCCCCACAACACAAGACCCATACCTGTCATTCCAGCACCCCACAACACAAGACCCATACCTGGCATTACAGCACCCCACAGCACAAGATCCATACCTGGCATTCCAGCACCCCCACAACACAAGACCCATACCTGCATTACAGCACCCCCACAACACAAGACCCATACCCGGCATTCCAGCACCCCACAACACAAGACCCATACCTGGCATTACAGCACCCCCACAGCACAAGACCCATGCCTGGCATAACAGCACCCCCACAACACAAGACCCATACCTGCCATACCAGCACCCCCACAACACAAGACCCATACCTGGCATACCAGCACCCCCACAACACAAGACCCATACCTGGCATTCCAGCACCCCCACAGCACAAGACCCATACCTGGCATTCCAGCACCCCCACAACACAAGACCCATACCTGGCATTCCAGCACCCCCACAACACAAGACCCATACCCGGCATTCCAGCACCCCACAACACAAGACCCATACCTGGCATTACAGCACCCCCACAACACAAGACCCATACCTGGCATTCCAGCACCCCCACAACACAAGACCCATACCTGGCATACCAGCACCCCCACAACACAAGACCCATGCCTGGCATACCAGCACCGCCACAACACAAAACCCATACCTGGCATTCCAGCACCCCCACAACACAAGACCCATACCTGGCATTACAGCATCCCCACAACACAAGACCCATACCCGGATTTCCAGCACCCCACAACACAAGACCCATACCTGGCATTCCAGCACCCCCACAACACAAGACCCATACCTGGCATACCAGCACCCCCACAACACAAGACCCATACCTGGCATTATAGCACCCCCACAACACACGACCCATACCCGGCATTACAGCACCCCCACAACACAAGACCCATACCCGGCATTACAGCACCCCCACAACACAAGACCCATACCCGGCATTCCAGCACCCCACAACACAAGACCCATACCTAGCATTCCATCACCCCACAACACAAGACCCATACCTGGCATTCCAGCACCCCACAACACAAGACGCATACCTGCATTACAGCACCCCCACAACACAAGACCCATACCTGGCATTACAGCACACCCACAACACAAGACCCATGCCTGTCATTCCAGCACCCCACAACACAAGACCCATACCTGGCATACCAGCACCCCCACAACACAAGACCCATACCTGGCATTCCAGCACCCCCACAACACAAGACCCATACCTGGCATTACAGCACCCCCACAACACAAGATCCATGCCCAGCATTCCACAATGCCTCACAACACAAGACCCGTATCTGGCAATTCACAACTCTTGAAATACAAGACCCATGCCTGGCATTTCACCCCCCACAACAACAACACAAGACGTTACCTGGCATTACAGCACCCCCACAACACAAGACCCATACCTGGCATTCCCGCACCCCCACAACACAAGACCCATACCTGGCATTACAGCACCCCCACAACACAAGACCCATACCTGTCATTCCAGCACCCCACAACACAAGACCCATACCTGGCATTACAGCACCCCCACAGCACAAGATCCATACCTGGCATTCCAGCACCCCCACAACACAAGACCCATACCTGCATTACAGCACCCCCACAACACAAGACCCATACCCGGCATTCCAGCACCCCACAACACAAGACCCATACCTGGCATTACAGCACCCCCACAGCACAAGACCCATGCCTGGCATTACAGCACCCCCACAACACAAGACCCATACCTGCCATACCAGCACCCCCACAACACAAGACCCATACCTGGCATACCAGCACCCCCACAACACAAGACCCATACCTGGCATTCCAGCACCCCCACAGCACAAGACCCATACCTGGCATTCCAGCACCCCCACAACACAAGACCCATACCTGGCATTCCAGCACCCCCACAACACAAGACCCATACCCGGCATTCCAGCACCCCACAACACAAAACCCATACCTGGCATTACAGCACCCCCACAACACAAGACCCATACCTGGCATTCCAGCACCCCCACAACACAAGACCCATACCTGGCATACCAGCACCCCCACAACACAAGACCCATGCCTGGCATACCAGCACCGCCACAACACAAAACCCATACCTGGCATTCCAGCACCCCCACAACACAAGACCCATACCTGGCATTACAGCATCCCCACAACACAAGACCCATACCCGGATTTCCAGCACCCCACAACACAAGACCCATACCTGGCATTCCAGCACCCCCACAACACAAGACCCATACCTGGCATACCAGCACCCCCACAACACAAGACCCATACCTGGCATTATAGCACCCCCACAACACACGACCCATACCCGGCATTACAGCACCCCCACAACACAAGACCCATACCCGGCATTACAGCACCCCCACAACACAAGACCCATACCCGGCATTCCAGCACCCCACAACACAAGACCCATACCTAGCATTCCATCACCCCACAACACAAGACCCATACCTGGCATTCCAGCACCCCACAACACAAGACGCATACCTGCATTACAGCACCCCCACAACACAAGACCCATACCTGGCATTACAGCACACCCACAACACAAGACCCATGCCTGTCATTCCAGCACCCCACAACACAAGACCCATACCTGGCATACCAGCACCCCCACAACACAAGACCCATACCTAGCATTCCAGAACCCCCACAACACAAGACCCATACCTGGCATTACAGCACCCCCACAACACAAGATCCATGCCCAGCATTCCACAATGCCTCACAACACAAGACCCGTATCTGGCAATTCACAACTCTTGAAATACAAGACCCATGCCTGGCATTTCACCCCCCACAACAACAACACAAGACGTTACCTGGCATTACAGCACCCCCACAACACAAGACCCATACCTGGCATTCCCGCACCCCCACAACACAAGACCCATACCTGGCATTACAGCACCCCCACAACACAAGACCCATACCTGGCATTACAGCACCCCCACAACACAAGACCTATACCCGGCATTCCAGCACCCCACACACAAGACCCATACCTGCAGTACAGCACCCCCACAACACAGGACCCATACCTGGCATTCCAGCACCCCCACAACACAAGACCCATACCTGGCATACCAGCACCCCCACAACACAAGACCCATACCTGGCATTACAGCACCCCCACAACACAAGACCCATACCCGGCATTACAGCACCCCCACAACATAAGACCCATACCCGGCATTCCAGCACCCCACAACACAAGACCCATACCTAGCATTCCATCACCCCACAACACAAGACCCATACCTGGCATACCAGCACCCCCACAACACAAGACCCATACCTGGCATTCCAGCACCCCCACAACACAAGACCCATACCTGTCATTCCAGCACCCCACAACACAAGACCCATACCTGGCATTACAGCACCCCCACAAAACAAGACCCATACCTGGCATTCCAGCACCCCCACAACACAAGACCCATACCTGTCATTCCAGCACCCCACAACACAAGACCCATAGCTGGCATTACAGCACCCCCCACAACACAAGACCCATACCTGACATTACAGTACCCCCACAACACAAGACCCATACCTGGCCTACCAAAACCCCCACAACACAAGACCCATACCTGGCATTCCAGTACCCCCACAACACAAGACCCATACCTGGCATTCCAGCACCCCCACAACACAAGACCCATACCTGGCATGCCAGCACCCCCACAACACAAGACCCATACCTGGCATTCCAGCACCCCCACAACACAAGACCCATACCTGGCATACCAGCACCCCCACAACACAAGACCCATACCTGGCATTCCAGCACCCCCACAACACAAGACCCATACCTGGCATTACAGCACCCCCACAACACAAGATCCATGCCCAGCATTCCACAATGCCTCAAAACACAAGACCCGTATCTGGCAATTCACAACTCTTGAAATACAAGACATATGCCTGGCATTTCACCCCCCACAAAAACAACACAAGGCCTTACCTGGCATTCCAGCACCCCCACAACACAAGACCCATACCTGGCATTACAGCACCCCCCACAAACCAAGACACATACCTGGCATAACAGCACCCCCACAACACAAGACCCATACCTGTCATTCCAGCACCCCACAACACAAGACCCATACCTGGCATTACAGCACCCCCACAACACAAGACCCATACCTGGCATACCAGCACCCCCACAACACAAGACCCATACCTGGCATTCCAGCACCCCCACAACACAAGACCCATACCTGGCATACCAGCACCCCCACAACACAAGACCCATACCTGGCATCCCAGCACCCCCACAACACAAGACCCATACCTGGCATTACAGCACCCCCACAACACAAGACCCATACCTGGCATACCAGCACCCCCACAACACAAGACCCATACCTGTCATTACAGCACCCCCACAACACAAGACCCATACCTGCATTACAGCACCCCCACAACACAAGACCCATACCCGGCATTCCAGCACCCCCACAACACAAGACCCATACCTGGCATTACAGCACCCCCACAACACAAGACCCATACCTGGCATTCCAGCACCCCCACAACACAAGACCCATACCTGGCATACCAGCACCCCCACAACACAGGAACCATACCTGGCATTCCAGCACCTCCACAACACAAGACCCATACCTGGCATACCAGCACCCCCACAACACAAGACCCATACCTGGCATTCCAGCACCCCCACAACACAAGACCCATACCTGGCATTCCAGCACCCCCACAACACAAGACCCATACCTGGCATTGCAGCACCCTCACAACACAAGACCCATACCTGGCATTAAAGCACCCCCACAACACAAGACCCGTACCTAGCATTCCATCACCCCACAACACAAGACCCATACCTGGCATTACAGCACCCCCACAACACAAGACCCGTACCTAGCATTCCATCACCCCACAACACAAGACCCATACCTGGCATTACAGCACCCCCACAACACAAGACCCATACCCGGCATTCCATCACCCCACAACACAAGACCCATACCTGGCATTACAGCACCCCCACAACACAAGACCCATACCTGGCATTCCAGCACCCCACAACACAAGACCCATACCCGGCATTCCATCACCCCACAACACAAGACCAATACCTGGCATACCAGCACCCCCACAACACAAGACCCATACCCGGCATTCCAGCACCCCACAACACAAGACCCATACCTGCATTTCAGCACCCCCACAACACAAGACCCATACCCGGCATTCCATCACCCCACAACACAAGACCGATACCTGGCATACCAGCACCCCCACAACACAAGACCCATACCCGGCATTCCAGCACCCCACAACACAAGACCCATACCTGCATTACAGCACCCCCACAACACAAGACCCATACCTGGCATTACAGCACCCCCCACAACACAAGACCCATACCTGGCATACCAGCACCCCCACAACACAAGTGCCAAACCTAGCATTCCAGCACACCCACAACACAAGACCCATACCTGGCATACCAGCACCCCCACAACACAAGACCCATACCTGGCATTCCAGCACCCCCACAACACAAGACCCATACCTGGCATACCAGCACCCCTACAACACAAGACCCATACCCGTCATTTCAGAACCCACACAACACAAAACCCATACCTGCATTACAGCACCCCCACAACACAAGACCCATACCCGGCATTTCAGCACCCCACAACACAAGACCCATACCTGGCATACCAGCACCCCCACAACACAAGACCCATACCTGGCATACCAGCACCCCCACAACACAAGACCCATACCTGGCATTCCAGCACCCCACAACACAAGACCCATACCTGGCATTACAGCACCCCCACAACACAAGATCCATACCTGCATTACAGCACCCCCACAACACAAGACCCATACCCGACATTCCAGCACCCCACAACACAAGACCCATACCTGGCATACCAGCACCCCCACAACACAAGACCCATACCTGGCATACCAGCACCCCCACAACACAAGACCCATACCTGTCATTCCAGCTCCCCACAACACAAGACCCATACCTGGCATTCCAGCACCCCCACAACACAAGACCCATACCTGGCATTACAGCACCCCCACAACACAAGACCCATACCTGGCATTCCAGCACCCCCACAACACAAGACCCATACCTGGCCTACCAGCACCCCCACAACACAAGACCCATACCTGGCATTACAGCACCCCCACAACACATGACCCATACCTGCATTACAGCACCCCCACAACACAAGACCCATACCCGGCATTCCAGCACCCCACAACACAAGACCCATACCTGGCATTACAGCACCCCCACAACACAAGACCCATGCCTGGCATTACAGCACCCCCACAACACAAGACCCATACCTGCATTACAGCACCCCCACAACACAAGACCGATACCCGGCATTCCAGCACCCCACAACACAAGACCCATACCTGGCATTACAGCACCCCCACAACACAAGACCCATACCTGCATTACAGCACCCCCACAACACAAGACCCATACCCGGCATTCCAGCACCCCACAACACAAGACCCATACCTGGCATTACAGCACCCCCACAGCACAAGACCCATGCCTGGCATTACAGCACCCCCACAACACAAGACCCATACCTGTCATTCCAGCACCCCACAACACAAGACCCATACCTGGCATTACAGCACCCCCACAACACAAGACCCATACCTGGCATTCCAGCACCCCCACAGCACAAGATCCATACCTGGCATTCCAGCACCCCCACAACACAAGACCCATACCTGCATTACAGCACCCCCACAATACAAGACCCATACCCGGCATTCCAGCACCCCACAACACAAGACCCATACCTGGCATTACAGCACCCCCACAGCACAAGACCCATGCCTGGCATTACAGCACCCCCACAACACAAGACCCATACCTGCCATACCAGCACCCCCACAACACAAGACCCATACCTGGCATACCAGCACCCCCACAACACAAGACCCATACCTGGCATTCCAGCACCCCCACAGCACAAGACCCATACCTGGCATTCCAGCACCCCCACAACACAAGACCCATACCTGGCATTCCAGCACCCCCACAACACAAGACCCATACCCGGCATTCCAGCACCCCACAACACAAGACCCATACCTGGCATTACAGCACCCCCACAACACAAGACCCATACCTGGCATTCCAGCACCCCCACAACACAAGACCCATACCTGGCATACCAGCACCCCCACAACACAAGACCCATGCCTGGCATACCAGAACCGCCACAACACAAGACCCATACCTGGCATTCCAGCACCCCCACAACACAAGACCCATACCTGGCATTACAGCACCCCCACAACACAAGACCCATACCCGGATTTCCAGCACCCCACAACACAAGACCCATACCTGGCATTCCAGCACCCCCACAACACAAGACCCATACCTGGCATACCAGCACCCCCACAACACAAGACCCATACCTGGCATTATAGCACCCCCACAACACACGACCCATACCCGGCATTACAGCACCCCCACAACACAAGACCCATACCCGGCATTACAGCACCCCCACAACACAAGACCCATACCCGGCATTCCAGCACCCCACAACACAAGACCCATACCTAGCATTCCATCACCCCACAACACAAGACCCATACCTGGCATTCCAGCACCCCACAACACAAGACGCATACCTGCATTACAGCACCCCCACAACACAAGACCCATACCTGGCATTACAGCACACCCACAACACAAGACCCATGCCTGTCATTCCAGCACCCCACAACACAAGACCCATACCTGGCATACCAGCACCCCCACAACACAAGACCCATACCTGGCATTCCAGCACCCCCACAACACAAGACCCATACCTGGCATTACAGCACCCCCACAACACAAGATCCATGCCCAGCATTCCACAATGCCTCACAACACAAGACCCGTATCTGGCAATTCACAACTCTTGAAATACAAGACCCATGCCTGGCATTTCACCCCCCACAACAACAACACAAGACGTTACCTGGCATTACAGCACCCCCACAACACAAGACCCATACCTGGCATTCCCGCACCCCCACAACACAAGACCCATACCTGGCATTACAGCACCCCCACAACACAAGACCCATACCTGGCATTACAGCACCCCCACAACACAAGACCTATACCCGGCATTCCAGCACCCCACACACAAGACCCATACCTGCAGTACAGCACCCCCACAACACAAGACCCATACCTGGCATTCCAGCACCCCCACAACACAAGACCCATACCTGGCATACCAGCACCCCCACAACACAAGACCCATACCTGGCATTACAGCACCCCCACAACACAAGACCCATACCCGGCATTACAGCACCCCCACAACATAAAACCCATACCCGGCATTCCAGCACCCCACAACACAAGACCCATACCTAGCATTCCATCACCCCACAACACAAGACCCATACCTGGCATACCAGCACCCCCACAACACAAGACCCATACCTGTCATTCCAGCACCCCACAACACAAGACCCATACCTGGCATTACAGCACCCCCACAAAACAAGACCCATACCTGGCATTCCAGCACCCCCACAACACAAGACCCATACCTGTCATTCCAGCACCCCACAACACAAGACCCATAGCTGGCATTACAGCACCCCCCACAACACAAGACCCATACCTGACATTACAGTACCCCCACAACACTAGACCCATACCTGGCCTACCAAAACCCCCACAACACAAGACCCATACCTGGCATTCCAGCACCCCCACAACACAAGACCCATACCTGGCATTCCAGCACCCCCACAACACAAGACCCATACCTGGCATGCCAGCACCCCCACAACACAAGACCCATACCTGGCATTCCAGCACCCCCACAACACAAGACCCATACCTGGCATACCAGCACCCCCACAACACAAGACCCATACCTGGCATTACAGCACCCCCACAACACAAGATCCATGCCCAGCATTCCACAATGCCTCAAAACACAAGACCCGTATCTGGCAATTCACATTTCTTGAAATACAAGACCTATGCCTGGCATTTCACCCCCCACAAAAACAACACAAGGCCTTACCTGGCATTCCAGCACCCCCACAACACAAGACCCATACCTGGCATTACAGCACCCCCCACAAAACAAGACACATACCTGGCATAACAGCACCCCCACAACACAAGACCCATACCTGTCATTCCAGCACCCCACAACACAAGACCCATACCTGGCATTACAGCACCCCCACAACACAAGACCCATACCTGGCATACCAGCACCCCCACAACACAAGACCCATACCTGGCATTCCAGCACCCCCACAACACAAGACCCATACCTGGCATACCAGCACCCCCACAACACAAGACCCATACCTGGCATCCCAGCACCCCCACAACACAAGACCCATACCTGGCATTACAGCACCCCCACAACACAAGACCCATACCTGGCATACCAGCACCCCCACAACACAAGACCCATACCTGTCATTACAGCACCCCCACAACACAAGACCCATACCTGCATTACAGCACCCCCACAACACAAGACCCATACCCGGCATTCCAGCACCCCCACAACACAAGACCCATACCTGGCATTACAGCACCCCCACAACACAAGACCCATACCTGGCATTCCAGCACCCCCACAACACAAGACCCATACCTGGCATACCAGCACCCCCACAACACAAGAACCATACCTGGCATTCCAGCACCTCCACAACACAAGACCCATACCTGGCATACCAGCACCCCCACAACACAAGACCCATACCTGGCATTCCAGCACCCCCACAACACAAGACCCATACCTGGCATTCCAGCACCCCCACAACACAAGATCCATGCCCAGCATTCCACAATGCCTCACAACACAAGACCCGTATCTAGCAATTCATAACTCTTGAAATACAAGACACATACCTGGCATTTCACAGCCCACAACACAAGACCCATTTCTAGCATTTCACCGCCCACAACACAACACCCATACCAGGCATTTCACCCCCTACAGCACAAGACCCCGACCTGGCATTCTACCCCTGCCACAACAACCTACCTGACATTCCACCCCCCCCACAACACAAGACCCATACCTGGTATTCCACCCCCACCACAGCACAGGACCCATACCTGGCATTCCACACCCCCACAACACAAGACCCACACCTGCTATTCTACCACCCCTAAAACACAAGACCCATATCTGGCATTACATCACCCCCACAACACAAGACCCATATCTGGCATTACATCACCCCCACAACACAAGACCTATACATGGTATTCCACCCCCCCCCCCCCCACAACACAAGACCCACACCTGGCATTACTGCACTCCCACAACACACGACCCGTACCTGGTATTCCACCACCCCCACAACACAAGACCCATACTTAGCTTTCCAGCACTCCCACAACACAAGACCTGTATCTATCATTTCACAACCCCTGAAATACAAGACCCATACCTGGCATTCCATAGTGCCTCACAACACAAGACCCATACCTGACATTTCAGCACCCCACAATACAAGACCCATACCTGGCATTACAGCACCCCCACAACACAAGACCCATACCTGGCATTACAGCACCCCCACAACACAAGACCAATACCTGGCATTCCATCACCCCACAAAACAAGACCCATACCTGGCATACCAGCACCCCCACAACACAAGACCCATACCTGGCATTCCAGCACCCCACAACACAAGACCCATATCTGCATTACAGCACCCCCACAACACAAGACCCATATCTGCATTACAGCACCCCCACAACACAAGACCCATACCTGGCATTCCAGCACCCCCACAACACAAGACCCATACCTGGCATTGCAGCACCCCCACAACACAAGACCCATACCTGGCATTAAAGCACCCCCACAACACAAGACCCGTACCTAGCATTCCATCACCCCACAACACAAGACCCATACCTGGCATTACAGCACCCCCACAACACAAGACCCGTACCTAGCATTCCATCACCCAACAACACAAGACCCATACCTGGCATTACAGCACCCCCACAACACAAGACCCATACCCGGCATTCCATCACCCCACAACACAAGACCCATACCTGGCATTACAGCACCCCCACAACACAAGACCCATACCTGGCATTCCAGCACCCCACAACACAAGACCCATACCCGGCATTCCATCACCCCACAACACAAGACCCATACCTGGCATACCAGCACCCCCACAACACAAGACCCATACCCGGCATTCCAGCACCCCACAACACAAGACCCATACCTGCATTTCAGCACCCCCACAACACAAGACCCATACCCGGCATTCCATCACCCCACAACACAAGACCGATACCTGGCATACCAGCACCCCCACAACACAAGACCCATACCCGGCATTCCAGCACCCCACAACACAAGACCCATACCTGCATTACAGCACCCCCACAACACAAGACCCATACCTGGCATTACAGCACCCCCCACAACACAAGACCCATACCTGGCATACCAGCACCCCCACAACACAAGTGCCAAACCTAGCATTCCAGCACACCCACAACACAAGACCCATACCTGGCATACCAGCACCCCCACAACACAAGACCCATACCTGGCATTCCAGCACCCCCACAACACAAGACCCATACCTGGCATACCAGCACCCCCACAACACAAGACCCATACCCGGCATTCCAGAACCCCCACAACACAAAACCCATACCTGCATTACAGCACCCCCACAACACAAGACCCATACCCGGCATTTCAGCACCCCACAACACAAGACCCATACCTGGAATACCAGCACCCCCACAACACAAGACCCATACCTGGCATACCAGCACCCCCACAACACAAGACCCATACCTGGCATTCCAGCACCCCACAACACAAGACCCATACCTGGCATTACAGCACCCCCACAACACAAGATCCATACCTGCATTACAGCACCCCCACAACACAAGACCCATACCCGACATTCCAGCACCCCACAACACAAGACCCATACCTGGCATACCAGCACCCCCACAACACAAGACCCATACCTGGCATACCAGCACCCCCACAACACAAGACCCATACCTGTCATTCCAGCTCCCCACAACACAAGACCCATACCTGGCATTCCAGCACCCCCACAACACAAGACCCATACCTGGCATTACAGCACCCCCACAACACATGACCCATACCTGCATTACAGCACCCCCACAACACAAGACCCATACCCGGCATTCCAGCACCCCACAACACAAGACCCATACCTGGCATTACAGCACCCCCACAACACAAGACCCATGCCTGGCATTACAGCACCCCCACAACACAAGACCCATAC
Source organism: Ambystoma mexicanum (assembly GCF_040938575.1). Lineage (NCBI taxonomy): Eukaryota > Metazoa > Chordata > Amphibia > Caudata > Ambystomatidae > Ambystoma > Ambystoma mexicanum. The sequence goes on from NC_090929.1 coordinate 59,593,766, forward strand.
CTGCATTACAGCACCCCCACAACACAAGACCCATACCCGGCATTCCAGCACCCCACAACACAAGACCCATACCTGGCATTACAGCACCCCCACAACACAAGACCCATACCTGCATTACAGCACCCCCACAACACAAGACCCATACCCGGCATTCCAGCACCCCACAACACAAGACCCATACCTGGCATTACAGCACCCCCACAGCACAAGACCCATGCCTGGCATTACAGCACCCCCACAACACAAGACCCATACCTGTCATTCCAGCACCCCACAACACAAGACCCATACCTGGCATTACAGCACCCCCACAGCACAAGATCCATACCTGGCATTCCAGCACCCCCACAACACAAGACCCATACCTGCATTACAGCACCCCCACAACACAAGACCCATACCCGGCATTCCAGCACCCCACAACACAAGACCCATACCTGGCATTACAGCACCCCCACAGCACAAGACCCATGCCTGGCATAACAGCACCCCCACAACACAAGACCCATACCTGCCATACCAGCACCCCCACAACACAAGACCCATACCTGGCATACCAGCACCCCCACAACACAAGACCCATACCTGGCATTCCAGCACCCCCACAGCACAAGACCCATACCTGGCATTCCAGCACCCCCACAACACAAGACCCATACCTGGCATTCCAGCACCCCCACAACACAAGACCCATACCCGGCATTCCAGCACCCCACAACACAAGACCCATACCTGGCATTACAGCACCCCCACAACACAAGACCCATACCTGGCATTCCAGCACCCCCACAACACAAGACCCATACCTGGCATACCAGCACCCCCACAACACAAGACCCATGCCTGGCATACCAGCACCGCCACAACACAAAACCCATACCTGGCATTCCAGCACCCCCACAACACAAGACCCATACCTGGCATTACAGCATCCCCACAACACAAGACCCATACCCGGATTTCCAGCACCCCACAACACAAGACCCATACCTGGCATTCCAGCACCCCCACAACACAAGACCCATACCTGGCATACCAGCACCCCCACAACACAAGACCCATACCTGGCATTATAGCACCCCCACAACACACGACCCATACCCGGCATTACAGCACCCCCACAACACAAGACCCATACCCGGCATTACAGCACCCCCACAACACAAGACCCATACCCGGCATTCCAGCACCCCACAACACAAGACCCATACCTAGCATTCCATCACCCCACAACACAAGACCCATACCTGGCATTCCAGCACCCCACAACACAAGACGCATACCTGCATTACAGCACCCCCACAACACAAGACCCATACCTGGCATTACAGCACACCCACAACACAAGACCCATGCCTGTCATTCCAGCACCCCACAACACAAGACCCATACCTGGCATACCAGCACCCCCACAACACAAGACCCATACCTGGCATTCCAGCACCCCCACAACACAAGACCCATACCTGGCATTACAGCACCCCCACAACACAAGATCCATGCCCAGCATTCCACAATGCCTCACAACACAAGACCCGTATCTGGCAATTCACAACTCTTGAAATACAAGACCCATGCCTGGCATTTCACCCCCCACAACAACAACACAAGACGTTACCTGGCATTACAGCACCCCCACAACACAAGACCCATACCTGGCATTCCCGCACCCCCACAACACAAGACCCATACCTGGCATTACAGCACCCCCACAACACAAGACCCATACCTGTCATTCCAGCACCCCACAACACAAGACCCATACCTGGCATTACAGCACCCCCACAGCACAAGATCCATACCTGGCATTCCAGCACCCCCACAACACAAGACCCATACCTGCATTACAGCACCCCCACAACACAAGACCCATACCCGGCATTCCAGCACCCCACAACACAAGACCCATACCTGGCATTACAGCACCCCCACAGCACAAGACCCATGCCTGGCATTACAGCACCCCCACAACACAAGACCCATACCTGCCATACCAGCACCCCCACAACACAAGACCCATACCTGGCATACCAGCACCCCCACAACACAAGACCCATACCTGGCATTCCAGCACCCCCACAGCACAAGACCCATACCTGGCATTCCAGCACCCCCACAACACAAGACCCATACCTGGCATTCCAGCACCCCCACAACACAAGACCCATACCCGGCATTCCAGCACCCCACAACACAAAACCCATACCTGGCATTACAGCACCCCCACAACACAAGACCCATACCTGGCATTCCAGCACCCCCACAACACAAGACCCATACCTGGCATACCAGCACCCCCACAACACAAGACCCATGCCTGGCATACCAGCACCGCCACAACACAAAACCCATACCTGGCATTCCAGCACCCCCACAACACAAGACCCATACCTGGCATTACAGCATCCCCACAACACAAGACCCATACCCGGATTTCCAGCACCCCACAACACAAGACCCATACCTGGCATTCCAGCACCCCCACAACACAAGACCCATACCTGGCATACCAGCACCCCCACAACACAAGACCCATACCTGGCATTATAGCACCCCCACAACACACGACCCATACCCGGCATTACAGCACCCCCACAACACAAGACCCATACCCGGCATTACAGCACCCCCACAACACAAGACCCATACCCGGCATTCCAGCACCCCACAACACAAGACCCATACCTAGCATTCCATCACCCCACAACACAAGACCCATACCTGGCATTCCAGCACCCCACAACACAAGACGCATACCTGCATTACAGCACCCCCACAACACAAGACCCATACCTGGCATTACAGCACACCCACAACACAAGACCCATGCCTGTCATTCCAGCACCCCACAACACAAGACCCATACCTGGCATACCAGCACCCCCACAACACAAGACCCATACCTGGCATACCAGCACCCCCACAACACAAGACCCATACCTGGCATTATAGCACCCCCACAACACACGACCCATACCCGGCATTACAGCACCCCCACAACACAAGACCCATACCCGGCATTACAGCACCCCCACAACACAAGACCCATACCCGGCATTCCAGCACCCCACAACACAAGACCCATACCTAGCATTCCATCACCCCACAACACAAGACCCATACCTGGCATTCCAGCACCCCACAACACAAGACGCATACCTGCATTACAGCACCCCCACAACACAAGACCCATACCTGGCATTACAGCACACCCACAACACAAGACCCATGCCTGTCATTCCAGCACCCCACAACACAAGACCCATACCTGGCATACCAGCACCCCCACAACACAAGACCCATACCTGGCATTCCAGCACCCCCACAACACAAGACCCATACCTGGCATTACAGCACCCCCACAACACAAGATCCATGCCCAGCATTCCACAATGCCTCACAACACAAGACCCGTATCTGGCAATTCACAACTCTTGAAATACAAGACCCATGCCTGGCATTTCACCCCCCACAACAACAACACAAGACGTTACCTGGCATTACAGCACCCCCACAACACAAGACCCATACCTGGCATTCCCGCACCCCCACAACACAAGACCCATACCTGGCATTACAGCACCCCCACAACACAAGACCCATACCTGGCATTACAGCACCCCCACAACACAAGACCTATACCCGGCATTCCAGCACCCCACACACAAGACCCATACCTGCAGTACAGCACCCCCACAACACAGGACCCATACCTGGCATTCCAGCACCCCCACAACACAAGACCCATACCTGGCATACCAGCACCCCCACAACACAAGACCCATACCTGGCATTACAGCACCCCCACAACACAAGACCCATACCCGGCATTACAGCACCCCCACAACATAAGACCCATACCCGGCATTCCAGCACCCCACAACACAAGACCCATACCTAGCATTCCATCACCCCACAACACAAGACCCATACCTGGCATACCAGCACCCCCACAACACAAGACCCATACCTGGCATTCCAGCACCCCCACAACACAAGACCCATACCTGTCATTCCAGCACCCCACAACACAAGACCCATACCTGGCATTACAGCACCCCCACAAAACAAGACCCATACCTGGCATTCCAGCACCCCCACAACACAAGACCCATACCTGTCATTCCAGCACCCCACAACACAAGACCCATAGCTGGCATTACAGCACCCCCCACAACACAAGACCCATACCTGACATTACAGTACCCCCACAACACAAGACCCATACCTGGCCTACCAAAACCCCCACAACACAAGACCCATACCTGGCATTCCAGCACCCCCACAACACAAGACCCATACCTGGCATTCCAGCACCCCCACAACACAAGACCCATACCTGGCATGCCAGCACCCCCACAACACAAGACCCATACCTGGCATTCCAGCACCCCCACAACACAAGACCCATACCTGGCATACCAGCACCCCCACAACACAAGACCCATACCTGGCATTCCAGCACCCCCACAACACAAGACCCATACCTGGCATTACAGCACCCCCACAACACAAGATCCATGCCCAGCATTCCACAATGCCTCAAAACACAAGACCCGTATCTGGCAATTCACAACTCTTGAAATACAAGACCTATGCCTGGCATTTCACCCCCCACAAAAACAACACAAGGCCTTACCTGGCATTCCAGCACCCCCACAACACAAGACCCATACCTGGCATTACAGCACCCCCCACAAAACAAGACACATACCTGGCATAACAGCACCCCCACAACACAAGACCCATACCTGTCATTCCAGCACCCCACAACACAAGACCCATACCTGGCATTACAGCACCCCCACAACACAAGACCCATACCTGGCATACCAGCACCCCACAACACAAGACCCATACCTGGCATTCCAGCACCCCCACAACACAAGACCCATACCTGGCATACCAGCACCCCCACAACACAAGACCCATACCTGGCATCCCAGCACCCCCACAACACAAGACCCATACCTGGCATTACAGCACCCCCACAACACAAGACCCATACCTGGCATACCAGCACCCCCACAACACAAGACCCATACCTGTCATTACAGCACCCCCACAACACAAGACCCATACCTGCATTACAGCACCCCCACAACACAAGACCCATACCCGGCATTCCAGCACCCCCACAACACAAGACCCATACCTGGCATTACAGCACCCCCACAACACAAGACCCATACCTGGCATTACAGCACCCCCACAACACAAGACCCATACCTGGCATACCAGCACCCCCACAACACAGGAACCATACCTGGCATTCCAGCACCTCCACAACACAAGACCCATACCTGGCATACCAGCACCCCCACAACACAAGACCCATACCTGGCATTCCAGCACCCCCACAACACAAGACCCATACCTGGCATTCCAGCACCCCCACAACACAAGACCCATACCTGGCATTGCAGCACCCCCACAACACAAGACCCATACCTGGCATTAAAGCACCCCCACAACACAAGACCCGTACCTAGCATTCCATCACCCCACAACACAAGACCCATACCTGGCATTACAGCACCCCCACAACACAAGACCCGTACCTAGCATTCCATCACCCCACAACACAAGACCCATACCTGGCATTACAGCACCCCCACAACACAAGACCCATACCCGGCATTCCATCACCCCACAACACAAGACCCATACCTGGCATTACAGCACCCCCACAACACAAGACCCATACCTGGCATTCCAGCACCCCACAACACAAGACCCATACCCGGCATTCCATCACCCCACAACACAAGACCCATACCTGGCATACCAGCACCCCCACAACACAAGACCCATACCCGGCATTCCAGCACCCCACAACACAAGACCCATACCTGCATTTCAGCACCCCCACAACACAAGACCCATACCCGGCATTCCATCACCCCACAACACAAGACCGATACCTGGCATACCAGCACCCCCACAACACAAGACCCATACCCGGCATTCCAGCACCCCACAACACAAGACCCATACCTGCATTACAGCACCCCCACAACACAAGACCCATACCTGGCATTACAGCACCCCCCACAACACAAGACCCATACCTGGCATACCAGCACCCCCACAACACAAGTGCCAAACCTAGCATTCCAGCACACCCACAACACAAGACCCATACCTGGCATACCAGCACCCCCACAACACAAGACCCATACCTGGCATTCCAGCACCCCCACAACACAAGACCCATACCTGGCATACCAGCACCCCTACAACACAAGACCCATACCCGGCATTCCAGAACCCACACAACACAAAACCCATACCTGCATTACAGCACCCCCACAACACAAGACCCATACCCGGCATTTCAGCACCCCACAACACAAGACCCATACCTGGCATACCAGCACCCCCACAACACAAGACCCATACCTGGCATACCAGCACCCCCACAACACAAGACCCATACCTGGCATTCCAGCACCCCACAACACAAGACCCATACCTGGCATTACAGCACCCCCACAACACAAGATCCATACCTGCATTACAGCACCCCCACAACACAAGACCCATACCCGACATTCCAGCACCCCACAACACAAGACCCATACCTGGCATACCAGCACCCCCACAACACAAGACCCATACCTGGCATACCAGCACCCCCACAACACAAGACCCATACCTGTCATTCCAGCTCCCCACAACACAAGACCCATACCTGGCATTCCAGCACCCCCACAACACAAGACCCATACCTGGCATTACAGCACCCCCACAACACAAGACCCATACCTGGCATTCCAGCACCCCCACAACACAAGACCCATACCTGGCCTACCAGCACCCCCACAACACAAGACCCATACCTGGCATTACAGCACCCCCACAACACATGACCCATACCTGCATTACAGCACCCCCACAACACAAGACCCATACCCGGCATTCCAGCACCCCACAACACAAGACCCATACCTGGCATTACAGCACCCCCACAACACAAGACCCATGCCTGGCATTACAGCACCCCCACAACACAAGACCCATACCTGCATTACAGCACCCCCACAACACAAGACCCATACACGGCATTCCAGCACCCCACAACACAAGACCCATACCTGGCATTACAGCACCCCCACAACACAAGACCCATACCTGCATTACAGCACCCCCACAACACAAGACCCATACCCGGCATTCCAGCACCCCACAACACAAGACCCATACCTGGCATTACAGCACCCCCACAGCACAAGACCCATGCCTGGCATTACAGCACCCCCACAACACAAGACCCATACCTGTCATTCCAGCACCCCACAACACAAGACCCATACCTGGCATTACAGCACCCCCACAACACAAGACCCATACCTGGCATTCCAGCACCCCCACAGCACAAGATCCATACCTGGCATTCCAGCACCCCCACAACACAAGACCCATACCTGCATTACAGCACCCCCACAATACAAGACCCATACCCGGCATTCCAGCACCCCACAACACAAGACCCATACCTGGCATTACAGCACCCCCACAGCACAAGACCCATGCCTGGCATTACAGCACCCCCACAACACAAGACCCATACCTGCCATACCAGCACCCCCACAACACAAGACCCATACCTGGCATACCAGCACCCCCACAACACAAGACCCATACCTGGCATTCCAGCACCCCCACAGCACAAGACCCATACCTGGCATTCCAGCACCCCCACAACACAAGACCCATACCTGGCATTCCAGCACCCCCACAACACAAGACCCATACCCGGCATTCCAGCACCCCACAACACAAGACCCATACCTTGCATTACAGCACCCCCACAACACAAGACCCATACCTGGCATACCAGCACCCCCACAACACAAGACCCATACCTGGCATACCAGCACCCCCACAACACAAGACCCATGCCTGGCATACCAGCACCGCCACAACACAAGACCCATACCTGGCATTCCAGCACCCCCACAACACAAGACCCATACCTGGCATTACAGCACCCCCACAACACAAGACCCATACCCGGATTTCCAGCACCCCACAACACAAGACCCATACCTGGCATTCCAGCACCCCCACAACACAAGACCCATACCTGGCATACCAGCACCCCCACAACACAAGACCCATACCTGGCATTATAGCACCCCCACAACACACGACCCATACCCGGCATTACAGCACCCCCACAACACAAGACCCATACCCGGCATTACAGCACCCCCACAACACAAGACCCATACCCGGCATTCCAGCACCCCACAACACAAGACCCATACCTAGCATTCCATCACCCCACAACACAAGACCCATACCTGGCATTCCAGCACCCCACAACACAAGACGCATACCTGCATTACAGCACCCCCACAACACAAGACCCATACCTGGCATTACAGCACACCCACAACACAAGACCCATGCCTGTCATTCCAGCACCCCACAACACAAGACCCATACCTGGCATACCAGCACCCCCACAACACAAGACCCATACCTGGCATTCCAGCACCCCCACAACACAAGACCCATACCTGGCATTACAGCACCCCCACAACACAAGATCCATGCCCAGCATTCCACAATGCCTCACAACACAAGACCCGTATCTGGCAATTCACAACTCTTGAAATACAAGACCCATGCCTGGCATTTCACCCCCCACAACAACAACACAAGACGTTACCTGGCATTACAGCACCCCCACAACACAAGACCCATACCTGGCATTCCCGCACCCCCACAACACAAGACCCATACCTGGCATTCCAGCACCCCCACAACACAAGACCCATACCTGGCATTCCAGCACCCCCACAACACAAGACCCATACCCGGCATTCCAGCACCCCACAACACAAGACCCATACCTTGCATTACAGCACCCCCACAACACAAGACCCATACCTGGCATTCCAGCACCCCCACAACACAAGACCCATACCTGGCATACCAGCACCCCCACAACACAAGACCCATGCCTGGCATACCAGCACCGCCACAACACAAGACCCATACCTGGCATTCCAGCACCCCCACAACACAAGACCCATACCTGGCATTACAGCACCCCCACAACACAAGACCCATACCCGGATTTCCAGCACCCCACAACACAAGACCCATACCTGGCATTCCAGCACCCCCACAACACAAGACCCATACCTGGCATACCAGCACCCCCACAACACAAGACCCATACCTGGCATTATAGCACCCCCACAACACACGACCCATACCCGGCATTACAGCACCCCCACAACACAAGACCCATACCCGGCATTACAGCACCCCCACAACACAAGACCCATACCCGGCATTCCAGCACCCCACAACACAAGACCCATACCTAGCATTCCATCACCCCACAACACAAGACCCATACCTGGCATTCCAGCACCCCACAACACAAGACGCATACCTGCATTACAGCACCCCCACAACACAAGACCCATACCTGGCATTACAGCACACCCACAACACAAGACCCATGCCTGTCATTCCAGCACCCCACAACACAAGACCCATACCTGGCATACCAGCACCCCCACAACACAAGACCCATACCTGGCATTCCAGCACCCCCACAACACAAGACCCATACCTGGCATTACAGCACCCCCACAACACAAGATCCATGCCCAGCATTCCACAATGCCTCACAACACAAGACCCGTATCTGGCAATTCACAACTCTTGAAATACAAGACCCATGCCTGGCATTTCACCCCCCACAACAACAACACAAGACGTTACCTGGCATTACAGCACCCCCACAACACAAGACCCATACCTGGCATTCCCGCACCCCCACAACACAAGACCCATACCTGGCATTACAGCACCCCCACAACACAAGACCCATACCTGGCATTACAGCACCCCCACAACACAAGACCTATACCCGGCATTCCAGCACCCCACACACAAGACCCATACCTGCAGTACAGCACCCCCACAACACAAGACCCATACCTGGCATTCCAGCACCCCCACAACACAAGACCCATACCTGGCATACCAGCACCCCCACAACACAAGACCCATACCTGGCATTACAGCACCCCCACAACACAAGACCCATACTCGGCATTACAGCACCCCCACAACATAAAACCCATACCCGGCATTCCAGCACCCCACAACACAAGACCCATACCTAGCATTCCATCACCCCACAACACAAGACCCATACCTGGCATACCAGCACCCCCACAACACAAGACCCATACCTGTCATTCCAGCACCCCACAACACAAGACCCATACCTGGCATTACAGCACCCCCACAAAACAAGACCCATACCTGGCATTCCAGCACCCCCACAACACAAGACCCATACCTGTCATTCCAGCACCCCACAACACAAGACCCATAGCTGGCATTACAGCACCCCCCACAACACAAGACCCATACCTGACATTACAGTACCCCCACAACACAAGACCCATACCTGGCCTACCAAAACCCCCACAACACAAGACCCATACCTGGCATTCCAGCACCCCCACAACACAAGACCCATACCTGGCATTCCAGCACCCCCTTAACACAAGACCCATACCTGGCATGCCAGCACCCCCACAACACAAGACCCATACCTGGCATTCCAGCACCCCCACAACACAAGACCCATACCTGGCATACCAGCACCCCCACAACACAAGACCCATACCTGGCATTACAGCACCCCCACAACACAAGATCCATGCCCAGCATTCCACAATGCCTCAAAACACAAGACCCGTATCTGGCAATTCACAACTCTTGAAATACAAGACCTATGCCTGGCATTTCACCCCCCACAAAAACAACACAAGGCCTTACCTGGCATTCCAGCACCCCCACAACACAAGACCCATACCTGGCATTACAGCACCCCCCACAAAACAAGACACATACCTGGCATAACAGCACCCCCACAACACAAGACCCATACCTGTCATTCCAGCACCCCACAACACAAGACCCATACCTGGCATTACAGCACCCCCACAACACAAGACCCATACCTGGCATACCAGCACCCCCACAACACAAGACCCATACCTGGCATTCCAGCACCCCCACAACACAAGACCCATACCTGGCATACCAGCACCCCCACAACACAAGACCCATACCTGGCATCCCAGCACCCCCACAACACAAGACCCATACCTGGCATTACAGCACCCCCACAACACAAGACCCATACCTGGCATACCAGCACCCCCACAACACAAGACCCATACCTGTCATTACAGCACCCCCACAACACAAGACCCATACCTGCATTACAGCACCCCCACAACACAAGACCCATACCCGGCATTCCAGCACCCCCACAACACAAGACCCATACCTGGCATTACAGCACCCCCACAACACAAGACCCATACCTGGCATTCCAGAACCCCCACAACACAAGACCCATACCTGGCATACCAGCACCCCCACAACACAAGAACCATACCTGGCATTCCAGCACCTCCACAACACAAGACCCATACCTGGCATACCAGCACCCCCACAACACAAGACCCATACCTGGCATTCCAGCACCCCCACAACACAAGACCCATACCTGGCATTCCAGCACCCCCACAACACAAGATCCATGCCCAGCATTCCACAATGCCTCACAACACAAGACCCGTATCTAGCAATTCATAACTCTTGAAATACAAGACACATACCTGGCATTTCACAGCCCACAACACAAGACCCATTTCTAGCATTTCACCGCCCACAACACAACACCCATACCAGGCATTTCACCCCCTACAGCACAAGACCCCGACCTGGCATTCTACCCCTGCCACAACAACCTACCTGACATTCCACCCCCCCCACAACACAAGACCCATACCTGGTATTCCACCCCCACCACAGCACAGGACCCATACCTGGCATTCCACACCCCCACAACACAAGACCCACACCTGCTATTCTACCACCCCTAAAACACAAGACCCATATCTGGCATTACATCACCCCCACAACACAAGACCCATATCTGGCATTACATCACCCCCACAACACAAGACCTATACATGGTATTCCACCCCCACCCCCCACAACACAAGACCCACACCTGGCATTACTGCACTCCCACAACACACGACCCGTACCTGGTATTCCACCACCCCCACAACACAAGACCCATACTTAGCTTTCCAGCACTCCCACAACACAAGACCTGTATCTATCATTTCACAACCCCTGAAATACAAGACCCATACCTGGCATTCCATAGTGCCTCACAACACAAGACCCATACCTGACATTTCACCCCCCACAACAACAACAACACAAGACCTTACCTGGCATTCCTACACTCCCGCAACACAACACCCTATCTGGCATTCCAGCATACACACAACACAAGACCCATATCTGCAATTCCAATTCTTCCACAACACAAGAACCCATTTTTTGTGATCTAACAAAGGATATGAATGCATAGACTCCAAAGTGTTGATCCGATCAAATTGATAAAGCGATAATTTAACTCAGGAGAGTGACTCACTAGTTCTACTATAGAGTTACAACTAACTTCAAGAATTACAATACACGGGTCATAAATAGCTTTTATTCAAGCACATCCATATTTAGTTTAGTTTAGTTTATTTACTTATATAGTGCACCCCAACCAAGGGCATCAGGGCGCTTTTTCTTAGATACATAGAAACATGGTTACACATAATATACAGATCCCGCAAGGCAGGTGAGTTACAGTTCACCTTCCTTGCAGATAAAGGTACTGTAGGTGTGTTACAGATCGCCTTGTAGGCAGAGGCAATGAACACAAGGTGAAACGTAGGCAAAGGCAATGGATCGCGAGAGCAGAAGAAATAGCTAAGTGAGCAGATCTCTAAACACGGATCATTGGCTTAAATTACATTTGTCGTAAAAATTATTTTTTAGTTGCATTTATACATATATTTACAAAGGAAGTGGAACATTAGTAGTTTTAGATACCAGACAGTAGTTCCGCACACTCTGGTTATGTCCAGGATGGAGATTAGACATGCTCAGGAGTCATTGAATTGAGGAGCCAGGCTTTGGTTGTGACTCTAAAGGCCCAGAAAGCGGGATCTGCTCTCATGTCGGAAGGGAGGGACTTCCATCATTTAGCCGCTAGCACTGGGAAACTGGACCCTCATGCTGTTTTTAGGTTGAATTTGGGGATTGTGAGCTGGTTGAGGTAGTTGGATCTGGTGGGCCTATTGGTTTGGTGTCTTGAGAATTTAGCTGTCAGGTACGCAGGAGCTGTGATGGCTAGGCACTTATGAGTGATGACCAGTGTCCGGAGTGTGACTCTGTCCCGGATGGGTAGCCATTGAGCCTCTGAGAAAAGAGATATGACTGGAGAGTGGGATATTAAGTGCTGATTTTAGGGCATTGTTTTGCACAACTTGGAGTTTGTTTAAATTACGCACAGAAGTCCCAATGAGTAGTGTGTTACAATATTCAAGCTTAGAGAGAATGAGAGCTCTTGCTAATGTGGTACAGCTGGTGGTAGATAAGAAGGGCTTACACGCATTGATCAATTTGTTAGTCTAGGCTGTGGAGGAGGCTAAGTAGTTTACTTGTTTATTTAACGTCAATGTGGAGTGGATGTTCGACCAGAACGCACTTAAAATCCACATAGAGAGACCCCTCGGTTGGGCATGAAATCTTGCGAAGCAAAGATAATAGCCTCCATTGAGCCCTAGCTCTTAATTATACGATCCCCAATTCGTATCCAATGCCATCAACAGGAAGAGAGTTTGGTAAACTTAAAGTTCTTCTCCATATCATTCCTTCGACAATAGAGAGGTGGTCCAACACACGTAAGGGATATGTCTCAATGCCATACAGTACTTTAGATATGATTTTACTTTACAAACCCATTGCCCACTCCCACAAATGGTTCTCAGCAGAATTAAAGGCTCTCCGCAATATCAAAAGAACTGCAGAAACTAGCTGGAGAAAAGCCCCTTTTCTTTCCACTAAAGATAAGTTCGCCTCAGCAGCCTCCACCTACAAATCCGCCCTCTTAAATGCTAAAAAAGAGATCTATAACATGAGAATACAAAACGCCAAATCTGTCACTAAAGAACTATTCGCTATACTAAGGGAACTCGAATCACCACTGCCTCCTTCAGAGGACTGCATTAAAGACAAGGCCTGGTGCAATAATATCCAGCTGGCCCTCGCTAATAAAATTGCCCTCCTACAAACTAAGATAGAAGCAGAAAAAGCCAACTTTGCCTCCAAACAGAATCCCATCAGCATAATAAACCACACCACCCCCAATTGCCCTTCCTTCCACTTCTCACCAGTCGCAGAAGAGGATTTAATCAAGATGATCGCCAGTCTCAAACCATCCAACTGCAAAGGTGACATTTGTCCCGCCTACGTCATCAAAGACGGGGCTAATGAGTTAGCCCCTCTCATCACCTCCTTGATCAATGGTTCCTTCAAAAACTCAGTGGTCCCAAATAACCTTAAAGAAGCGTGGGTCCTACCCCTGCTCAAAAAACCCAACCTAGACCCCAACGTCCCCACAAATTACAGGCCCATCACCACAATCCCATTTCTCCTCAAAATCTTAGACAGGGTAGCCTACCTCCAAATACAACAACATTTGGAAGACAACCTCCTAGGCCTGCGACAATCTGGCTTTAGACCAAGGCACGGGACTGAAACTGCCCTCTTGGATCTAAAAATCCAAATGGATGATGCCAAAGATAAGGGCAAACTGGCCATTTTGCTCTTGTTGGATCTATCCGCTTCCTTCGATCTGGTTGACCACCAGATCCTCACTCAACACCTCTCCTCGGCTGCTGCATTCTCTCAGAATGCCACTAAGTGGATCCAGTCATTTCTGTCTGACAGGTCGACTAGGGTCTTCGCCCCCACCGCAGCTGCGGACCCTATCCCAATCACATGCGGAGTGCCCCAAGGCTCTTGCATTTCCCCCACACTTTACAATATCTTCACAAAGCTCCTCTTTGACCGTCTTAACGATCTGGGTGTCAGCTACACTAATTATGCAGATGACACCCAGGTCCTCATCACTCTCACTGGCAGTTATGAAGAGGATGCTGCAAAGCTTAATGGAATCTACTTAGAAATCCAAGCCTGGATGGCCACACACAGACTTTGCCTCAACGATGATAAGACAGAACTGCTTATCGTAGGCTCCCAGGCTCGCCTCAACAAACTAGACCAAAGGTACCAATCCTTTACCATTGACGGCAACATCATAAAAGTCTCCAAAGAGATCAAAACACTAGGTGTGTACCTCGACTCCACCTTGTCACTAAAAACAAATAAACTCCACCATCTCAGCCACCACCTACACCAATAAATTGACCAATGCCTGTAGGCCTTTTCTCTCCACCTCTAGCTGCCTCACCTTATCAAGAGCGTTGATATTGTCTAAATTAGACTATTGCAACACACACTACCTAGGCACTACCACAAAAAACTTGAACAGGCTCCAGATCCTGCAAAATAATGCACTAAGATGTGCCCTTAAACTCCCGCGCAAGGCTCACATATCCACGGCCAGCAAAGAAGTCCACTGGCTCCCGATCCGCGACAGAATCAAGCTAAGAACCCTGGTCATCACCCATAAGTGCCTGTCACGCACCGCCCCTCGCTAGATCTCAGACAAATTCGCTGGACATTGCTCCACTAGACCCACCAGAACCCCTTACCTGCACCAACTAAAGATCCCCAACTATAACCTAAAAACAGCAGGAGGTTCAAGCTTCCCATTGCTCGCAGCACAATGCTGGAATACCCTCCCTCTTGCAATTAGATCGGAAGCCGCATTCTGGCCATTCAGAGCCATGGTGAAATTATGGTTACTAGCCTAAATATCCAATCTCTCAATGACACGTTCGGCCAGCCGCCGTTCGCCACCATGTAGTAATGTTCACCCTGGCTTTATCCGATTCAGGACCACCCTGTAACCCGGTCCTCACTCTCCACTGTAACTATCTTGTACACTGTTCTGTGTATACTTTATTCTTGTATGTAACTACACAGAGCCTGGAATAATGTATGCTCTGACTGGTGTATTAAGGTGTTTGTGTAACGATATGTAACTCTGCTGTGCACATGAATATGTGCCCAGCTACCTGAGGGTTCAGACGCGCTTTATAAATAAACAAACTAAACTAAACTAAACTTTCATAATAGCAAATCACAGGCTTCAAAGACAATTTCCCGAATTTCAAATCTACTTTAATCAACTGATTGGTCAGATTATAGGCCCGATGTTTCATCCACAATTGCATCTGAGTCAGGTTGGGCTTTGAATTAATTAAGAACCCAAGATAAATCACAGAATTCACAGTATTAAGCAGTACTTCCCAATTCTCCAGCGAAACGTACTCAGATTCCTGTGATTGGTGAATTGGATCACCTTATTTGTTTCCGGATTAATTTACAAAGTGCTTCTACAAAGTGCACCAATGCATTGATTAAACATTGAAGACCGACCGCAGTACAATCAAATATTAGATAATCATCTGCATGGGCCAACCAACATGGTCGCAGGTCATGCAGCTTAGGCGAGATGAAAGCAGCCGGTTTCAAGTGCTCATCTATATCTGACATATATAAATAGAACAGGCAAGGAGCAAGAACACATCCTTGCCTGACCCGGCAGGCAGCTGGAATAGTCCAGGAAAGGGGTCCAGTATCGTTCAGATGCACTTGAATATTGGTGTTAGAATATAATCCAAGAATACATTTTAATAAACCAGATGGAATACCCGGTAAGTGCAGTTTTGACCAGAGCAGAGAACGATCTACTGCATCATACGCTGCAGTAAGATCGAGAAAAGCAGCATATGTAGAGTAATAATTCCCCCCGCTCCCCAGGCTAAGTGGAGTCAATTATAAACCTCCTTGCCCAATTTTGGTAACGTGGACGGAACAGCAGGCTTATCTCCACAAGTTTATGGATCGTTGATTAGTTGCTATACAACGAAAATACAATTACTACCCAATGTTAAAAGGGACTGTTCAGTCAAGGTTGTATGAAAATATCTACTTTATTATTATCACAACAGACAGTTCTAGCACACTACGAAATCATCCCACCCTGTAGAGGAATGCAGAGGACAAACAGATCCAAGAAGAAAAAGGGATGCTCTCTGGACACTGACAAGAGGGTAGTTGGTATAGTAATTAATCGCAATAGTCCAAGGATACTTGGTTTCAACTCAAAGGGAGCAATGGGTCATACAATGTAACTAGTGGCCTTCGGAGAAGGACCAGGGGGACAGAACCACAATGTACCTTGTGCTTGAAGAGGTTCTTGGTACTCTACAGTGTAGAGTCGGTTTCAGGGTGCTTTGCAGCTTCTGCAACAGAGTTCAAGATGGAAGACAGCGGCGAGTATCAGGCGGCAGGCAGTTCAGCTGCAGGCTGGTCTCTATGGCGGCTCTGGGACAGGCATTGTTGTCTCAGTGCTGGTCGGTGGTTCTGAAGCACTGGTCGAAGTATCTCAGATGGCTTTAGACACTGCGGCATTACAACAGTCAGCAGTGCAGTCGGTAGCAGCTCGAGGGGCTCGACAGGCTTAAAAATGTCCTTTAAGGAGGATGTCGGTAGATGCTTGTTGATGCAGTCCTAGCTTCTTCACTGGACTTGTGTCATTCTTCAAGACGGATGGCCCAAAGCCGAGGAGAGTGTTGCAGGCAGCTGCCTTGTCCTTGGTTTGGTTCAGAGACTCTCTGGCACTTTACACCTAGGAAGCTTGCTGTAGAGCCCAGCAGGACATGCCATGTGCTGGCTGGGTACTGGTTCTGGAGCTGCTGGGGGGGGGGTCCTCTGTATTTGGTATCACCCTCTGTTCACTGGGAGACATTTAGGGGGGGATCTTACTTCCCTCCTGGAGGGCCTGGCCTTCCTTCATGGGCGGAAGCTGTTAGGCAGACTCTACCTTCAGCCAGGGTCCAATGTTGAGTACTTCTTGCTACTCCTTGTGAAGTCTTCAGATGATCTGCCACAAGAGGGGCTCAGCCCTCATTTAAAGCCAAATGGACTGCAATGATTGGTGCAGAATAAGCCTACCTTAATGAACCAATCCTGGGTCCCCACCAACATGTTCTGTTATGCTTGAGGTCATATACCAGAGTGCTATGCAACAGGAAAGGTAAGGAGTGACAACATGTACTGCTAAGTCCCACCCATCTTCTTGTCTGTTGTGGATCAAAGTGTCTTCTGGTTAATTGAGCTTTCTGTGGCTCCTGATCAAAGCGCAGGTGTCCCTTGAGGTTTGTGGCGAGTACAGACTTTCTGTCTCCATCAAACGACATACTCCTTCCCTCTGAAATGGGCTCCCCCTGCAGGGCTTGCCTATTGTAAACAGTTGTTCCAGACATGACATTCACTGCCATTCATACAGCGGGGTGGGAGCTAGCTTCAAGTTGACACATTGCATATCAAAAAGGTGTTGGTTTCCTGTCCCCTTTGTCAGTTCTGCGATCAGGCTTCTCACAGGCCTGTTTCAATTAACTCTCATCAGTATGAACTGCCACCAGCAGAACGTTGACAATATACAAGGAGGATCCATGGAGCCTTTGATAATTTAATTAGGCTGGCCACTGCAGGAGGAAGGTGTTGCCTTCCCCCTTCCAGAGATTCTCTGATGTACCCGTGGCTGTCACATTCCCGCTGAACATGACAGGAAGACTGTGCCTGTAGGCTGTGTTCACCCAGAGTACACGTGACTATGTGTTTGTTGTGCGGTGAGCATAGGAAAATGTGTGCGGTTTAGCCTCACCCATTTTCCGGAGGTTGATCTCCCAACATTCCATTTCATTACAAAACTTCAAAAAAGCCCAGGCGAGTGCACACTCCCCGTGCAGATGTTTGAATTCCTTACACCCACAACCCAAGACCCATACCTAGCATTTCACCACCCCTAAAATACAAGACTCACACCTAGTATTCCACCATGCCCAACACCACAAGTCCCATATCTGGCATTATAGAACCCCCAAAACACAAGACCAATACCTGACATTTCAGCACTCCCAAAACACAAGACCCATACCTGGAATTCCAACAGCCCCACAACACAAGACCCATACCCGGCATTCCCCTATCCCCACAGCACAAGACCTATATCTGGTATTCCAACACCCCCACAACACAAGACCTGCACCTGGCATTACACCACCACAACAACACAAGACCCATATCTGGCATTACAGAACCCCCAAAACACAAGACCAATACCTGTAATTTCAGCACTCCCACAACACAAGACCCATAACAGGCATTCCAGCACCAGCACTTCCACAACACATGACCCGTACCTGGAATTCCAACAACACAAGACCTGCACCTGGCATTACACCACCACCACAACACAAGACCCATAGCTGGCATTAAAATACACCCCACAACACAAGACCCATACCTGGAATTTCACCACCCCCACAACACAACACCCATACCTGGCATTTCAACAGCCCCACAACACAAGACCTATACCTGTCATTCCAGAACCCCCAAAACACAAGACCCATACCTGGCATTCCAGAACTCCCACAACACAAGACCCACACCTGATATTCCAGCACCCCAGAAACACAAGACCCATACCTGGTATTCCACCACCTCTACAACACTAGACCCAAACCTGGCCTTCCAGAACCCTCACAACACAATACCCACACCTGGTATTCCAGCACCTCTACAACACTAGACCCAAACCTGGCCTTCCAGAACCCTCACAACACAATACCCACCAGCCCCACAACACAAGACCTATACCTGTCATTCCAGAACCCCCAAAACACAAGACCCATACCTGGCATTCCAGAACTCCCACAACACAAGACCCACACCTGATATTCCAGCACCCCAGAAACACAAGACCCATACCTGGTATTCCACCACCTCTACAACACTAGACCCAAACCTGGCCTTCCAGAACCCTCACAACACAATACCCACACCTGGTATTCCAGCACCTCCACAACACTAGACCCAAACCTGGCCTTCCAGAACCCTCACAACACAAAACCCACACCTGGTATTCCAGCACCCCCAAAACACGAGACCCATACCTGGTATTCCACCACCTCTACAACACTAGACCCAAACCTAGCCTTCCAGAACCCTCACAAAATAATACCCACACCTGGTATTCCAGCACCTCTACAACACTAGACCCAAACCTAGCCTTCCAGAACCCTCACAAAACAATACCCACACCTGGTATTCCACCACCTCTATATAGCTCCTGCTTGTGGCCTAGAAGAGCCTGATTAGCATGACACCAACAGCTACCAGGAGCTACATTTGGCTCCCCATGCAACCCTATGCAGAACAAACACACCTATGTGAATTTTATTCTGTATTTTTGGGACAATCTAAAAATCAACATTAGGGTACCTCTATACAACAGTTAAAGTATAAGGGATCATACCTCATGGAAAAGTGATGCGTGTGCATCTTATGTGAACATTATACTTGTGGACCGCTATGTACTAGCTGCTCGTTCCCCATTGGTAGCTCCTGCTCACCAGTTAATGCAGGATACACAGGAGCTGCTATTAGCTTCTACTTAGACAATCCTGATTTCGATCTCTGCATATGCACAGCAGAACAAAGAAAGACCGCCAGCAGGGAGTTGAAACCCTAAATGACAACTTAAAAAAGGTACAAAGCTACATTTGTCAAAGTCACAGAGGGCCCCCATAGTGTGGGGGTCCATTTCAATTGAAAGTGTTGTAAGGCTCTGCGGCTGGGACTATGCACTCAACAAATAACACAGCACAGCATAACACTGAATGATACCGCATAACACCATAGCATAACATGTAACAGGTATGTTCAACATTGAGCAAATACATGTAATATAGCTACATTAAATCCATATAAAATCCAGCTGCTTGTGTTCCAGAAACGTACATCTGGATGGGCTTGCATGAAGTACATCTGGATGGGCTTGCATGAAGTACATCTGGATGGGCTTTCATGAAGTACATCTGGATGGGCTTGCATGAAGTACATCTGGATAGGCTTGCATGAAGTACATCTGGATGGGCTTGCTTGTGTTAATGCACAGCTCCCAGCTTTGATAGGAAGTGTGTGTGTGTGTGTGTGTGTGTGTGTGTGTGTGTGTGTGTGTGTGTGTGTGTGTGTGTGTGTGTGTGTGTGTGTGTGTGTGTGTGTGTGTGTGTGTGTGTGTGTGTGTGTGTGTGTGTGTGTGTGTGTGTGTGTGTGTGTGTGTGTGTGTGTGTGTGTGTGTGTGTGTGTGTGTGTGTGTGTGTGTGTGTGTGTGTGTGTGTGTGTGTGTGTGTGTGTGTGTGTGTGTGTGTGTGTGTGTGTGTGTGTGTGTGTGTGTGTGTGAAAGAGAGAGGTGTGTGCTAGGTTAGTGGGTAGAGTGGAAAGTGCAAGATGGTTTTACTGTTGTGTTGATACGTGCAGAGTGGAAGTCCCCTGAGCTCTGTTTGCATGTTTGCATGCATGCATCTGTTCCTGGGCATTCTTGGTCCCGATCCTTAAGGAATTTGTGTCCACATGGGAGCCTTGAGTGCCTGCCGTTCTAGCATGCTTTGGATGGAATTGTGAGGTGCAAGCTGATTATAGAGGTGTAGTATTCTGTTGTTTGATGTCTGTTGGGATGGTTATCCTAGCAACTCGAAGTGACTACAATGAACAGGTGGCACGTTATAAATTTACCATAAACAAATAAACATTATTCATTTCCCATGTATAGCTTAGTTGAGATGTGTATAGTGTGTTTGAGAATGTTAGGGAAGGTAGATTAGTGGAGGCCTGAGGGACAACTCGAAGCATACATCCAGTGTGACAATGACAACATCTCCCTGTGGGTTCCCCTTGGGTGACATCTCAGTATTGGTGGCCTTCAAGTGACCTGAGCATGCCCGAGTAGGCTGGTGCCTCTGGCAGTGGACAGTAGGCAGGTCCTGGGTGAGAGTGGGGGGACACAGGAAGGAGTGGAATCCATGGGGAGCATGCAGAAGTGGGGTTCCAAGTAGACTGTGAGTGAGAAGAGTTCCAGAGTAAAGTTAGTAAGTGATGTGGGCATTGCAAAGTCTTGGTGGGGTTCCTAGGAACACCTCTGCATGCTACAAGGTCAAGGTGCACTATCGAGGAGGCAGTCACGCAGATTACTTCCGGCATCAGAGAGGAAACACCTGGTATTGCAGTAATTGCATTGGACACCAAGCGGCCAACTCAGAGTCAGACACCAGGGAGCAAAACCACTGTAGGGTAAATTGCAGTGGGACGTATGGGAGTAACTCCCAGTGGGCAGAATCACAGTGGGCACCTGGCAGCACTGCAGTATAAGGTACAAAGTAATATGTTGAGCAGGTTAGCGAGATGTGCAAACACACAAACCCCACATAGCAAGGCATAACATGGCCTATCAAGGCATGATGAGGGCATGACAAGGCATACCAAATGAGGAGGATCCGAAGAAGGACACGGAGGCTGTGAAGACATTTTAAGCATGACTTTTATTCTAAAGTAAAATGAGGCCTAACTCTCCTTATATCTATGGCATATTCCCCACCTATTTTAGTAACTAAGGTGCTCGTCGGTCAGGATGGAGGAATGTCCAAAACTAAATCCGTCCACTGTCCAAATCTAACCTATCTGACCCTTCCACTAATGTAACTAACTAAGAACAGGAGATGGACTCCCTTCTCCTGGTTGCTGTGTTTTGAACCGGGTTGTCTATGTTCTTTCGTTCCACTCAATAGACCATACACAAATAGTCTCTTGTTATCTTATGGATTAAGTTCTGTAACTCTTTTAGGGGAATGATAGTTTTCCTCTCCTGTTACATCAACAATCTTACTTTTGTGTAAGCTCCTTCTCTCTTGTCACTTTCTAGCGCCTCTTCCCAGAGTACTGTTTCATGTATGAGCTTTGACTTCCTTTTCCCCTGGGTGTGTGTTTCCCAAATGTCTTTATTATATTCTCGGTCTCATCTTCGGGACCTTGGTTGACTATTCCCTTCTGCCAAGGCAACAGGTCTTCAACTCCACGATTCTCTCAATGTGTCTAATTCATGTAGTTCTGACTTTCATGAACCTGATCCTCATTCCTGGGCTTATTTCCAATACTTTTCTCATCAGCACTGGGGCGAGTTTCATTTAAGTTATAATGGGTCCCTCTTTGTAAGACCATATATGGAATAAAGGCACCATAACCATATAATAAATGACACGCCACTCGTGATGGTTCATTTCCCAAACAAGTCTGGTTTTATTCAGAGTATCTCGATCGGCGGATCAGGTCTCAACACCTCACGATGTGTGCTCACAAACACCGTGAGAGGATAGAGAGCAAGCCGTCGATAAACCGGTAATATATATACATAATACATCATCATTGAACAGCATTATTCGTCCACCCATATACATGACGTGCAAGCTTGGGTTCAGTAATTGACAGTTAGGCAATGCAACTCCATTCAGTCTAAACATTCGGTATTTCTAGCCGAGGTTTGCAGATACAGCTTACTGTTTTGGGGAAGACAAGGCACTGGTACAGGGAAGGATGTCATGTTCTAGCAAGGAGACATTCCAACAATGTTATCTGGTTGCTGTGCTCATGGGTTAGGGGTCAGACAGTTCTGAAGCAGAGAAATACCATTCTCAGTGAAGGAGCACCGTTAGTTGCATATAGTTCTCAGTTAACTGCCTTCTACGACAGCGTTTGCAAGACAGCCTGGCACCTGGGCTTCTAATTAGCCACGGCTCTTGTATAGCTTCAATGCTTTACCGAATAATAAAACAACGTATTTCTGCAGGGTTTCACATTCCTATCTACATTAGTATTCAGAGTTCAAGCTGTGGCCTTGCACCGTGTGTGGGCCTAAAGCACAGAATATGTTTTGCAATGCGTTACAGAAAAAGAAAATGGCGGACAATTACAAAATGGATTCCCACTTGCCACATTCAGGCTTCATGATTTGCGGTGTTTGTTACATGATGCTATTTGCCTACAGCCAACATACATAATGTGTCATTCGGGCTGTGCAATTACTTTACAGTTTAACAAACCCTCCTTTTGGCCTTAAGCCAATAGCATCATCCGTACATTGCATCCTCGTCAGACCAAGTATCACTTTCCGAACTACCCAGGTCACTATCATAATCAGTATCTTAAACATTAATTGCCATGAATTCTTTAATTACTTTATTCTCTTGTTTGTGATCAACATTTTTCATGGGCTGTTTGGGTTTTTGTATTTTGGCACTTAATATCTGTATGCATTCATGTGTGATTATGGAGCAGATGGCTGGCAGACATTGTATACAACAACAAAGTATGAGGATGCTAAGTATTGCAATTAGAATAGAGACCACCTTCCATCCTCAGGTTTGTAACAGTTCCCAGAACCATGTACTCACATTCAAACGCCAGCCACCAGTGGGAACATGGATTTCAGAACTCAGAACATGTAACCTTTTAATTGCTTCACATATCGTGGGGGAGGAGTCACTTAAAAAAACACAGCATGCTGATCCCACCAATTTGCATACACCTCCACGATCAGCCAAAATAACGTCAAAGACCATTCTGTTCTGAAGTGCAACTAGTCTA
This sequence comes from Ambystoma mexicanum, assembly GCF_040938575.1. Lineage (NCBI taxonomy): Eukaryota > Metazoa > Chordata > Amphibia > Caudata > Ambystomatidae > Ambystoma > Ambystoma mexicanum. The sequence continues at coordinate 59,618,351 of NC_090929.1, forward strand.
ATTGCTTTCTGTTCTAGGGTCATGTTATACAGTCTATCAGTGCTTTCATTAATTATTTTCTCTAACACTCTAGACAACCTTCTAATGTTCCATGAATTTATGGCCTGCCCCCAGAAAGGTATAAAGGATTTGGCTATGTCGCCAAAAATCTGTAAGGTAGCATCTCGTCGAGGACTAGATCTGGATATTTTAGATATGTCAGAAGTAGTGGCAAGGAATACACCAGGTAAAAGTATCCCTAGGAAACAGGTAACTTCCCAGTCTCTAGGTAACCATGGATAGGCTTGATCCCCACACACAAAATAAACAGGACCTCCTACATATAGTGGTTTATCTTCATGTTCAAGTACAGCAGTATTCATGCATTTGGCAAATGTACCCATCTGATGAGAACCTTTCTTCTGCAGACAAAATGGGACAGAGTGAGGACTATGATTAATAGTGTAATAAGGAGGCATGGCGTCCTTATTACCTACAGGAGCCATTTTAAAAGTTATTAGCGACTGGTATGGTCTAGAGAGTCTATCATCTGGGCTAGATGAGACATGTCATTTTAATCTTATTTGTAAACACAGAACACCGGAATGGTGTCAGTACTAATCTCTCAAATTCATTTATATTGGTTCCATCAAAGTTTCCAGTGGCACTATCATTCCATCTTCCAAAGAAGAGGGCTCTTAGTGCAGCATAGCAAGCAGTACTCAGGGGTAAAGGATGTATGTACAGACCCATTCCTCTTTCTCTATGCTGGGGTAAATGCGAGCATACCCAGCAATTAGATATATTCAGTATTGCATGGGTCATATTCATAATCAATAGAAGAGTATTGTTATCATAACCTTTTCGATGCTTAACATCTCGTGCAGGAAGAGTGTAAGAAAGCACATTTGCAGGGGTCGTAGTGGGAACAGTAACAGTGGGCAAAAGAGTATTCATTGGATACAATTGTTCTAGGTACCAGGTCATTGGAATCAGAGTAAGTAAGATGCAGATGAGTACGATGAATAATAGGATTTTCACAGACCAAGTCTTTCTCGGAGCCGGCTCGATGTCCATACTCTAGTAATGGTTTCATCCGCCTTATCAGTACAGGCGGCAATAGGAGCAAACGCAGACATTTCTTAGGGAAAGTGATTTCGAAATGTTTATCAGCGTCTGTAGAGAAAAGCCTTGCTGTTATGCATTTTTGTTCAGTATCTTAGCCAAGTGGCAACACGTATTAGTCAATAGAAGTTCAGGATGCAAACAGGTTCAATTATGCCTGTTTCAGATGGTAGCAAGTTGGTGTTTACCTCAGAGGCTCCAAAATGCAGCAGCCGGTGTTAACATCAGATTTCCATAGTGTCAGTACCTTTGTCCCCGCTTGTTCATGCTAGGTTGCAAAGCCCTCCACTTTTCAAAGATAGCACCGGAAAACCACATGTCAGAGCTTCATCCAGTACCGTTGTACAGCTCATACGCTCCTTTTCCCTAGGCCTCCGTTTCCGGCCCCAATCCGTGGTTCAGAAACAAAGGCTGTGGTAATCACTTTCGAACTCGTGGACGTAGATTGTACCTTGTAGCACCAGGTACAGTGTGATCGATGAAAAGTGCACTGTCACAGCAGATGCAGAAACAGTGCCAATTGGCAAAGCAGAAAATGGTGACAATGAAGCAGCAGGCAAACAGGGTTGATGTGACACTGATGTCTCAGATTTTCTTGCAGTCTCCCCAGGCACCTCCTTGGGCTCAGGAAGTAGTTTCAGCTGAGTTTCGATGATGTCTTTGTGATCAATTAAAGCTTGCTCACTCTCAACATCAGAATCATCAGTCTCTTTTTCATGTGGCAGAGGATACAGGACTCTTTTCGTGCGTCTTGCATGAATCCAATGCTTACGATCACTCACTCGAACAACAGTCTGTGTGGCCAGAAGAATCTGGTAAGGCCCCTTCCAACTTGGTGCAAGCCAAGATTTTCTCTCAAAGTTTTTGATCAAACACCAGTCACCCGGCTGCAGCTGGTGACCTGGACCCGTGTATCTGGTGGGAAGAGCCTCTTGCACCTGCTAATGAATCAAACACAAGTTTTGAGTCAACTGTTTACAATACTCAATCAGTAAAGGATATTCAATATTTTTTGGACGGGGCACATTCCATACATTGGTGGGTCTCCCCATTACGATTTCGTATACGGAGAGACCTGTCCTTGATTGCACAATCGTGCGCATTGACAATAGGGCTATCGGTAAAGCGTTGGGCCATTTCAAGTTACTCTGGGCACATATTTTTGCCAACTTACTTTTCAAAATTCCATTTTGACGTTCTACAAGATCGGCACTCATAGGATGCTTGGCTGAATGAAATTGCTTATCAATTTGGAGACCTGCACAGATTTGTAGTATTACAGCAGCTATAAAATGCGGTCCATTGTTGGACCATATAACACGTGGCAAACCGAACCTTGGGAAGTATTCTTTTAACATCGATTTTTCTGTGGACATGGCTGAACAGTCTTTGAGGGGATAGGCCTCAACCCATTTACTGAATACACAGACCGCTACAAGTACATACTTATAGTTCTGGAATCGTTCCATTTCAATGAAATCGAAGTGAATTACTTCGAATGGCATTGAGGGAGGACCAAAACCTCCTATTGCTGTTGCGGTTCCCTTCCCAATGTTATGTGTAGACAAGTCATGCAATTTTGAACCAATCCCTTGGCAGTTTTTGTAATATTGTCATTGTACCATACAGAATCAAGGTGCTGACAAATTTCCTTTGCACAAATGTGTGTTGGACCGTGGGCCATAGTAACCGTTGCCATAACATATGCATTTGGCAACATCTATCTACGGTTTTCTTTGTCCACCCAACAACCCTCAGGATCTAATTCTGCTGGACCCTCGGACAATTGTTTTATTTCCTCAGGAGTAGCCTTGGATTGTATTCTTTTTACATTTCCAATTCCATCCTCTATCATACAGGACACTCTCTTTGTTGATTCGATATACATTTTTGTGTGTAAATCAGTGGCAGTTTGTTTTGCAACTCTGTCCACAAATGCGTTTCCTTTTCCTACGTCACATATTATTTTCTTATGGGCATTACATTTTATTATCGCTAATTGCTTAGGAAGCGCAAGTGCTGACAACAGTCTTACTATTAAAATTCCATGTTGAATTTTTCTTCCATGAGATGTCAGAAACCCTTTTTCAGCCCATAATCGGCCAAAGTTGTGGACCACCCCAAAGGCGTACCGACTGTCAGTATATATGTTTACACTAAGGTTTTCAGAAATTTTGCATGCTCTGGTTAAGGCTATTATTTCTGCAGCTTGTGCTGAGTTATGTGGGATTCGTTTGCTTTCTGCAAAGGTTCTCAATGCGGTAATCGCGTAGGCAGCAGTTGATGTGTCATTTGGTAATTTAAAACGGGAGCCATCACAAAACAATTCTCCATCTGGCTCTTTCAGGGGTGTATCTGTAAGATCAATTCTTCCTTTTGTTTCTTGCTCAGTTACAATTAAGCAGTCATGTAGCAATCTCTCCTCACTTTTCTCTACATTTGGGAGATGCAATAATTCAGCCGGATTCAAAGTGCAACATCTCTTAATTTGGATATGCGGTGCAAATAGGATCAGTTTGTATCTTGTTAATCGGGCAGATGTGAGATGTTACGTCTGTGTTCTATTTATTAGAACGTCTACTGAATGGGTCACCATCATGGTTAAAGAGTGACCTAAAACCATCCCCTCGGTTTGTTTTACTGACGTGGCAGCAGCAGCAACAGCTCGCAAAGCACATGCAACAGGATCCAACATGGAAGAAAAATAACCGCACGGTCGATTCATCCCCCGTGTTCCTGAGTCAAAACAGCCAAAGCACATCCATTCCTTTCATGCACAAACAACATAAAATACTTTTCATAATTTGGCATGCCCAAAACTGGATCTGAGCATAGTGCAGCTCTGAGCAGGTCAAAAGCTTCTTGACATTCCATGTTCCATGTCAAAGGTAAGGTAACATCCTTTCTTGTCAATGCCACCATGGGTTTTACAATCATCTCGAAATTCTGAATCCACTGCCTACAATATGAAGCCATGCCAATTAAAGCTCTGACTTCCTTTTACGTATTTGGACTAGGCATACCAGAGATCCTTTCTATTCGTTCTGGTGTCAATCTCCTTCCCTCCTTCAATAGGAGGTAGCCCAAATAGGCCACCTCTTCTCGAAAATACTGGAATTTCTTCAGCGATGCTTTGTGTCCATGCGCAGCTAAATGTGTCAATACCAAGACTGTTCCCTCCTTGCAAATTTCCTCCGAGTCTGCTGCTACGAGCAGATCGTCAATGTACTGCAATAAAACACAACCTGTCGGCAATGCAAGCATATCGAGCTGTACTTTCAATGCTCTAATATAAATGCTTGGGCTTTCAGTTTAACCCTGTGGAATTCATGCGAATTTGAATGAGCGTCATCCTAATGTGAATGCAAATAAGAATCTACTGTCCACATGTACAGGAATGCTAAAAATGCATTCTTCAAATCAATTACACTAAAATGTGATGCAGAGGCTGGAATCATAGAGGCTGGAATCATATTCAAAATTGTGGTGACATCAGGGTCTAGCGGGAATTGCAGAGCAATACTTTTGTTTAACGCGCGTAAATCAATTATAAAACAGTACAGGATTTCATTACCTCCTTTCTTGTAAACTGGAAGAATCAGGCTATTGCAAACGCTTCCTGTCATTTCTTCAATTACATTTCTATTAATCAATTCTGATACAATGATTTTCAGGGCTTGCTCATCTTCAGTCGAGATTTTGTATTGCAGAATGCGTGGTAATGTAATTCCTTCTTTCAAAACAACTTTTACTGATTCAATTTTTAGAATACCTACATCGATATCATTTGCTGCCCATATGATAGTCAGTACATTACTAAATTCAGTTGGCAATGGTAAAGACATGAATTGCGATACGGGAGTTTGTTGTGGTGAAATCGTCAAGTACACTTCATCAGGAGAACAATAGATTACGGCATTCAGTTTCTTCAACAGATTCAATCCCAACAAATTCTCGCCGCAATTCGTCGTCAAAAGAAATGGACAAGATTCAGTGAATGGCCTAATGTGATGGACACTGGCTGTGATACTGGATTAATTACTGGGGTACTTGAGAACACTACTGAAACATTGCTATGCCCTGACAGTGGTATATCTGGAACCCGCTGGTGATCAATTGAACAATTCTGTGCACCTGTGTCCACTAGAAAAACATTCTCCCTATTCCCGACTTTCATTTCTATGTAGGGCCCTTTCTGATTAACACGAATAGGCACTAGTTCCAAACCCTGCTTCGGGCTGTTATAGCGGAACAGTAGATCATCAGATGTAAAGTCTCCAAAATAGTATTCATTGGAGGGATTATCAAAAACATTTGCAATATTTAATGAATTCTGTTGCTGGTTCAGATTAACCTGCTTATCTTGAAATTGTGCATTGAATTGGTTTCGGTTAGGACCCCCTAATCCTGGGTGACCGCTAAAAGGTCTTCTAGATATGGCTCCATTTGATTGCCGTAAATGTGGGCATTGTGCTCGCCAATGGCCTTCTTGTCTGCAATAGGCACATTGATTTATAACTATCGAACCCCCATGTAAATTGGATTGTAATGCAAATTAGACTCTTGATGGAGCATTCCCACCCCCTCTATTTACTCTGGCTAGCTGTTGTAGCAACACTCCAGTTTTTAAGTCTCCCTTATTCCTTACTTCCTTATCTTTTTCTGAATTCACTCGATTTTCGTAATATTGAGCCAGGTGTAATACTTCAGATTGTTACTTAGCTTGCCATGCACTTTCAGATGTCATTATTAATGTCTGAATTTCCGGTAACAATCCATGCACAAATTTATCAACAAACAATCTCTTCCCGGGTTCAGTACTTAGATCCTGACCACTAAAATCTGCAAATAATTCCTCAAATCGGTTAAAGAATTCCGTCGCACCTTCCGATTTACCTTGTAAAGAAGCAGCTAATTTATCCCAAACAATTCTCTTTTCAGGCACAAAAGTTTTCATACTATCCGCGAGGGCAGAGTTAAAATGACTTGTGGAGGTTCCTCTCCAGCCTTTCTCTCACTGTTAATTCTAACCAAGTTCTCCCATGTATCGCCTAACATCGGCGCATCATTTATACTTCTAGTTTGTTTCCATATATCAGCAGGAAGAATCACAGGGAACAATAAATCAATATCACTCAATGTAAAAACAAATGAATTCAAAACAGATTCAATTTCCTTATAGAAACCAGCAGGATTTTTCCTCATATCAGGGACTGTCTGTTTTATAGTATTCACTTCTTGTCTAGAAAAGGGGACATGTACAAACTGTGCAATGTAATGTGCTTCTATCGTACGTGCTGGGGTCTGTCCTACGGCAGGAATCTCAACCTTCGGAACAAACGTGGTAGGCACCTCTCTCATGGGTAACTGCAAAGTAGGGGGCTCTGAATCTGAGCGTCTATTAAGCAACAAAGCTAAATCAAGGGACAAAGCATCAGTTCCTGTGTCAGGCAAGAATGCTCTTTTATAAATCATCATCAAATCAGCAGGACAACAAACTTGCTTTTTCATGCACTCAGCCTGTAAATATTCCACCATAACCTGTAACACTTTCCTCTGCATTTCCGGCATATATTGACTAAACGTATCGCGCACCTCAATCGGAGAAATGGTAGCATCCGTAATCCATCTAAGCTCATCTCGTGTGCAAATACGCAATTCCTCACTAACAGGTTTCAACGGCGGGAGAAATCCTTTCTGAACATATGACCTATGCGGTTCACGCTTATTCATTATATCTTTATGCAATCCTTCAAGTTCTCGTTTAAACACAAATATATGTTCTACATGCTCACATATTTTTGCCACACTATCTTGTGAATGGGAAAGGACAATCAAATCACGCAGCTCTTGCGGTACAACTCGAATAGTTAAATCACTCTCCATACCTTAACAAGATATTCACCCATATATTCTAGCAATACCTGCTGTTCACCATTACCTCTATGTTCAGATATGGAGCTTTGTACAGCCACTTCATTTCCATCATCAATATAGGTCTCAGCCCACTGTCTCAGTTCTTCTTTCTGTTCTTTACTAATTGTACTACGAGTCAGTCTAATACTTCCTCTTTCAGGCCCTACTGATGCAGAACTGCTAACTAAGGCATATAATTTATGCTCCGTAGGAGGTGGAGGAAATGATGTAATTGGTGCAGATGGGACAGTTACTGCAGGTGCAGATGCAAGCCTGGGAATAGCGGCAGGAGGGGAGCCATAGGGAGGCGGCGCCATTGGGTCAGTACTCAGAGGTTCATTTCTTCGCTCATTCAATATCGTATTTATCAATTCGTCTGATGTATGCAAATCCTGTTAAGGGTATAGTCTCTGTATATCTAGTTAGAAGGCCCTATCCATGCTTCGAATGGCTTCTGTCTGCTTCTTTTGGTCATGCACTTTTGCTTTCTCTACATTTGACATGTGCCTACGTGCGTGTTTGTCTCTACTTTTCAAGCGTTGATTCGCTTCCTTCCTGCAGTCCCTAACAGCGTTGAACGCTGCGGGTCTGGACTTCTTTCGCAGCAATACTGATTCTAAATGCTCTATTCGCGCTAACTCGAAGCTCCCATTATTCGGCCACTGAAGGTCTGATACACATCTGGTCTGCCTATGCCAAACCGCATTAAATACAATGGCCCCAATACCGTACATAACATACATTTCATGCGCCAGTGACCCTTCGGGTGGCGCAACCTGGCCAGTTTCCAAAGATTGTCTACCACAGTGGAAAAATCTCACTAGACAGGAAGACAATGTCCCAGGCATGGTTAACTCTTACCTCTCTTACCTGGGTGTTTCTACTTGCAAAGGCAACACTCAACCAATATCAGGACGTTTAAGAATCGGATCGGGGTACGACTCACCTGATCAATCAATTATTTTCTCTGGATGCAATTCACCCATTTACAGGTGCAACCAAGAATCGTCTCGACCAGCGTGTCTGGCTGAATCTGCCTCGATTTCAGGACCCTCGCCTTGATGCTCTCTGGGGGCTGCACGTTGATCAGGGTTCAGCTGTGTACAGATCTGCGGAGGATTCTCTAATCACTTCTCAGGGGTACCCTGAACACCTTCTGAACCCGGTCCGACAGCGTCATCCTCGACTCGTCCTTGCCTTCAACGTACGCGATGGAGCATCACATGGAGGCACCCTATTCGGTGCCATATTTGTAAGACCATATATGGAATAAAGGCACCATAACCATATACTACAGGACACGCCAGCCATGAGGTTCATTTCCCAAACAAGTCTGGTTTTATTCAGAGTATCTCGTTCGGGCGATCGGGTCTCAACACCACACGACGTGTGCTCACATACACCCTGAGAGGAGAGAGAGCGAGCCGTCGATAAAATGGTAATATATATACATAATACATCATCATTGAACAGCATTCTTTGGTCCACCCATATACATGACGTGCAAGCTAGGGTTCAGTAATTGACAGTTCGACACGTAACTCCATTCAGCCTAAACATTCGGTATTTCTAGCTGAGGTTTGCAGAGACAGCTTACTGTTTTGGGGAACACGGGGCACTGGTACAGGGAAGGATATCATGTTCTAGCAGGGAGACATTCCAACAATGTTATCTGGTTGCTGCACTCATGAGCTAGGGGTCAGACAGTTCTGAAGCAGAGAAATACCATCCTCAGTGAAGGAGCACCGTTAGTTGCATATAATTCTCAGTTAGCTGCCTTCTACAACAGCGTTTGCAAAACAAGCTTGCAACTGGGCTTCTAATTAGCCGTGGCTCTTGTACAGCTTCAAGGCTTTACCGAATAATAAAACAACATATTTCTGCAGGGTTTCACATTCCTATCTACATTAGTATTCAGAGTTCAAGCTATGGTCTCGCACCGTGTGTGGGACTGAAGCACAGAATGGCCCTCATTAGGACCCTGGCGGATTTTTTCCGCCATCGACGGACTTTCCGGCCATGGCGCAAAGTTCCTTTACGCCATGGCGGATGGCGGACTTACCGCCCCATTCCGAGGTCGGCGGGGCGGTAAGTCCCCAATCCCCATTTACCCTTCCCCATTCCCATTTTTGCCCCATAGGGTCTAATGGGAGTGGGGAAGGAGTTAATTACGCCGCCGTAAAGTACGGCGGCGTAATTAACAACGAGGTCCCTTAGCGCCATGGATTTCTCCGCCCGCAAAAAGCGGGCGGAGAAATGACCATGGCGCTCCGGGAACTCGTAGTTGGCGGTAAGGGGTCGGCGCAGCTAACGCTGGCGCTAACCCCTTAGCGCCAGGGTCCTAATGAGGGCCAATATGTTTTGCAAAAACGAAAATGGCGGACAATTACAAAATGGATTCCCACTTGCCACATTCAGGATTCATGATTTGCGGTGTTCGTTACGTGATGCAATTTGTCTATGGCCAACATACATAACATGTCATTCGGGCTGTGCAATTACTTTACAGTTTAACATCTTAACTGTCCGGTAATCCCTTTACTCAGTTTACCTTTGGTCCATGGGGTAACGCCACCAGTACCAGGAGGGTCTTTCTGCTTCTTCTTGGCTCTGTGGCTCACTTGTCGTGTCGTCAGGTTCACATGCATTTCATCCTCATTTTATGAATTGAGCTTGCTCTGTATCTTGGGTTGTGAGTGGTTGTCTCCCGACAGTGGTATCGGCGCTGCCCTGCAGGCAGACTCCCCCCCACCGTCGCTGTGCGGTCACGCCTCCACTGAACTCATTCTTCAATCGTGTTATGTTTTCTTCCCTTCTCATGTGCCAGTCTCCCAGCGTCTTTGGCTCCACGCCGGAGATCGACTGGCTTACGCCGGCTCTGTGTTCTGCGAGAGCTCCGCTACTTTCGCTCTGCTAAGCACAGAGAGCTTCCCCTGGTTCGCTCCTCGTTCCCGCTTCCCACGGCTTCTCGCCCTCTCTTGCCATCTCTCACTCTCTCTGGTCACATCATCCCCTTTCAGCATCCTCGGCACAGTCCACTGGAGGGACTGATTTCATGGAATAGTCTTAGTTTCCTGTTGTGGATAGCATACGTTCACTTTGTCTTAATGGAATTGATAATGCTCTGTTATGTCAGACAAATCTATTTAAGTCATCACTTTGAGGGCATCAGGGAGTTCCTCATGGGAACAGGAGTCCTTGTCTCCAAGGCGGGAGCATCCCCAGTGAGGTCCCACTTACCATGACCCCTACAGAGGATTTTCTGAAGTGGGCTCACCTCCCTAGCCTCACGGGGGGGTGGAGGGGGTCACCACCTGGGGAGAAGGGACAAATTCCCCCAAATCATCACATCAAGCATTAGAAGTCATAGCAAAACATTTAAAGGCATAACCAGGCAAAACAGCCTGATCTCCTCCCACAAACCTCTGAACGGCCTCTGCAGACAGCTGCCAATGCACTTTCTCACTTTGCCACTCTCAATCTCCGTCTCCCTTCTCTCTGTCACTCTCTTTCCCTCTCCCTCTCTCTCTGTATCTCTCCATCGTCCTCTTTCACTCTGTCTCTGATACATTTTCTGAGAGAGTGTGTGTAAGTGTGGGTGCGTGCATTTAGTAATGTGCATTATGTAGCATAACATACCACTTTGCAGTCACTTCAAAGCACTTTCCCGCCTTTGGGCGGAGTCAGAGTAGCTCTCTGGCCCCTTGTTGATCAGCTGTTCTGATTGAAGGCTATGTCACCTGGAGTGTGAAGGGGAGGGACTGCCAGGGTGTTCTCTAATTGGTAATTGAGGCTGAAGAGGACTTGGTTTTCTATTGTATTGATTATCTGTTGAGGCAGGGAACTTTGATAAGCAGCCGATGGACCCTCATTGAGGTTGGGGAGGGATTGGTACTGGCATTCGATAGGACTCCTCCAGATGTCTGAGTGTGAGAGAAATATGCAAGGCCAGGAAAAAAGGGATTGGTTGTGGATAACCATTCCCAATCACTGGAAGAGCAGGAATGGAACAGTGGCGATCCCCTGTTCAGGGCCCGGGATGTGTGGGCATAGCTGTGTGCTAAGCTCAAGGGCTGTGTGTTCTTAGTAGTGTCCCTAGGCGGGCAGCGTTGAGATGACTTGGATCCATGTGGCACCTTCAGCCTGGAGAGGGTGCATTGCATCGATGTGTCCCCACCCACTGGCTGTGCTCATGTTTCAAGAAGGTGATTGCTCCAGGGCAAGCCATCCTAACCCCAACAGGCCCCATTGGTCTCTCAGGACATGGAGTATTGCACCAAAGTACTAGAACACATGTTCTAATCAATGCAGAAAGTCAGGGTTACCGCACACATTGGATTGTCGGTTGGTTTGGACTACAACTGCCATCAGCTCTAACCAGCAGAGCCAATGGGGAGTGATCATGGGAGAGCTAGTAGAACATGTCTGGAGACCTTCAGGTTGCAAACCCTGCAATACTCTGAGGGCAACAACACCAGGGAGCTGGGGGCAGTGGGGGATAGCTGGGTGCAATGAGATGGGACATCTGTAATACATCTTCCCTAAGGAACATGGATGCTCTGAGACAAAAGGGCACTTAATACACTGCACTGCTTTGCAAAAGGAGTAGTAGGAAGAAATCAGAATTCAAAAGTACCAAGGACAGACACAGGGGTTCAATCATTGTGGAAGAGCAAAAACAGAACTGGAGCCTAACTAGCATCTGTGGGGTTTAATCCGGCAGAGGCATTAGGAAAGTGAATGGTCCTGCAGCCTCCATTGTAAACCCTCCAGGGTGCTTCCCTTGGGAATGTAAATCCCATACATACACATACATAACTATATACATACATATACATACATATACATATATAGACACCCATACACGTCCATACAAACACCTATACATACACACATACACATACATACACATACATACACATGCATGCATATGCATACACATGCATACACATGCATACACATGCATATACATACATGCATACATATACACATACATGCACACACACATACACACACATACACACACATACATACACACACATACATACATGCATACATACACATGCATGCATATGCATACACATGCATACACATGCATACACATGCATATACATACATGCATACATATACATACACACCCATACATATACATACATACACACATATACATACATACACTTACATACATATACATACATTCCTATACAGACATACATATACAGACATATACATACATACACATGCATACACACCCATACATATACATACACACCCATACATATACATACATACATACATACATATACATACATACACTTACATACATATACATACATTCATATACAGACATACATATACATACATACATACATACATACATTCCTATACAGACATACACATACAGACATATACATACATACACATACATACATACATATACATACATACATATACAGACATACATATACATACATATACATTCATAATTACTGCATGGTCCTTTTTTGCAGGTAGATTTGCAGTCAAACTGTGCCCAGTGTTCCTTTGCACCAGGACTCTGGCCTCTCTAGAATGCAAACTTGGTTCACCCACTGCCTACGTGATGCCCAGCGCTGCATGCTCCCTATGTCCTCCACTCCTCCCTGTGTCCCTCAACTGTCCCCCAGGACCAGCCGCTGGCCACTGCCAAAGATACCAGCCCACTTTAATGTACCTCAGGACATACCCTCTCAAGTACCTTATCCGAAGGGCACAAGAACTGAGATGCCACCCAAGGGCACCCCCTCCGTCCGTGAGGTTGCCATAATGTACAAATCATATTCTCAGCCAGTGGATCCTTGCGCCACGGGCACTCAAGGTTGCCCTCTGGACACAAAAGCCTATGTGCTCATGTCACATGACATCTAGAAACAGACATGCAAGCAGAGCTGGGGGTACTTCCAAACTGCACACATCAACACAACAGCAAACCTATCGCGCATTTCATTCCCCTTTCCCCCACTAACCCTCCTTCTCGTCCAGGTCCTCCAGTGACCCTGGAGACCATGGAAATGGCAGCGGTGTGACGTACAAATCCAAATAACATAACATGTGCCCTCAAGGTCTTTGCCTCAGTGCATTGATCATGGACGCTCCGCACTCATGTGCTCAGTGTATTGATCGTGGACGCTCCGCACTCATGTGCTCAGTGTATTGATCGTGGACGCTCCGCACTCATGTGCTCAGTGCATTGATCATGGATGCTCCGCACTCATGTGCTCAGTGTATTGATCGTGGACGCTCGGCACTCATCATGGACGCTCCGCACTCATGTGCTTAGTGTATTTGATCATGGACGCTCTGCACTCATGTGCTCAGTGTATTGATCGTGGACTCTCCGCACTCATGTGCTCAGTGTATTGATCGTGGACGCTCTGCACTCATGTGCTCAGTGTATTGATCGTGGACTCTCCGCACTCATGTGCTCAGTGTATTGATCATGGACGCTCTGCACTCATGTGCTCAGTGTATTGATCGTGGACGCTCTGCACTCATGTGCTCAGTGTATTGATCGTGGACACTCCGCACTCATGTGCTCAGTGTATTTGATCATGGACGCTCTGCACTCATGTGCTCAGTGTATTGATCATGGACGCTCTGCACTCATGTGCTCAGTGTATTGATCGTGGACGCTCTGCACTCATGTGCTCAGCGTATTGATCGTGGACGCTCTGCACTCATGTGCTCAGTGTATTGATCGTGGACACTCCGCACTCATGTGCTCAGTGTATTTGATCATGGACGCTCGGCACTCATCATGGACGCTCCGCACTCATGTGCTCAGTGTATTTGATCATGGATGCTCTGCACTCATGTGCTCAGTGTATTGATCGTGGACGCTCCGCACTCATGTGCCCAGTGTATTGATCGTGGACGCTCCGCACTCATGTGCTCAGTGTATTTGATCATGGACGCTCGGCACTCATCATGGACGCTCCGCACTCATGTGCTTAGTGTATTTGATCATGGACGCTCTGCACTCATGTGCTCAGTGTATTTGACCATGGACGCTCTGCACTCATGTGCTCAGTGTATTGATCGTGGACGCTCCGCACTCATGTGCTCAGTGTATTGATCGTGGACGCTCCGCACTCATGTGCTCAGTGTATTTGATCATGGACGCTCGGCACTCATCATGGACGCTCCGCTCTCATGTGCTCAGTGCATTTGATCATGGACGCTCCGCACTCATGTGCTCAGTGTATTTGATCATGGACGCTCCGCACTCCTGTGCTCAGTGTATTGATCGTGGATGCTCCGCACTCATGTGCTCAGTGTATTTGATCATGGACGCTCGGCACTCATCATGGACGCTCCGCACTCATGTGCTCAGTGTATTGATCATGGACGCTCCGTGCTCCCGGAGCCAAGGCCCCGGAATCTACTTATCCCAGGCCGTCAATGGGTGAAACGGGGTGGATCAGAAAACTGGGATTTGCTGCATAATCCCTCGGTGTCTCTCAGCTGTACCTTTCACTTGGCCATATTCATTGCCCAGGGCACCCATTTCACAAGCCTGTTGAATAAGTATGCAACGTGGTCAGGGTCGGATTGGCCCCTTGGCCTTTTGGCCCGTGGCTGGGCCGAAATCGTCCCTGGGTATGGGGGCCGGTTTCTGGCCATGCCTGGGCCGGTTTAGAAGAAAAAAAAATAGAAAATAAAATATTTTTTTCCAAATGTTTTTTCTTTTTTTTCAAAAAGCCTTTCATCCTTCTTAGGTCAATAAATGAGTACCAACACAGGTTGGGGGATATTGTATGCATATTTGTTCTATAAAAACAGCTTAAGCGTAAGTGCTATACAATAACATATTATCATTTGGCCTTGGACGTCTGCTTGGATTTACAGTAATTTAGTGTACTTAGGAACAATGCTATTTGATGCCACTTCCTGTTTTGTCAAGGGGTGAAAGGTCGTGTTTCATCGCTTCCGGGATGTCACTTTGGGGTGGGCTCAAATGACATCACTTCTGGTGGGCCACTTTTTTGAGGCGAGGGGTGGGCCACTTTTCTTAGGGTGACCGGGCCTATTTCTTGTCCTAGTCCGACCCTTAGGTGGTGTCTCATTCATACCTCAACCAGATGCAGTTTCCATGAACCCATTCGACCACAGATCCTTCCAAGAGTCACCTCCCCACTTCATCCTCCCCAAAAAGTGCACTCACCCTGGATGTGGTCACATCCTAAGTGGATCATTGCAGTGGCCACTAACTTGGTGCCTAGACAACACACGTATGAAACTTCAAAGAGCCGAAGGCCAACCCACGTGACCCATCTTCAGCCCCAGATGTCAAGAACCAAGCAAAACCAAGCAAAACATTGCACCCAGTCACCTCATGGAGCTCCTCACTGGCTGCCAAGATACTGTACACAGTCACCTCATGGAGCTCCTCACTGGCTGCCAAGACATTGTACACAGTCACCTTATGGAGCTCCTCACTGGCTGCCAAAACATTGCACCCAGTCACCTCATGGAGCTCCTCATTGGCTGCCAAGACATTGTACACAGTCACCTTATGGAGCTCCTCACTGGCTGCCAAAACATTGCACCCAGTCACCTCATGGAGCTCCTCGTTGGCTGCCAAGACATTGTACACAGTCACCTCATGGAGCTCCTCACTAGCTGCCAAGACATTGTACACAGTCACCTCGTGGAGCTCCTCATTGGCTGCCAAGACATTGTACACAGTCACCTCATGGAGCTCCTCACTGGCTGCCAAGACATTGTACACAGTCACCTTATGGAGCTCCTCACTGGCTGCCAAAACATTGCACCCAGTCACCTCATGGAGCTCCTCACTGGCTGCCAAGACATTGTACACAGTCACCTCATGGAGCTCCTCACTGGCTGCCAAGACATTGTACACAGTCACCTCATGGAGCTCCTCACTGGCTGCCAAGACATTGTACACAGTCACCTTATGGAGCTCCTCATTGGCTGCCAAAACACTGCACCCAGTCACCTCATGGAGGTTACCTGGACATGGCCCTACACTCTTCCAGCCTCACCAACTAGTGTACGAAGCCGAGTGGGAGTGGATGAGATTGGTACACCAGAGCCTGTGGTTCACACGGGTTTCTTCTGCGTAACACATAACGGCACCACTTATGGCAAAACAGCAGGATAACTTCTCCTTAGTTGCACGACCAACAGACCAAAAGAAAGTTCTTCTCATTAAGATCCAACAAAACCAAAGCAAATGAAAGTTCCTGGGATGTCAACAGTCTTACAAGTCCAAGGCCCCTCCCGGCGATGCTTGGGGGATTTTCAGTCACCCACAGTATGGGGTATTTAAGTTCTTTGAGTTTGCCCAGTAGTCATTGCATTCTACTTCATCACTTTCTCTAAAGTATCCTGCTCCAGTGGTCGCACGCCACCGACATCCAGAGCTCAGCACCCTCAGGAAGGAGGCTTGGGGGGAGGGGATCTATGTACTAATGTACCTACATACAGCTCTATGCATCTACAAATGCTGTATCTATGCCTTGTGCAGCTCCGTGAACGGGTATCTGGGTGTGGGTGCACCTCTGTACAGATCTAGGTATGAGTGCACCTACATATGATGTATCTATGTGTGGTTGAACCGCTCTAGCTATGCAGGGTGGTGTCTGAGTGTGGGCGCACCTATATATGGAGATAAGTGTGAGTGTACCTATGCATGAGTTCCTCCATGTATGGTTGTACCTAGGTAGAGATATATGTATGAGTGCATCCATGCATGAGTTGTCTATGTGTGGTTGAACCAGTCTAGCTATGCCGGGTGGCACCTATATATGGATCTATGCATGAGGATAGCCATGTGCCTGTGCATCTACATAATGATGTATCATGTACCCAAGTGTTTCGCTCATCACTGGTCTCTCCACTCAGTCCTTCCCCCCACAGTTCCCCCCCCCCCGTGATCCACCCCTCCTTTGCTACCCTACCCATCGCAGCTGCTCTGCATCCCCTGTCCCTACTTGTACCCTCCTGAGTGCATCCCCCTTGTACAGCGCTGCATTGCTTCCAGCTAGGTTGGCTCTTTATAACGCGCATGCGCACATGCACTCAAGAGTCAGTGCAGTTAATAGCTCTGCTTTCTCCACCCAGGTGTCTGTCACTGCCTGCACCACACCGAGGGGCCTTCCTGCGAGTTCTGCACTGATGGCTTCTATGGCAGCCCTCACCAAGGAGGAGTCGATGACTGCCAGCCCTGCCCTTGCCCTGGTGGGTCTTCCTGTGCTGTGATGCCCACTTCCGGAGAGGTGGTATGCACCAACTGCCCACCTGGGCGAATAGGTAAGCAAAAAGGTCCATGTGAGGTGAGACGAGGGATCCGCTGGGTCCTTCTTGGTATTGGGGTGCTGCGGGTCCTTGGTATTGGAGTCCTGTGGGTCCTTGGTGTTGGGGTGCTGCGAGTCCTTGGTACTGGGGTGCTCACTTACTTTGCACGTGACACATTATTTGAAAAATATTAAAAAGGTTTATATGTGAGATACGTGTATTTATATAGCCCCTGACAATACCCTGGGGCCACTTCAAAGCATACAGACTCCAGAGAGCAGGGCCCAAGACCCCCTGAACAGAAGAGCACACAATGTGTCAGTGTGGAAGAGGGAGTGACTATAATTCATTGACATCAGTGGTGCTAAGAGGTTCCCAGCGATTGCTACTGCGTGCACCTTATTCTGCAATGCAATCGGAAAACTGAGGGCCTTGGATGTGGCCCTCAAGCTTAAGTGCCCATTGATTATCAGTACAGTGACCCCAGGCAGTGTCCACCCAGTGACCCCAGGCAGTGTCCATCCAGTGACCCCAGTTAGTGTCCATCCATTAACACCATGCAGTGTCTATCGGATGACCCCGTATATTGTCCATCCAGTGACTACATGCACTGTCCATTGAGCGACCGCCCTACTTTACTCTTTCAGCAACCCGAGGCACTGTCCATCCATTGGCATCAAGCAGTGTTTAGCCGTTAACCCCATGCAGTGCCCCTCTATTGATGTCATGCAGTGTTTCTGATGACCCCATGCAGAATCCATCCACTGACCCTAGGCAGTGTCCATTGAGTTACCCCCATATATTACCCATCCAGTGACCCTATGCAGTGCCCATTGAGTGACCCCCATATATTACCCATCCAGTGACGATATGCAGTGCACATTGAGTGACCCCCATATATCACCCATCCAGTGACCCTATGCAGTGCCCCTTGAGTGACCCCCATATATTACCCATCCAGTGACCCTATGCAGTGCCCATTGAGTGACCCCCATATATTACCCATCCAGTGACCCTATGCTGTGCCCATTGAGTGACCCCCATATATTACCCATCCAGTGACCCTAAGCAGTGCCCATTTAGTGATCCCCATATATTACCCATCCAGTGACCCTATGCAGTGCCCATTGAGTGAACCCCATATATTACCCATACATTGACCCTATGCAGTGTCCATTGGGTGACACCCATACATTACCCATCCAGTGACCCTATGCAGTGCCTATTGAGTGACCCCATATATTACCCATACATTGACCCTATGCAGTGCCCATTGAGTGACCCCCATACAATACCCATCCAGTGACCCTATGCAGTGCCCATTGAGTGACCCCAAATATTACCCATCCAACAACCCTATGCAGTGCCCATTGAGTGACCCCCATACATTACCCATCCAGTGACCCTATGCAGTGCCCATTGAGTGACTCCAAATATTACCCATCCAGCAACCCTATGCAGTGCCCATTGAGTGACCCCCATATTTTACCCAATAAGTGACCTTATGCAGTGCCCAATGAGTGACCCCCATATATCACCCATCCAGTGACCCCAGTTAGTGTCCATCCATTTACACCATGCAGTGTCTCTCGGATGCCCCTGTATATTGTCCATCCAGTGACCACATGTGCTGTCCATTGAGTGACCACCCTACATTCCTCTTTCAGCAACCCCATGCACTGTCCTTCAATTGGCATCAAGCAGTGTTTAGCCGTTAACCCCATGCAGTGGCCCTCTATTGACATTATGCAGTGTTTCTGATGACCCCATGCAGACTCCATCTGCTGACCCCATGCAGTATCCATCCAGTGACCCTATGCAGTGCCTATTAAGTTGCCCCCATACATTACCCATCCAGTGACCCTATGCAGTGCCCATTGAGTTACCCCAATATATAACCCATCCAGTGACCCAATGCAGTGCCCACTGACTAAGCCCCATATATTACCCATCTAGTGACCCTATGCAGTGCCCATTGAGTGACCCCCATATATTACCCATTCAGTGACCCTATGCAGTGCCCACTGACTAACCCCCATATATTACCCATCCAGTGACCCTATGCAGTGCCCATTGAGTGACCCCCATATGTTACCCATCCAGTGACCCTATGCAGTGCCCATTGAGTGACCCTGATATATTACCCATCCAGTGACCCTATTTAGTGCCCATTGAGTGACCCCCATATATTACACATCCAGTGACCCTATGCAGTGCCCATTGAGTGGCCCCCATACATTACCCATCCAGTGACCCTATGCAGTGCCCATTGAGTGACCCCATATATAACCCATCCAGTGACCCAATGAAGTGCCCACTGACTAAGCCCCATATATTACCCATCTAGTGACCCTATGCAGTGCCCATTGAGTGACGCCCATATATTACCCATCCAGTGACCCTATGCAGTGCCCACTGACTAACCCCCATATATTACCCATCCAGTGACCCTATGCAGTGCCCATTGAGTGACCCCCATATGTTACCCATCCAGTGACCCTATGCAGTGCCCATTGAGTGACCCTGATATATTACCCATCCAGTGACCCTATTTAGTGCCCATTGAGTGACCCCCACATATTACACATCCAGTGACCCTATGCAGTGCACATTGAGTGACCCCCATATTTTACCCATATATTGACCCTATGCAGTGCCCATTGAGTGGCCCCCATAAATTACCCATCCAGTGACCCTATGCAGTGCCCATTGAGTGACCCCAAATACTACCCATCCAGTAACCCTATGCAGTGCCCATTGAGTGACCCCCCGTATGTTATTCATACATTGACCCTATGCAGTGCCCATTGGGTGACACCCATATATTACCCATCTAGTGACCCTATGCAGTGCCCATTGAGTGGCCCCCATAAATTACCCATCCAGTGACCCTATGCAGAGCCCATTGAGTGACCCCAAATACTACCCATCCAGTGACCCTATGCAGTGCCCATTGAGTGACCCCCGTATGTTATTCATACATTGACCCTATGCAGTGCCCATTGGGTGACACCCATATATTACCCATCTAGTGACCCTATGCAGTGCCTATTGAGTGATCCCCATATGTTACCCATCCAGCGACCATATGCAGTGATAATTGGGTGACACCAATATATCACCCATCTAGTGACCGTATGTAGTGCCCATTGAGCGGCCCCCATATGTTATCCATCCA
Organism: Ambystoma mexicanum; assembly: GCF_040938575.1. Lineage (NCBI taxonomy): Eukaryota > Metazoa > Chordata > Amphibia > Caudata > Ambystomatidae > Ambystoma > Ambystoma mexicanum. The sequence continues at coordinate 59,638,851 of NC_090929.1, forward strand.
GTGACCATGTGCAGTGCCCATTGAGTGACCCCCATATATCACCCATCCATTGACATCATGCAGTGCCCATCCAGTGACCCTATGCAGTGCCCATCCATTGACATCATGCAGTGTCTATTAGATGACCCCATGAAATTCCATCCATTCACATCATGCAGTGTATCTGTTGACTCCATGCAGGCTCCACCCAGAGAATCCATGATGTGTATGTGTATTGCTGTTTCCTTGTACACCATGTAAGACAGATCGCAACATACGTACATAAGAAGGTTTTACCCATTTAATCCATCCCGGCTGAATGGGACATGGCAAAACCCTGGCCCGCCGGGTTATCTGCACTGCAAACACTGGGCCATCGAAGAGTGCTCATTTTCCATTACCATTGTTCACTGTGCAGAGAGAGATGGGGCATAGGGGTGTGGCAACGAAGGGGAGATGCAAAGATTATGGGGTGGTGTTAAGTGGCATGAGGGACACAGAGAGAAGGGGTAGGAGAGGATGGGGTAGAAGCCCCCATTAGGGATGAAAGGGGCATGTGAAGCAGGCAGCAGGTGATTTGGTAGGGATGGGCAGGGGGATGGGGCTCGATGCTTGGGGGCAGAGAACAGTGTGTCTGGGGGTTGAAACCCTCATTGAGTAATAGTGAAGATGCATGAGGGGGGACAGAAGGTGTATTCAGTGGGAGTGATTAAGTGGCACACAAGGTGGGAGAGGGATTCAGTATAAGGGATTTAATGGGATGTGGATTCGGGATAAGGATTTGATGGGATGTGGATCCGGGGATAAGTATTTGATGGGATGTGGATTCATGGATAGGGATTTGATAGGATGTGGATTCTGGGATAGTGATTTGATGGGACGTGGATTCCGGAATAGGGATTTGATGGGATGTGGATCCGGGGATAAGGATTTGATGGGATGTTGATTATGGGATTGGGATTTTGTGGGATGTGGATTAGGAGATATGAATTTTTTGATGGATTTGGATTCGGGGAAAGGGATGTGGTGGGATTTGGATTCTGGGATAGGGATTTGGTTGGATGTGGATTTGGCAATAGGGATTTGGTGGGATGTGGATTTAGGGATAGGGATTTGGTGGGATGTGGCTACAGGGATAGGGATTTGGTGAAATGTGGATTTAGGGATAAGGATTTGGTGGGATGTGGATTCAGGGATAGGGATTTGATGGGATGTGGATTCAGGGATAGGGATTTGATGCAATGTGGATTCAGGGATAGGGATTTGATGGGATGTGGATTCAGGGATAGGGATTTGATGCGATGTGGATTCAGGGATGGGGATTTGATGGGATGTGGATTCATGGATAGGGATTTGGTGGGATGCGGATTCAGGGATAGGGATTTGATGCAATGTGGATTCAGGGATAGGGATTTGATGCGATGTGGATTCAGGGATAGGGATTTGGTGGGATGCAGATTCGGGGATAGGGATTTTGTTGGGATGTGGATTCAGGGATAGGGATTTGATGCAATGTGGATTCAGGGATAGGGATTTGGTGGGATGCGGATTCGGGGATCGGGATTTTGTTGGGATGTGTATTCAGGGATAGGGATTTGATGGGATGTGGATTCAGGGATAGGGATTTAGTGGGATGCGGATTCGGGGATAGGGATTTTGTTGGGATGTGGATTCAGGGATAGGGATTTGATGCGATGTGGATTCAGGGATAGGGATTTGGTGGGATGTGGATTCAGGGATAGGGATTTCATGCAATGTGGATTCAGAGATAGGGATTTGGTGGGATGCGTATTCGGGGATAGGGATTTTGTTGGGATGTGTATTCAGGGATAGGGATTTGATGGGATGTGGATTCAGGGATAGGGATTTTGTTGGGATGTGGATTCAGGGATAGGGATTTGGTTGGATGTGGATTAGTGGATCAGGATTTGGTGGGGTGTGGATTCAGAAGTACAGGTAATGGGGAATTGTGTATGTCTGTCTGCCTTTATACGTTATGTGAAGTAGGTGTTTACTGTGTGTGTAACATAAATCTGTTGGCTGTAAGATCCTAACTATGACTGAAATGCCCCTAATCCGTCAAGGTAGAGAAACATGTTTGTGTTAGTCATGTTCTGCACCACAGAACATAAACCTTTGGTCATAATTGTTTATATGAAACACATTGTTTATTGATTTGCTATATGATACTACTTTGTGCAAGTTGTTTCTGAACTAACTTTAACCTGATGGTGGCACGTGCTAATGTTTTGCTTTGTTAAGGCGTAACATTATGCATAGGCAACTTTGGAACACGTAGTAATACATTCAGAAACTCCTCTTAGGAGTCACAAGCAGTCGTGGGTTAGTTTCATTGTGAAAATCATTTTTGCATGTTATTAGTTCCCTTAATCCTTAGTTATGATTGGTACCCTCTGTTAAGATGGTAGCAACATACATTGATCAAAGTTTCACAAGTGATTGTCTGCCAAAATTAATATGTTCCTATGTAAGCAGTTTTTTTCTACAACAAGAATATTTTGCAAGTACATTTAGGTTATGGCTCATTACATGAGATTTCCTTTAGTGCACGGGTGTGCAGCTTGAATGGTTGGAATCACACGTCCAATGATGGCAGTCATGGTCGCAAAAGTGGTTTCTAGGTCCCTTACTAGCGTTCGGTATAGCCCTGTAGTTGGCTTGTGCATTAGGCAATGGGTTCTCAAATTTTTCTGTGATTCTAGCATATGTTCTCCTGGTTGGGAGTAAGTGGGTCTGTGTGGTCTGGATTCTGGATGTAGCGAATAGGGATTTGGTGGGGTGTGGATTCAGGGATAGGGATTTGGTGGGGTGTGGATTCAGTGATAGGGATTTGGTGGGGTGTGGATTCATAGATGGGGATTTGATGGGATTTGGATTCATGGATGGGGATTTGATAGGATGCTGATTCGGGATAGGTATTTGATGGGATGTGGATTAATGGATGGGGATTTGATGGGATGCTGATTCAGGATAGGGATTTTATGGGATGTGGATTCGAGGTATAGGGATTTGGTGGGATGTGGATTCTGGGATAGAGATTTGGTGGGATGTGGATTCTGGGATAGGGATTTGGTGTGATGTGGATTTGTGGATATGGATTTTGTGAAATGTGGATTAAGGTATAAGGATTTGGTGGGATGTGGGTTTGGGGATAGGGATTTGGTGGGATGTGGTTTCAGGGGTAAAGATTTGGTGGGATGTGGATCCAGGGACAAGCATTTGCTGGGATGTGGTTTCAGGGTAGGAACTTGGTGGGATGTGCATTTGGGGATAGGGATTTGGTGGGATGCGGATTCAGGGATAGGTATTTGGTGGGAAGTGGAATCGGGGACAGGGATTTGGTGAGGTGTGGATGCAGGGATAGGGATTAGGTGGGATATGGATTCGGGTATAGGGATTTGGTGGGATGCGGATTCAGGGATAGGTATTTGGTGGGAAGTGGATTCGGGGACAGGGATTTGGTGAGGTGTGGATGCAGGGATAGGGATTAGGTGGGATAGGGATTCGGACATAGGGATTTGGTGTGATGTGTTTTCAGGGATAGGGATTTGGTGGGATGTGGATTCGGAGATAAGGATTTGGTAGGTTGTGGATCCTGGGATAGGGATTTGGTGCCGACACATAGATCCCAAAAGAACAAGCAGTAGTTGGAGAAAAGACATATATGAGGTTGACACTAACAACTGTGAAAAAAAAGACTTTAAACGGCTCTCTTTGCCTATTTTGAGGGGTATGGGCTTAATGCATGATTGCCTTAATCAAGCAGGTTGTCAGCAGAGTAACCTCCAAGTCAGAGGAAATGAAGGTTTAGCTTCTTTTTGAGCAAAAAATAACTGCAGGAAATTATTAGAATCTTAGACTATGCGGCAGGAAGTGTAGATCTGATGTTGAGGGTTTGGCAGTGTTAATTGGAAGGAGCCATTAGAAAGAAATACCCTAATTGGGAGCTGGCACAAGATCATTTAGGGAAATTTAGATGGTAGAAGTTGTATGATCTCTGCGGCAGGGTTTCAGGTTGTAATTGGGAATCGATTAAACTAGATCAGGGAGGGCAATACCATTGGTTCATTTGAAGATGATAGATAGTGAGTTAGCTGGTTTAGTTCCCATGGAGGTGGGGTGGGGTTCAAAGCGGGTGGGGTGGGGCGCAAAGGGTTGGCTGTCAGTATCAAGGGAGTGCAGAGGGAGCCAGTGGTGAAATTGAAAACTTTGTAGAGGAGTTGAAAACGAGGGACCTTTGCAGACACTTTTGTATAGCACTTGATTATTAGGCATAAGGTCCTGATGGGAGTTTTGGGTGTTAAGTATGTAAAGTGAGGACAGACTTTGGGGATATCTAGTAGTTGCTTATAGTCTGATATGATATAGGCTAATTAATTGAGTTTGCTGTCAAAGTTAACACCAAGACTGAAGGCTTATAGGGCCGAGACGATGCAGTCGGGGAGATGACTTGGGGGAAGTCAGAGTCTTGGGGAAAAATGACAAGCAAAAGTAACTGGTCAGAGACTTTTCTGGTTTGAGAAAGAGGCAGCGTTTTCAGCATCCATATTGGAGTGGGTTGTGAAGGTTGTTTTTACTGAAAGGTATCGAGTGCGTCTATTAAATAATATACTTTTGAGCAGTTGAGAAATTGAGAGGGGTGAGTGATTGGCCAGTTGATGGAGGAGCCACCGGATAGCCCCTGAGGTTTTGGGATAACCAGGCAGGTTTGACACAGGAGGGAAACTGAACACCCATTGCTCTAAAAAATGGCCATTCATTGACTCAATGCTCGATTCAAGTCAATCACACGAAAAGTGCATGCACCAGTATTAATGGAGTACCATACAAATAATGAAGAGTCTAAGCGAGAAAGCAAGTTTAGTCACTTTGTTTCCACCTATGTCTCCACCCGATTGGCTACCAGCAGTAGCCATTTGTAGCCAATCGGATGGAGGCATGATTGAAGCTACAGCAACTCTACCTGTCGTGGAAAACCCACAGACTCCACGCTCTTCCCCGCGGACCCATAGAAGAGTGTAAAAACCCTGAGTCTCCGGACTAAACCCAGAGGTTAGGCAGGTATGCTCTGGAGTGGAGTACAAAGCAGATTAAGCAGTTGAGAAGGGAGGGAACCACAAAGAACCCACAACGAACGTACGTGTAGAGCGCAGACGTGGCTCTAGCAAGTGAGTACACTCCATTCAGCAAAGCAGACTCTGCCGGAACGCAAGACCGGCTGTTGGGTCTGTTAGCTCAGACCGACTGCGCAATGGCCAACACACTATTTCATCCACTGGTGAATTGAGCCCAGTGTAGAGGAGCAGCTGCATGACGCTGAAGGGACCCCGCCGCCCTTCCTCCCATATGTTGGAGACCTGAGACTGTGCCGTGTTTGACACCAGCAGTTGTGCCAATACTGCAGCGTGTGTTCGAGAGAAACTACCCGGTGAGACAACCTTACCAAACGTATCCCCGAAGTGATGACAACCTAAGGGAGGAACTCCCTGAAGGAATATGAGAAAGAGCAAAGAAAAGAACCTAGTGATGTCACAAAAGGTTTGTACAACATCCCGAGATACTGACTGAAGAGGATGTACAGCTCCTAGGGAAATTACTGATGAAGTAAAGAATCAAGTGAACTTTTAAATACAAAGAAGAAAATTACACGTGCACGAAGTGTTGCAGAAAATCAACCGTTCAATACATGTACAGATGCTGAAACGCAAGGTAGACCAAGTCAACATAGAAGCTGGCTATGATATGATATATGGCATTTATAACACGCCTATACCCAAGTGTTTCAAGGTGCGACGAGGCAAGGGAGAAGAAACAGAGGGAAGACAGAGACAGCGATCCTACTAGGGCAGGTGATATTGAGATTGCGCAAGTGCAGGGGAGAGGGGAAAAGGAAAAGTGCAGGGAGGAGGGAAGGAGATGCGGCAGTGCAGTACATAGGATAACAGTAAAATAAATATAGAAAAATAAATAGAATAAATAGAAGTGCAGCCAGCTGGTGGCAAGTGCAAGTGCAGACATCAGGTGTCAAGTGCAAGTAGGGGCTGTAGGGATACAGAAACAGTCCCCAAGTGCAAGGGTTGCCAGGGGGGGTGTGCAGGTGTGCAACTGGTGGGGAGGGGACCTGGGCCTGAGATCAGAGGGTAGCCAGGTAAACCAGTGCAGTTTCAGATTCAGCCAGGAGATCAGCAGGGGAGAGGAGGAGAGAAAGCAGTAGCAAAGAGGAAGGTCTTGAGGTGCTTCCGGAACCGGAGATGGTTTTCCTCAAGTTTCAGAGAAGCAGGGAGGCTGCTCCAGAGGGAGGCCCCAACAGAAGAAAGAGATCTACCACAAACTCACTGCTTGGAGAAGCGACAAACCCTGCGGGAGTTGGAGGTGGATGAGCAAAGAGCTTGAGAAGGAAGATATTTAGGAAGAGAGAGTTAAAGTTATTGAGGTCCCAGGCCCCTGTAGGCCTTGCAGACTATGCAGTGTTTAGAACTTAATCCTTGCCGCCACTGGGAGCCAGTGCAGAGATTTCAGTCCTGGAGAGATGTGATTCCTGGTTTTGGATGAGTTGCAGAGGGCGGAGAGTAGAGGCAGGCAGATTTAGAAAGAGGCTGTTGCAGTAGTCCAGCCTAGAGAGAACCAGAGCTGTGGACACAGTGAGCATCTGGGGTAAGAAGAGGAAAGGAAGAATACCTCTGAGGAGGTGCAGTTGGTAGTGTGACTTCTTAGAGATGTCAGAGATGTGAGGAGAGAAGGAAAGTGTGGAGTCGAAGATGACCCCAAGGTTTTTAGCCTCACAGGTGGGAGCAGGAAGAGGGCCAAGAGAGGCCAACCAGAGAGTGACAGGAAAGAAGGGTGCAGGTGTGCCAATGAGGATAATCTCGTTTTTACTGGCATTAAGGCAGAGATCATTGGCGGCACACCACTCCTGGATGTCTGACAGACAGTCAGAGATGAAAGAAGGAGAAGAGGTGACTGACAAGATAGGGGCACCCTTGAGATGGATGGGGGTGCAGATTAATACTCTAACACCAAATCAATAATGACAACTCGACGGTTTGGCTAAGGGAGTCCGTTTAATGACAAGTACAAAAAATGGGGAGTCTCATGAATATCAGTGTATGCGTGATCTTCTCTCTCGCTTCACAACTCCAACAAACTTGATAAGAAACATAACATTTATACTGAAAACTTGTTATCATTGACGTGTAAGACTTAAAAGTTGACATAAACTTCTAATGGTTCAGGAAAGGTAACTTTAATATAGGTACTATATCTTTATATGGTAACGGAGTAAAGGGATTGGGTAAACACTATCAGGTGGGGCATCTAAGCTGTCCTTCAAAATGGCTCCTCTAGACATCACTAAAAGTATGATGCCCTATTGGTTCTACTTACTATAGGACTCTAGATTACTTGGTCCATTGTGATTCGGTTGGCATCAACCCCACTCATACTTTTCCACTTTGCTTAGCAGCATGCAGAATGGTTGGCCAGTTGCAGAGTGCCCCTTAGATCCCCCAGCCTTCCTCCAATTATTGTTACAATCAATCATCACTTTAGTGGCCATGTGTCAATTATTTCATTGTGGTTGGCCTCGAGACTGCATCTCCTGTCTGGAAAAGTTCTGATATCTTCGCCTGGCCTGCTGCCATGCGTAGGTGTGAAAGTCTCACTTCTGCTTGCTCGGCTGGTCATGTGATTCAGACACCGTGAATTTGCCTCTTCTTCATGTAATTCGTGTATTTGATTTTCGTTTCACCCACCACCTGCCTTTGTTTTCTTATCTTTACCTTTCCGAGCAGGATATTCTGTTCTTCGCTTCAATTAATTGTAGCTACTGTTCGTCTATTCTACTGATATGACCTTGGCCTTTTCTGGCATGAGTTGCCTCTGCTGCGTTTTGTTTCTGCCGCTTATTCCCGACTTTGCTAAATATGAAGCTTTCCTTGTGTGGCCTTTAGTAACCTTTGGCTAATTCTGCTTCTTGTGCAAAGTGGAAATGTACTTACATAACATGCTTCCTTCGAGTTAGATATGTATAGGTGGCACTTGCCGCAATATCTTTCTACTAAGCATAGCAAGCTGCACGATTTTCTTAGCTTTCTTGCGGTTCCAAGCATATGTACATGCGTAAACTGGTTGAATTTCTTCATCATGCTCATGGCTTAAGCTTCTTACATTTGACATTGTCCTTTCACTTTGGGTTCACAACATCCCTAGCCCATGGCACTTATCGTCTCTTCATGTCATTCTCTGGTCGTCATTTCTTCTATATGTGAGTCAGTCGGGGTTCTCGTGTTGTCACCATTCGTCTTCCATTAAAACCTTTTTGGTTTCTTCAGGGACTGTGCTTAGACGATCTTCATTTCAATTCATTTGTTGATATGGTTTTCTCAATGGGTACCTTACTGTCCATGGTTTCCTTGGTATTGGTACTTCAATAGGTGCTGTTGTTCTGCTAGGTACTGGACGGAGCCCCACTGCGGCTTTCTGCTGGTTTATTTGCTCATCATACGTCACATATTGCGTAGTGAACATTTCTGGTACTTTAAAATGGACGGTTGGAGTGCAGGCTGCATTTGGAACCTCCTCTACACTCCCCCCATTGGGCGATTCATCGACCACTTTCACCTCTTTCTTTGGATCCATCTTCTTTGGTTCCTCTGTATTCACCTTCACTTCATTGCCTGGGTCCATTCTTTCTTCATCTTCTGGGTCTATACATGATGGTCTGAAGAAATGTCTCCTTGGGGTCCATATCTTTATTACTCCTTTTAAACTTCCTGCTGTTCTCACGTGTTTGTCCTTGTTCCACGTTATCAGTTGACACTGTCCATTTGGGCTGCAGTAAACCCATCTTCCCACATAATTTCTATGCTTCCTGGGATATAGAAACTTTGTTCCTTCTGGTGCATGAATGCTTGCCTTGACAAAGTCTCTTATTTCCTCATCCGTCAGGTCTTTGGGCTTCCACCCTGGCGCGACATCAATCATGATCTTCATCCCTCTGGCTTTTTTTGCAGTTTTCTGGTACTGAGATATTATTATCTTGATAACACAGAATCCTAGTAATAGCAGGGCTCCTAAGAACTGGAATGCATCTGCCACCCATTGTGGAACCCATGAGAATAGTGATCCAAACCAACTATCGTCGTCTACTTTGTCAGTTTCATCAATCATTTGATTCTGTAGTTTCGTCAGCATACATATGGCCTCCATTAGAGTTCCATTTTCTTCATCGTGAGATGGTATAAATGTGCAACATGATTCTCCAATTTTTGCACAAACACCTCCATCCATAGCTGTGATCATGTCAAGTACATATCTGTTCTGTAGAGTCATTAGTCGGACTACTCTTAACTCTTCTTTGATTGTGTTGAATCCCTTTATGGTTGTGCTGATGATCTGCAGTCACTCCCATCTGGTTTTCTGCAACCATTTAGCATTTGCTCCAACTTGAAATCTTGGCATGAAAATTGTCGTGAACACTGATGAAGTGAGGCTGAATAGCTTGTCTTCATATGGGATTGCATGAAAAGCTTCTTCTATTTGGCAGAAAAGTAATTCTCTCTCTCCATTCGATTCAGCAGTTCCACAGATCTCTTCTTTCTTAGGTGAGCATCTGCTTTCGGGAAACTGTCAATTTTGAGGTCACTCTTTGGAATCACCAATGCTGGAACGTGGACATTCATTATTGTGCATATACCTTCCCAGTTTCCCAGCAGTCTGATATTTGCTTTGGATCCACATGCCCAATAATGATCCATAATTACTGCAGTTCCATGCAACATTCCTGGAGCATCAAAAACTCGTCCACAGTTCTGCTTGTCTCCCATCCTTCTAGTGCCATTATTCCTGAAGCAGAATTTTGGGCTTTCTAGTGGCACTATCTGCAAGGGTCCTCCTCTGTCTTCGACCCGTGTCAGCCGCTTTGCAAGCTTTGGCCATAATGGCTTGCATCTGTTCTGTACTATGTCAATGGTGCCTTGGTAATGACAAGACCACCCAGGCACTACAAATTACTACTCCTTTCTCCCGTCCGTCTGGTGAAAGCACTGTTCCCCAAATCTGCATTTGGCCTCTGTTTTTCCAACTTCGAGCCTCTTCTGTAGTTTTTCCTTGGACGTTAATTTTTTGATTTGCTTCTCTTCTAATTTCCACTACTTTAACTCCAGGCTTCTCATATCTGATCACAATGTATTTCGTTTTTCCATTGATTCTTGTCTTTATATCCTGGACATAATCGTCTTCATTTGGATCGGTTGTTTCGGTTGCCCATTTCAGTGAGGCATCACTACCCATGAACTGGCCTCTGGTCTTGCACATTGCTACGTGTGAAAGACAGTGAGCTGTCTGGACATCAATTTCTACAGCTATGAAGATCTTGGACTTCCCCATGCTGTACGGTAGGAGTGCACAAACAAAACATTCCCCTTCTGAACTTCGTCTTCCAACTTCTTTTGTGTGCTGGTACCAGATGTTGTTTCCCAAATGAGCTGTGCTGTCCAAGTAATCGTTTAGTTCACTGTCATCTCCTCGTATGCTTCTCTTGATTCTCAAGGTTCTCATGTAGTTCGACATAACTACATCCCTGAATGTATCTGTATGGCTTCTTCTTGCTGGAGAATTCTCGGGTATCATTGTCCATGGTGCAGGTCTTCTCATCTGTACCATTTCAGTAGACAAAAGTCTGGCAGTTCTTTCCTTGTCCTCTTGCATCTTTTTTCTTCTGGTTAGAAATGCCCATATCATCCACTCTGACATTGCTCTAGTATATGTCTGTATTGTAGGACTTGTACTCGTCCCCTTCATTGGATCATGTGTACTTTTTAATGTTGTCCCTGTTGGTTTATTCTCCGACTCCTCTTGTCTCTTCAGGAGTTCATCATTTTCCATTTGTCTTTTCACCTCACTTGTAGTGGAACTTCTCATAGTAGGCAGTCTCTCCTTCTCCCATGCTTTGGATTGTGGATATGCAGTTATTGACACTAGGCCTGGCGTGTAGGCATTCAATGTTTGCGTATGTGTGGTTGTCAGTAACCTTTTATCACTCACACTCTGCTGACCCTGTCTCTGGCTTTTTGATTTGCTTGTTACCACAAGTGTGTGTGTGTGTCATTGCTAATCACATCCATCTCAAGTTCACTCACTCCATTATCAGATCTCCTAGGGACTGGAATGACTATGTAAGGTCTGTGTGCCTTCGTGGGCTTCATGTGTGCAATATTAGGTGGGTGCACTGGGATTGGAACGCTTTGTGCACCAATAAAAAATGCAGTTCTGATCATCAGTGACATTAAAACTATTATGAATATAATGCATAAATACATAATACCCCTATAGGTCAATCTACAGCATTTACTTCCAGTAAAGTCCGGGCGTTTCTATTCTTGAGGGAGGACGAGATTGCTGCTCTGGATCCCCATCTCGATTATCCATTGAAATATGCTAACTTTTAATACAACTTCTAAACAATATTATCGCTGGATTCTGTTGGTTCTGTTTGTGAGCTGCAGGTACTGAAACAATTGTCCCCCTTTGTCTGAACACTGGATTGTCTATTATTTCACGACACAGTTCTCTTTCTGGGCTATGGGAAGTGTCAAAATCAAGCAACAATTCAGCAAGTATCTTTACTGTGCATGTTCAAAATATATTAGTTCCCAATCTACGCCTCTGGTCTGCTTCATTCAAGAAGACATGTTGTACCCTTGTCTGTGTAACAAAAATGCAAAAAATGAAATCCCTGGCACTATGCTCTCGATCTGCCCCTCGGCAGAAAGTTTAAAATCTTCTCAAATAGTTCTGTTGATGGTTAGAAATTTCGACTTGCATCACAATACCATGCAAGAGCATGCTCATCTGCGTAGAATTAGCTGGGTCTCTGATGAATGTGAGGACGTCAACATTGACAGGTCTCCCCTCAAGCTCTGGAAAATCCTTGATTAGGCGAAAGAAAAGAATTCTCACCAATCTGCTGTCTTCTGGTGACATGGACATTTGTCCTGCCTTTGCTGAAGTTTGGGACTGTTGACTCTCACTTACTGTGAACAGTCTCTGCAATTTCGATGTGCGTGAAGAGCAACTTGGATAACAATTCCGTTTAGGATTATACTTAGACATTCTGTATTTGCTGGATCTCGAAGAAATGTCAATACGTCTGTAGTTCTTCCGACAAGATCTGGATAGTCTTCAATTAGGCAAAAGAACAGTACATTAATAAGCCTATTCGCTTCTTCCTCCATTTGGGACATTTGCTTTTACCTTGCTGTATTCCGGAAGTAGGAGGAACTGTTCGGCAATTACAGTAAGCAGCCTCCTTATAGTCTTTTCGTTTTCAGGATCTTGAAAAAAGTCTGTGATACTGGTGAGCCTCCCCACCAGTGATGGGTACGATCTTAGCACTAGATCGAAATATGTTACCACATCTCTAATGATGTCGCTACTGTGGGACACCATAAGTGATTCCGAACAAGGTCTCTGTGTGGAAAGAATCTGGATACTGTAATTTCTTCCAATTTATGTGTCCTCGATCAAAATTTGGCATATTCTTTTCTAATCAAGGCTTCAGTGTACCTCAATCCAAAGTTAAAAGTCAACAGACTATGTTGTAGCTTATGAGTGCAATTTCCTTCTTCATCCTGCAACTAGGATGCACAGAGTGTCCGTTTTTATGTCCTTATGCCCTATTTTGCTCAGAGGAATGTCCAAAATGAAGCCACAACTTGTGCACAAAAGTTCTTTGTCTTTACTTGTTGTCGGCCATGTGTCCTTCTGCCTCGTCATGAATCGCGTCTGCACGTGCTGTGGTTCTTCCACGTCGTCCCTAGTCTCTTTGTGGTGGGGTGCAGGCAGGGGGCCCTTCTCTGATGTATGGCTTGATGTCACCCAAAGAGATCCAAAAAGAGATCCAAGCTCTTTTTCCTTGTAGTTTCACTGCAGCGGGAGTGCAGTCTTCCACTGTAAAGGGACAGTTAAACCTTGGCTCGTCCCACCTTTTCCTCGTATGATTCTTTACCAGGACGGTATCTCCAGGGACGATTGATGGAAGACGTAGTCCTTGAGCTGTGTCTGCAGTAGTATTTCCTTCTATGTTCTGGGCCGTCCTGCACCCTTTTTGTCGTTGCTGCAGCTGGCCTGAAATTACAGTAAGACAGGATGTCATGCAATTCAAGAAAATTTGTATTTCGGACCCTAAGATTTCTCTTGTTGGCTGGGCATCACATCTAGCTCTGTCTCAGGGTGTCAGGCGAGTGTGCATTCTTCTTCCTGTGGCTATTTCATGCAGCGTAAAATGATGGTCAGAACCGGGTTGGTTCCTGAGTGCATACAGTGCCAAAGGAAGACAATGTAACCATCCCGTTCTTAGAGTAAGCTTCAACTTGGCAATCCTCTCCTTTAATAAGCCGTTGAGCTTCTCACAGGTTCCGTTACCTTGCGGGTGATATGCCGACAAGAACCTTTGCTTTATACCAAGCAACAAGCTAATCTGTTTACAAACTTAATTTACAAAATGAGTCCTGTTATCTGATATCATGACTTCACATACCCCCCCACCTAGGAAATATCTCTCTCACTAGAAATGTGGTCCCACAGGTAGAGTCTGGGTATGTACATGGACCTGCTTCTATCCATCTAGAGAATGCACACACCACAACAATTAGATACCTGTACCAGTTACATACTTGAATCATATCGACGTAATCGACATGCAAGTGCTGAAAAGGTCCATTGGGCCTTGGGATGACTCCTCTAATTACTCTTATTGTGTGCCCAGCCGTGAACTGTTGGAAAATTATACAGTTTACCATTAAAAAAATGCATCGTGCTCTGCTAAGTTCGGTATGAACTATTATTCAGTGAGTGTTGCCGCTAGATTCTCTTTTGTCATGTGTGCTGGATAGTGTAACTGCTCCAGTGCTATTTTTAACAGGGCTATAGGTATTACTGGTTTACCAGTGCTGTCTTGTCACCACAAGCTTTCAGAGGGGTTTAAAGAACATCCTCGCTACTTCCAGAGGTTTTTCTACTCCTGTGGTGCCTCCCCTTGGAGTTCCATTAACAGTGTTTGTCCCATATTATTGTAACTCTTAGGTTCACTCTGTGCGACAATCATTTTTTAATTTACATTTGTGACTTCTACATCCATGATGGTCTCGCTCTTGGATGCCACACGCTTGGCTTCTGTGTCTGCTGCTTGATTTCCACGAGAGATAAAATCCGTCCCCTTCATGTGGGCGGCGCATTTCACGACCGCTATGACCAGTGGAATCTGTAGTTCCTTAATCAGCCTGTCCAATAAGGCTGCGTGCTGCACTGGCGTACATTCTGCTCGGAGGTAGCCCCTCCTTTTCCAGCGTGCTAAGTCTGCGTGTACTGTGGACATCACATAGGCGGACTCACTGTACACCTTTACTTCCTGGTCTGCGTGACTCTCAATCGCTAGTATCAACGCTAATAATCCTGCGGCCTGTGCTGAATAATGAGATGTAATCGTGCACTAAAAAGCACTTGAAATTCTCCATTTGCTGTGTGTTTCATTACAGCAGCACCTGTATATCTTTGTCCATCGTTTTGATTGATTTTCGAACCATCAACAAAAACAATGGGCCTCATTACACGGAAGGCGGTAATGGTTAACGGCCACCGTTAATGGTAACGGTGACCGTTAACCATTACCGCCTTACTACGAGGTCCCTTAGCAGGTTGGTGCTTTAACGCCTGCTTTTTGCAGGCGTTAAAAACCAACCCGCTCAGGGGCCTCGGAGCTAATTACGGCACCGCAAAATTGCGGTGCCGTAATTAGCGCCTTCCCCATTCCCATAGAGCCCTATGGGGCAGAAAAGGGAATGGGGAAGGGCAATGGCGGAAGGGGGATTTACCGCCCCACCAACCTTGGAATGGGGCGGTAAATCCCCTTTCCGCCAAGGCGGTGCCGGTATTTTACCGGCATGAGCCATAGCGCTAATAGCGCCATGGCTCACCGTCTTCCGTGTAATGAGGCCCAATTTCTCCTTCTGCCAATGCATTTTCTTTTACTCTGGGAACTTCATCATAGAATTCTTCATAATTTGCATAATCATGTATTATCTCTCCTTCAGTGACTGGTTCTGCTATGAACATAGGTGGGTTCACTATTTTGCATCTGACTATTTTTAATCTATGGATTCGATATGATCACTTCATAAGCAGAAGCTCTCTGAGATGTCAATGTGCCTTTCGATGTACAACATCATTGAGCATCCCATCACGATGGTTGTATCCTTCTTGATGGTGAACGATGCGGCAGCTAAACTTTGTTCTCAAGGGAAATGACCCCTCATCACTGGGTCTAAATGTCCACTATAATATGCCAGGGGCTTGTACCCCAATGTGGTTCTCTGTGTGAGCACTGCCATCATAACGCTGCCATTCGTGTGTGAAAACAGGTACAATTCCTCTGCATAATTGGGAATCCCTAAAACTGGTGCCGTGCAAATGGCTCTCTTGAGTTCAGCAAATCCTTCCTCCATGGTCTCAGACCATTCAATCTTTTCTTTCGTCACTTCTGCCTTCTTTAGGGCCTGTAGCAACGGCTTGGTATATGAGCTGTAGTCGAAGACCCATGCCCTGACATAATTGCAAAGGCCTAAAAAGCTTTGCTTCTGCTTTATCGTGTGTGGCTTAGCCATGTTCAGTATGGCTCCAGCCCTTCCTGGGGTAACTCTTTTCCCCTCATGTGAGATCAGCTGGCCTAAGTATAGCACTTCTTGTTGACAATATTGTAACTTCTCTTTGTCAACCTTATATCCTTTTTCAGCCAATATAGTTAATAGCTGAACAGAATCGTGTCTGCATCTCTCTTCAGTCGTGCTGCAAATTAAGATGTCATCAACATATTGTAAGCCAACACTTTCTAATGCAATATTACTTAGGTCCATCTGCAAGACTCTGTTGAAAATAGAAGGAGACGCACAGTACCCCTGGGGTAGCCTCGTGCTCTTCAGACGCATTTGTCTGAACATAAACAACGTCAGATCTTGCGAGTCTCGGTGCAATGGGATTGAGAAAAGGGCATTTTTCAAGTCAATCACCGTGAAATATTTTGCCTCAACAGGTATATTACATAGAATTGTAGCCGGATTAGGGACTAAAGGGAACTCGGCCTCAACAATATAATGTATTGGGTGTAAATCCTGAATTAAACGCCAAGACCCTCCTTTTGATTTTTTGATAGGGTAAACTGCAGTATTGCATGACGACTCTGACATCACTAAGATGCCTTGTTCCATCAGTACCGAAATTGTCTTAAACATTCCTTCATCTACCTCCCTGGACATGGGATATTGTCGTGCTTTTGGTAGAATTGCTCCTGGCTTCAGTTTAATTTTCACTTCTCTGACTCCTTTCAATAAGCCTACGTCATAGAGACCTGTGGACCACACTGAGACAGGCACATGGGCCATGTCAACCTCGAAATATTCAAGATGGTTCTGTGCCAACATCATTCCCTGCGGCACTTCTTTTTTGATCATTTTCACCGAAAAAGTGAGATTTACCTCAACTGCTGTTTCTCCCCCATCTGCTTGCTCGTCAAACAGATCATCATCAGTGAGGTCAATCAATCTGTACCCTTTTTCAATGGCGATTACTGTGCACCATTGTCGGCCTTCATCATCACAACCGTCAATCAAAGCCATTTCCCCTCGTATTGCAGCTGTGTGTATCACCAAGGGAACTACTTGTCTCTTTTCCTCGTGCATAGATATTCTTGGCCTGAATAGAAATACATCTGGGGTCCTCATCGTTTTCTCAGCAAGGTCTGGCAGCCCTGCCATTAGCACACGTATTCCATACACAAATATTTCAGCCTCTAATGGTACAGCCCTCTTAGCTGTGTGTCCTGCGTATGCTCTAATAATTTCACATACGTTCAAATAATGCATTCCTGGAGTTGAACATACTATGCCCTCCTCTGTGAACGAGATTGTCATGTTTAACTTTATCATTAGATCTCGACCCAAGATGTTTACTGGGGTTTGTCATGAATATAATAGTGGTACAATCATATCACATTCTCCTATAGAGACTGGAAGTGCTTTTGTACAAGGAACACGACTTGTAGCTCCTGTGAAACTGAGTATTTATAGCATCGCTGGACAAGGAAAACTTGCCTTCACGTATACACGAACGTGTTGCACCCGTATCAACTAAGAAGAAATATTCTTTATCCCCTATAACGACATCCACCCTTGGTTCCTGATGAGGGTCTGGTGTCACTGATAGGATAGAACACATCAGGGTTCCCAGTGAGCTGTTCTAGTTCATATATAATTTTGTCCCATCCTGTGGGAATGGACTTCCCCCATCGCCAGTGTTACTCCTCATTCCTGGGTTTGCAGCATGCCCTGCACTTACTGTCTGTGACAGTTGCATTGACGACTGTTGAGACTGTCCGTGTGGGAAACTCATTGAATTCTGAGGTTGCGAGCTTTGCAGTGCTCCTGGCATTTGTTGTTGCACCGTGATTCTGTGCAACTCCATTTCCTCCCTGCTGTAAAAACACAGGTGGATTCACCATACCTGCTCTTGTTCCTTGGTCGTTTTGCAACATGCCTTGACTTCTGCATGTGCGTGCTAGATGCCCTGTCATGCCACACAACCAGCATACTGGCGGTGGTCTGATTATTTGCCCATTTGACATATCTTGATTGCCATTTTGCATGTTTTGAAAGCCTCCTTGATTACTCTGAAAACCTCCTTTATTGCTCTGCCATCCGCTTCCTCTAAATCATCTTCCCCTGGGGTAAAACTCTGTATTGCCCTGAGTATTTTGTTGTGGATTTATGGCTTGTTGCATGCTTGATCTGTCTGTGCTAGTTATCATTGCCCCTTCAAGGGTGTATTTTGACAATTTCTTCTGCACTGATTTTGCCTCTTCACCCTTTCATGCAGCTTCTTTTTTGCAATTCTTTTCTTGCAGTAGGCTGCAATAATGAGCGATGGTCAGCTGTATTTCCGACCACGGTTTGGCCTCGATTCCTACCAATTTCTTGAGCTGGTTCTGTACCGGATCTGGCAGCCCTTTGCAAAATATATGGTAGAACATGGGTATAGATTTCCCCCAAGATTCCCGAGTCTCCAGTACCCACGTGTCTTGGAAATTCTGGATGTAAATCAACAGGTCTTCCGACTCCTTCATTTTTCGAGTCATGATAGCTCCGATGTCGGAAGTATCCGGATGTAGCAATCATAATGCTTTCCATACCGCAGCTCTACAATTGTTAAATGGAGCTCCGTCATGCGCGGTATTAACTGTGGTCACACCAGGTTGCCCTGCCCGTGTCCATATATCATCTGCTCTACCACCAAGTATGGCGATTAAGAGACCTTTGATATCCCCTCTAGCTAACGTGTTCCCTGCCTTTATTTTTTCTAGCTCGTGTATCCATTGTCCGGCTCCCAAGGTCAACATTGGAAGCTTATTTTTCAGATTTTCCAGATCCATGTGTGACCATGAAATATACTGTGGTCTTGTGCCACCTTTCTCGAGCAACGGAAATTGGGACGCTTAGCCCTCTCTCTCTTCTCTCATTGTTCTCCTGTCTATTGCAGGAGTAATATTCCAGCATCGCCGCCTGCCTGGCAATGTCCTTAGCCGGCTCACATAGGGTGGTGGAGACAGCCCCCTCTGACCGTGAGATACTTCTTTGTGTCGGGCTGACTGCGTGGCTGATTCTGATGCCCTCGGTGCAGACCCACTAGAATCTAACCATCTTATCCCTTTCCCTCCTGAGAATCGCTTTTCGCATCTTCTCTCTTCCTCCTTTTCCAAATGCTCCTCTCTTTCGGTGTCAGACATTGTCTGCGCCCAACTTGTGCACCTTCTTGCATCCTCTTTGCTCCTACTTATTTCCAACCTATCTAGGAACAGTTCTCTATTTCCACTTCTTCGGGAGACATCCTCAGTATCGTAAAGCTGAGTGCTCTCCGGGCGCTCATCTTCCCACTCCCCCTTGGGAGCCCCATTTGTTATAGCCCCATTTTATCATATATTCTATTGATCGTCTCTCCGGTGCTTCTGGTGTGAAAGTCATCCTCGATATTCGCCCTAGACGTACCTGCTACTGAATCGTACTCAGGAAAGAATTCTTCTATATCTTCCCAGTCTACTACTGGCTCAGGTTTTTTAACCTCCCTTTCCAGATATTCAAGATCATGTGCTCTCTGTCTTTGCTTACATTCTACATCATCTTTGAATTCTCTGCGCCTTCCCGCTTCTTCTCTGACCCTATCTTCTTCCTCTTTGTTTGCATCTTTACGTTCATTTGCCCATCGGATTTCCTCATCCCTTTGTTTCTTTATTCTTTTCTTATGTATTCTTTGTTCTTCCTCTATCCTTCGCTGCTCCTGTCTGTCTTGATCATTGGCTGCTCTCTGTTTACGATCGGGTTGCCTTTCTTGTTCTTCGCGATATAAATGTTCTCGTCCCTGCCTATCTTTTTTCCTTATTCTTTCGTCTTGCAATCCTTTTTACTTTTCCTTCTCTTTTCTCTGTAAATCGTCTAGCTTCTCTTTTTTGTTTCACGTCATCTATGCCTTTACCATCAGGTTTCAATAAAATCTGCCCTCCCATCCACTCGTTTTGTGTGAATGCTATCTCATCAGTTCTATCCTCATTTCCTTTCCATCTTTTGCCTTCTCTCTCTGTATCGAGAGATGTACTTGCGTGTGTCTGTTTTTTTCTCTCATGCCCGCGTCTCTCCTTGTCCCTCTGGACTTTGGAGGTGATATCTCTATCTTTATCTTTGCCTAGATTTTCATCACTCGTTTGCGTAGGTGACTCAAATGTCGGGTTGCTATACCCTGTGGCTGCTTTAAGTTCTCTGAGCGGGTATAACCCCTCATCCTTACTGTCTTCAATTTTTGTTTCAGACTGGGCGGGCGGCGCTGAAGGCGTCTCACGCCCCTCTATGCATACATTAAGTATGCAATCAAATGGTGGCTCCTCCTCTTTATCCTATTGGTACATTTTCCACAACTCTACACTAGCTAGGCGTTTGTCTAACTTTTTGCCCTTATATGTGGCATGCAAATATATTGTCGTGTGTTGCAGGACCGTTTTAGATAATGATCCACCCTGTGGCCAAGGCATAAACATTTTGTTTGTGGTTCCTTTAACCCATTCTGCACTGTACTTTTTCATCTTTGGTGAATGTTTTGGCAACTGTTTGCACAGGTGTACTAATGGAGTCATTTCTTCCATATTTAAATCTGTTCACTTTCTCTTTATACAACACTTGTTAATGTCTTTCGTTACTTAAACAATTCCAACAATATGAGCGAGCACCAATCGTCGCAAGCTCCAATCCTGTTTTTCACAAAATGTTATATCTTCTATTTTACTCAATAAACATCAGGTTGCATTCTACAATATTTTAAGTATCCAATCGCGTAATTTTTATGGTAGTTCTTCGAAGGAAAAAAATGTGTTCCTATGAAGTCACAACAAATAACACGTAAGACAGACGTTCACAGACTGGACAAACTCCAGCAGGTTACAGACCTCTGCCTCTAATATTACCCTGACATGGAGTTTAAACTCATCCCTTTCACAAGCGTCTTTAACTGCCGTGTTGACCTATTTGTTCCTCTTTATTCATGACTATGGATGCAAGTTTCTTCTAGCCGCTATATTAAAGCGTAGGAATTAGGCAAATCCTCTCTCTTCTCGGGTGTCCCCCCCGGTATCCTCTCTCTTCTCGGTTGTCCTCTCCAGTATCCTCACTCTTCTCGGGTGTCCTCCCCGATATCCTCTTTTACTACTTTTAATCACCCTTTAAGTCACTATTTCCTTCCCCCTATATATATATACATCCTACTCTACTTTCGGACTATATTTTGCTTTCCCGCCTCCCTAGGTTACCTTTCCCTTACTTGTTCAAAGGCATGCACTTTTTACCAAAGCGGTTAGTCTTTTTCACTCACCATTCACATGTTTCCTCTCTGGGTGCTCGGGATCACCGCCTTCGTCACCGCCTCGCCTTCCGTTCGCTCATTCAGCTGCCCATAGGTGTGGGAAGGGGTTATGTAGGGAAACACAGGTCCCTTAAAACCTCTGTCTGCAGATTCTATTTTTTACTCTAACCACTGTCTACTGGGAGCTTCACGGTCTACTCAGCCAGATGGCAAAGGACTCATAATATTGCCGAGGACCTAGAGTTACTTTATGTCGACGGTCAATGGTGTCTTATCTAATCGATAATCGATAACCATCCTCTGCTACCAAGTGTGCTCTGGGAGCCCCAACCGGCCCATAGAGTCGGGGTTTGCCCAGAAGCACATTAAAACAAGATAGCAGCACCCTTGAGATGGATGTGGGTGCAGATTAATACTCCAACACCAAATCAATAATGACAACTCAACGGTTTGGCTAAGGGAGTCCGTTTAATGACAAGTACAAAAAATGGGGAGTCTCATGAATATCAGTGTATGCGTGATCTTCTCTCTCGCTTCACAACTCCAACAAACTTGATAAAAACATAACATTTATACTGAAAACTTGTTATCATTGACGTGTAAGACTTAAAAGTTGACATAAACTTCTATTGGTTCAGGAAAGGTAACTTTAATATAGGTACTATATCTTTATATGGTAACGGAGTAAAGGGATTGGGTAAACACTATCAGGTGGGGCATCTAAGCTGTCCTTCAAAATGGCTCCTCTAGACATCACTAAAAGTATGATGCCCTATTGGTTCTACTTACTATAGGACCCTAGATTACTTGGTCCATTGTGATTCGGTTGGCATCAACCCCACTCATACTTTTCCACTTTGCTTAGCAGCATGCAGAATGGTTGGCCAGTTGCAGAGTGCCCCTTAGATCCCCCAGCCTTCCTCCAATTATTGTTACAATCAATCATCACTTTAGTGGCCATGTGTCAATTATTTCACTGTGGTTGGCCTCGAGACTGCATCTCCTGTCTGGAAAAGTTCTGATATCTTCGCCTGGCCTGCTGCCATGCGTAGGTGTGAAAGTCTCACTTCTGCTTGCTCGGCTGGTCATGTGATTCAGACACCGTGAATTTGCCTCTTCTTCATGTAATTCGTGTATTTGATTTTCGTTTCACCCACCACCTGCCTTCGTTTTCTTATCTTTACCTTTCCGAGCAGGATATTCTGTTCTTCGCTTCAATTAATTGTAGCAACTGTTCGTCTATTCTACTGATATGACATTGGCCTTTTCTGGCATGAGTTGCCTCTGCTGAGTTTTGTTTCTGCCGCTTATTCCCGACTTTGCTAAATATGAAGCTTTCCTTTTGTGGTCTTTAGTAAGCTTTGGCTAATTCTGCTTCTGGTGCAAAGTGGAAATGTACTTACATAACGTGCTTCCTTTGAGTTAGATATGTATAGGTGGCACTTGCCGCAATATCTTTCTACTAAGCATAGCAAGCTGCACGATTTTCTTAGCTTTCTTGCGGTTCCAAGCATATGTACATGCGTAAACTGGTTGAATTTCTTCATCATGCTCATGGCTTAAGCTTCTTACATTTGACATTGTCCTTTCACTTTGGGTTCACAACATCCCTAGCCCATGGCACTTATCGTCTCTTCATGTCATTCTCTGGTCGTCATTTCTTCTATATGTGAGTCAGTCGGGGTTCTCATGTCATCACTATTCGTCTTCAATTAAAACCTTTTTGGTTTCTTCATGGACTGTACTTAGACGATCTTCATTTCGATTCATTTGTTGATATGGTTTTCTCAATGGGTACCTTACTGTCCATGGTTTCCTTGGTATCGGTACTTCAATAGGTGCTGTTCTTCTGATAGGTACTGGACAGAGACCCACTGCGGCTCTTTGCTGGTTTATTTGCTCATCATACATCACATATTTTGGTCTGAACGTTCCTGGTACTTCAAAATGGATGGTTGGAGTGCGGGCTGCATTTGGGACCTGCTCTACACCACGTAGAATCGCGTCACCTCTGATGTATTTTTGGTATAAAAGCTATTGTTTGCGAAAAGATCGCTGAGAGAACCTGAGCGTACGTCCATTGATGTTCATTGTAAACTCCCTGTTTTAGATGATTATTAATAAAACAGTACTTTGCCATCTTCCTGAGTTGGTTCGGTTATTTGGATTTGGAGTTATTCTGTGTGATCCCATCCATTACATATGCACGTTCCTAAAGGGCCCTAAACTCACCAGGGCTTAAGACAAATTGAATCATCAACAGAGACAGAAAACCTGTATACACAAGGGCAGGAGGAGGGGGAACCAATTAGCCTACACCAATCAAGTCACCCCAGGCTGATGGGGAAATGGACCAGCCAGTCACAATGCTCATTGAAGCAATGAGCCCCCAAGCCAATGTGTAAAAGGACCCCGAAATCCCTAGACTGTGTGGAATTTAGGGCAGTGTGCCAGGGAGTTGGTGTTGCAACTGTGAGAAAAATAGGACAAAACTGAAGAGAGTGGAAGATAGATAGGACACATTCTGGTAGAGTTTACGAACAGGAGGAGGTTAAGACAAATGGCCACACTGCAAGAGAGTTAAGCTTAGCGAAAAGGCCAGAGCAAGGAAGCTACAGGGGGCTTTGACACAGAAGCTAACGGTGCCTGCTGGGAGTGCCAGCCACAATCCTGATCCTAGCAGTAGCTGCAATGCCAACAGAGCCAAAGAGAAAACTCAACATTGAGAAGCCAAACGCAGCATGTAGCAGGCTCACGTTAAGGAGGGCCGGCCTTGATTGGAAGGGCAACTATTACTGCAGCCTGAAAAGTACGCAAGTAGGAGTGGGGGACAGTCTACACAAAGCAGCCTTTAGGATAATAGGATGAAAGTGTAATGGCATGTTTTGGTAAGCGTTAAAGAAAATCCTGTGGTAAGGAGGTTTAGTTGACTGGTCTTTCCCCGGTAGGAGCATGTCACAAGGCTACAGTCGCTGACTGCTTTTTATTTCAATCCTCTGCACAAACAAAGTTAAGAATTTTGCTGTGGCACTTAAAACCACTGTGAGACTGTGAGTACATTGAAGGATTCTTTCCGGGGTATGGACTCCCAAGAATTAAGTGGCTTAGAACAGGGATTGTACAAAGTTATGGAATTTAGTTTAGGACTCCTTCACGTGGATTTTGAGGCATTCCTCGTTCCTGACACGCTTACCTAAGTATACATCGCTTCATGTTAGTTCCCTAACCGCCATAGGTATTCCTCCACCTCCTCCATACAGCAAACAAATACAGATCAGGAAAACTGCCCAGTATGGCAGCAGCAAGTATTTTATACCCAGATTGCCCAAGAATACACTAGGAAATTGATGAATTGATCATTACTTTGGGAAACTGCTCAGGTTGTCATAATAAGCCTTAAGAAATACACCTTTTGGCTTTGTTAATGTTGATTAAAGTGCTTACAAATCTAGCCACATAGAGATTGTCTGATGTACAAAAACAGTAAAAAAGAAAAGTCTGATAGAATGTTATGTAAATGTGTCAGCTAACCAGCTTGCAGTAGTATAACACAAGATTAACCTTTTAATGTATTGTTAGATGTATCATGCATAATGCATTGCATTTATTCTTAACTTTCATGTATAAACATTCACTGTGAATCAGTTTAAAATCTAACTGTGTAGGGGCTTCCTGGACTGAAGTAAGCAGAAACAATGTCATTTTTCAACATTAACTGATGCCATTGGCTTGACCGTTTTATCAAGTACTAAATTATATTAGTAAACAAAAAAAGGTGTTAAACTACTCATCTATCTCGCATTCTCCATTAGATCTGTCTTGTGACAAAATGGTGTCAGTGATGGGATGGACAGAATCTGACAGAGTTTACCCTACATAAATTGTCTCCCCCTTTCTCTCTCAAGTTAGTCCGCTTGGGTTCTAAGGCTACGTTTTCTTACTGGGGTACCTCTGGGGCAGTCAGGTTTCATCTATATAGCACTAACAATTGGTAGTATCCTCTGGACCTTGGGTATTGTTCAAGACACACTTTAAAATACTAGTCCATAGGGGGAAATAAGGGCAGATTGCACCAAAGTCTGGAGTAGTCACTAATCATTGCATTGATGTGGTTGCTGGAGTAGGGCTTCATGAATACCAGAATGATGTTATGGTCTTTTTCAATCAATAACAATAATGGGACTAACACATACTCAAGTTCCCAAACTACCCCTTACTGAATGGAAGGGTAAAGAGGTTTCCACCAAATGTCCTAAGCTTCCCTCCCAGGTGGTGAAGGACCTTCAAGAGTCCCCAGATATTGAAGCCACCCAGAAGAACCCTGCCCTTATGCAGGTTATTCCTGAAGCTGAAAGCCAGGACAAGGCTTATCATACAAAGTCGAGAAAAACACAGAAGAGAATGCAGAGACCAGGTTCCAGTTTCTATTTCAAAGCCCTTCCAATGAACAGAGCTGGAAATGGTCCATTCCCACTTCACAGCTGCCCATTTATGGATGGTCAAGACCCGGGATCATGTACATCCCCAATTTATGTTTGCCTGACGCTATTTAAGGGAACTTTGTGCAAGCTTTCCAATCTTCCAGAAAACTTTGTAGAAAATGTACCCAGGTACCCTCTTCCCACGATCAATGTGCCTATCTCTTGTAGCGCGATGGATTGAATGGGACCCCTTGAAAGTAATGAATGACTACATTCTATTTATAGTCAACTATGCTATTTGCGAGCCTGAAGGATTCCCCCTCTAAGCTAATAACTCCCAGCAGATCTTTAAATATTTAGCTCTGCACTTAACTTCACTTCCTTTGACCTTTGCTTCGTTCCATGCAGTGTCCCTCCAACGACCTTTGCTTGGTTCTCACAGTGCCCATCAATTGACTTCTGATTGGTCCGAGGCATTGCCCATCCCTTGTGTTTTTCATAGATCCATGCAGTGTCCATCCATCGACCTTTGCTTGGTTCCATTCAATGTCTATCAATTGACCTGTCCTTGATTCCATGCAGTGTCCATTCATTGCTTGGCTCAATGCAGTGTCCATCCATAGACCGTTCATTGGTTCCATTCAATGCCTATCCATCGACCTTTCCTTGATTATGTGCAATATCCATCCATAGACCTTTGCTGGGTTCCATTCAATGTCTATCCATTGGCATGTCCTTGATTCCATGCAGTGTCAATTCATAGACCTTTACGTGGCTCCATGCAGTATCCATCATAGACCTTTGCTGGGTTCCATTCAATGTCTATCTATTGGTCTGCCCTTGATTCCATGCAGTGTACATTCATAGATCTTTCCTTGATTCCATGCAATGTCCATCCATTGATATTTGCTTGGCTCCATTCAATGTATATACGTTTACCTTTCCTTGGTTCCATTCAATGCCTATTGATCAACCTTTGTTAGGGAGAATTCTCTTATAAGGCTGATTTCCCCAGCAGCTCTGCTGGATTTTTGGGGTTTATTTTTTTCTCCTGCTAAGAGTGAGACTCTTTTACTCCCACTGTTAGGCATGATTTGAGGTATGTCTCTGACTATTTGTCTGCTTGTGGGCTATGGGGTCCTTTACTCCATAGGGTGTCATCTATTTTTTGTGTATGTGTTACACAGCACCCTCAGTGCAGTAACACAGGGGTGTCATAGTGACCCCCAAACATAGACTCCATACCCTGGGACTGACTACTGTCTCCCAGGGCATGTAAAGTCACCATTGGCTTTACTAGTCCTAAATTGTGAACAGAACCAGTACAAACCATCATATTGTGGAAGTACTGGAAGGGGTCCAGTCCCCCCTTGTCGTGTTTCTAGCTGGTGGCAGTGGTTACCACGCAAAATATTCCCCCGGAATATTTCCTATGGGATTTTCCCATTGATTTTAAACGCACCACTTTTTGGTGCAATGTTAAAGATACCGCTGGTTTATTTATTTAATATTAAATCCACGCTTGGGTCTTTTTGCCAGAACTCTTTTCTAAAATGGCGTTCGTGTACGCCCTTTGTTCCACTTTTTGGCGGGCTTCTCCACAAAAGCCCTCCAAATGGTGCCACTGTGTCTGGGTTCCACAGGATGTGTGGGGAGGGGAATTGGCACCCTGGAGTGCATTGCCTTAGCAACTCAAGTCACACTCTATTCTGATTGGCCCAGTTGTGAGCCGCCCGGCTCAACACTTAGCATGATTGAGTGACAGCTAGGCTGTTGAATGGGGGTTTTTCTGCATAAAAGCAAGGCTTTTGGGACTGGAACTTTAGAAGTCACCACAGGACCTAAGAATCCGAAGAGGGAAGAAGCTAAGCCATCTGCAACGACGACACCACCGGTGGAGCCCTGCTGCAACGACCTCACCACTTTCCCGACGACAAGAGGAGATCTTCTGCTGGAATAGTCTTCTCCCTCTGAGCTGGTGGGATCAACGTTCGCCACTTCACCTTCCAAAGACGTCTCTTGGTCGACTCGCCCGTGCCAAGCACCCCGGCGACCGGATAGCCAAGCTTCACCACTTTGACCGCGAATAAAAGGAATGCACCTTTTACCGACAAACTCTGTGGCTGGTCTCTTCCCTGGACAGTGCAACGACGACAAGTTTCCTCCTTGACGAGATCTTCTCTTCCCCTGGTCGGAACCACAACTTGCATCCACTGCCAGGAACAACTGCCGCCGCTGGAGCTTCCTCTCTCTTTAAGCCTCCCTTTCCACCTGGCCTCCCTTTCTTCGGATTGCTAAAGGTGACCCTTAAATCCTTGGCTTTCCAACTGGGTTGGCTCCAGACCTTCTAACTTTACTTCTCGAATCACCCCATCCTCTTTTGAACACTCTGCAAAGACTTTTAGTGCATTTTAAACCATGTCATCCTAGGCACATTTGGCGTTGCTCCATTTAAAGTGAGCCTGGCCTATGAACTTTGGCTCTACAGTGTATGCTGCCTTCACTGACTTGCTTTGGACATAGAAAAGTGTTGGGAATTGTTTTATTTTATGCTCTGCCTTTTTCTCTCCCCTTAACCTAATTATTGGAGTGCCATCTAAGCTACACGCTCACCTCTGTTTTGACAAAAAGTGGTGTTTTAACTTAGACTTGTCTAGTAATTGCTAGTGGAGGTGTATATACTTTCTGATTGTGTTTTGAACTTGCTTTGACTTATAATGCTAGTGTATTTACTAAAGTGTGTTAAATAAATAATTATACACTTTTGCTACAAAGCTCTCGTCAGTGTCTGCTTGTTCCACTGTGTTTTTAGCCCTATTGTGTATACTCTATATACTGCCTTACTCTTCTTGAGAGAAGTCTGACTGCTCAGCCACATCTACCAGGTAAATCTGGTGGTGCGGACTGCTACCAATTGGGTTTACTGCTTACTCCTGTATTCTTAATCTTTTTGCACAGGATTCTGCCTAACAACCTTTCCCAAATTCCATGCAGTGTCCATTCATATACCTTTGCTTGGTTCGATTAATTGTCTATTCATTGACATGTCCTTGATTCCATGCAGTGTCTAGTCTTACATCTTTGCTTGGCTCCATTCATTATCCATCCATAGGCCTTAGCTTGGTTTCATTCAATGTCTATGCATGGACCTGTCAGTGATTCCATGCAGTGTCAATTCATAGAGCTTTGCTTGGTTCCATTCAATGTCTATCCATTAACCTTGGCTTGGTTCCATTCAATGTCTATCAATTGACCTTTCCTTGATTCCATTCAATGTCTATCCATCAACCTTTCCTTAATTCCACGGAGTGTCCATTCACAGACCTTTGCTGGGCTCCATGTAATATCCATCCATAGACCTTTGCTTGGTTCAATTCAATGTCTATCCATTGAGCTTTCCTTGGTTCCATTCAAAGCCTATGCATCAACCTTTCCTTGATTCCTCGGAGTGTCCATTCATAGACCTTTGCTTGGCTCCATTACATGTCTATCCATTGACCTTGCTTTGGTTCCATGCAGTGTCCCTTCATAGACCTTTGCTTGGTTCCATTCACTGTCTATCCATTGACCTTAGCTTTGCTCCATTCAGTGTCTACCCATTGACCTTTCCTTGGTTCCATTCAATGCCTATCCATAGACCCTTCCTTGATGCCATGCAGTGTTAATCCATAGGCCTTTGCTAAGCTCCCTTCAATGTCTATCCATTGACCCTTTTTTGGTTCCATGCAGTGTCCCCTCATAGACCTTTGCCAAACTCCATTCAATGTCTATCCATTGACCTTTGCTTGCTTCCATTCAATGTCTATCCATTGACCTGTCCTTGGTTCCATGCAGTGTCCATTCATAAACGTTTTCTTTGCTCCATTCAATAGCTAGCTATTGACCTTTCATTGATTTAATGCAGGGTCCATTCATAGACCTTTTCTTGGCTCAATTCAATGTCTATCCATTCAGCTTTGCTTGGCTCCATTCAATGTCTATCCATTGACCTTTGCTTGGCTCCATTCAATGTTTGTTCATTGACCTTTACTTGGTTCCATTCAATGCCTATTCATCAACCTTTCCTTGACCCCATGCAGTGTCCATTCATAGACCTTTGCTTGGCTCCATTCAGTGTCTCTCCATTAACCTTTCCTTGGTTTCATGCAGTGTCCATTCTTAGATCTTTGTTTGGTTCCAAGCAATCTCTAACCAGTGGCATTTGTTTGCTTCTTTGCATTTTGCAGTTATTGACATTTATTGAAAATAACCTGTCTCTATCTTATTCCATGTCCGTCAAGAAAAAGAATGCGGTATCTATCAAGTGACGGAGTGCAGAGGATCTCAATTTATCTCAAGCCAAGTCCACTAACGCACCCTGTGCAAAGTCACGTGATCTGTGTAGTCGGTGTTCATCCTGGAACTCTTTTCATGTCTGCATGTAGTCAATCCAGTGAAATCAGTGATCTCTGCACTGAGCATGCCAGCACCCGCATCCCCTCATCCATTACCCCGTGCATCACGGGTTAATTTGTTGTCTTCTTCCTTCGTCTTGAGCAGGACTTTCTTAAATTCTGGAAGCTCCACAAGACCTTCATCTTTACCTCTTCCTCCTCCCCTCACTATCCTCTGCTAATCACACAGTTGCTTGTTTGGTGTGCAGAACTCTTATGCATCCTTGGGGCCCTGACCTCCCTCACCAAATTGCCCCCAGATTGTCATCCTCAGCACTTGCCTCGGCTCACCCTCCTCCATGGTGGCTTGCACTTACCCTACATTGCACTTCACCTGTTGCTCACCCATGAGCACCGCAGCACCTATCCCATTCCCTCTCCCTTCTGCACTTGCACGCTCTGAACACTCACAAGGCATAGTAGGCTTGTCCCCCACCCGCTGTATTTAATATTTCTTATTTATTTAATTACATTAATTGTTTACTTTTCACATCACCTTGTCTCCTCCCTGTTGCCCTGTGGGTGCTTTGAAACAGTATTTACTTCCTGTATAAGCGCCTAACAAGCAAACAGTAAATAAATAAATCAAAAGAACTCCCCCCTCTTCAAGGTCCGAAATATTCACAATTGTCGCAGGTGGATGGAAGTCCCATCCATAAAGGAAAACCCCCGATACTATTTACCAAATTAATCCTTTCCTTCATCTTCCCAGCCTGCATGTGACCCTGATGACTGGGGAGGGACAAAGGCATGTTACCAAATCACCTGACGAACATGGCCACCTACACAGAAAGGTCTTTATGGGAGGGCAAAAGGGGCAAAAGTCCTGGGGCCCCACCCTTGAAGGGGCCCCCACATGGCTGCCTGATTGAAATCAGTTGGTGCCCATTTATTTAACAAACCTTAAATAACACATTCCATGTTTTATGGTGTGCTGCCGAGGTGCAGAACCTGCAGCCAGGCTGTTGCTGACCAGTATATTTTGCTCGGATCCATTAATCCTATAAAGCTTTTGCGTACCCAGTTTGTCCAGTCATGATAGCACGGCTGCTGTAGTATTCTCAACCTTCTGTGGCATACTGAAAGTAGAAATTCATGTTGATAAATTTGAACGCCATGATTGCTCAGAAGATAGCTCAATTTGTTAGGTACTGGTTACAGAGATTTGTGGAGGCGGTGACCAGGGATTTTTTAATCCCGTAATTTCTTTGGTTTAGAGGTGGGCCCCAAAGGAGTCTGTGCCCCGGGCCGCAAGGTTCCTTAAGATGGCCCTGCACCTACAGACTATTAGCTGTGGGTTGAGGGGGGGGGTTCACCCAACACTCCACAGCGGCTTGAGTAAGCGCCTGGTGATGTTGGCATCAGGGGGCTCTTTCTTTGGCTCGAGGTAAAAATGCACACCATAGCCGGGATTTTCCTGTATGTATTTTTTCTTGGGGTCAGACAGAGCACTTGTTTCCCCATGAAAGAACACTTCCAAAATGGCCACAAAAGAACAGACATGAATGTTCAGCTTAGGGGGTCACTGGTGAATGCACTTTTTCCGTCTTATTGTGGACATCATTTAATATTTAGACGAATGCACAGAGATATAAATAGCCCATCACACTCAGAGCGATTCTCTAACATCAGGGCAGGGTGGAGGCTATCGTTAGCCTCACTCTTGCCTCTGAGTGAAAGTGACAAAGTGAAACATAAATATGGATGTTCCTGTTTATCCATCTGGGGAAATATGTCTGCACGGATCCTCCAGTGACCGTGGTGTAAGTATGTGGTGGAGCTAGAGACCATGGAGTGGGGATACGGAAGAGCAAGAGACCCATCAATGACCCTGCACTTGAGAGGTAGCAAAGCTTAAACACTTGAGTAGAGAGGTTGAAGATCCCTGAAGGGCATGGGATCTATAGGTAGAGCAAATGCCCCACCACCCCCAATGAAGATGTGGTAGAGCTTAGCACAACACACTTAAGTAAAGATGTGTTAAAACTAGAAACCCATGAGTAAAGCTGTGCTAGAGGTATAGACCTTTTAAGTTGATATGTGCTAGAGTTAGAGAACATTGAGTAGAGCCGTAGTAGAGCTACAGACCTTTCAGAGATGTTGGAGAGCTACAGACACTTGAGTAGAGCTGTGATGGATCTAGAGATCTATAATTAGAAATGTGCTAGAGCTAGAGACCATTGAGTAGAGATGCGCCAGAGCGAGAGACCACTGAGTAGAGATGTGCCAGAGGTAGAGTCCCTTGGTTAGAGATGTGCTAGAGCTACAAACGCTTAAGCAGAGATTTGCTAGAGTTATATACTCTTGAGTAGATATGTGCCAGAGGTAGAGATCCTTGAGTAGAGATATGCCAGAGGTAGAGACCATTGAGTATAGATGTGCTAGAGGTCGAAGATACCCATGAGAAGAGATGTGCCAGTGGTACAGAATCTTGGTTAGAGATATGCTAGAGCTGCAAACACTTGAGCAGAGATGTGCTAGAGCTATATACTCTTGAGTAGAGATGTAGGACTAGCGACCATTTGAATAGGGATGGGCTAGAGCTAGAGACTCTTCAGTAGAGGGGAGGTAGAGCTAGAAACCCATAGGTAGAGATGTAGCAGAACTAGAGACCATTTGAATAGGGAGGGGGGCTAGAGCTAGAGACTCTTGAGTAGAGGGGAGGTAGAGCTAGAAACCCATAAGTAGAGATGTAGTAGAACTAGAGACCATTGGAATAGGGATGGGCTAGAGCTAGACACCCCTGAGTAGAGGGGTGGTAGAGCCAGAAACCCATAAGTAGAGATGTAGTAGAACTAGAGACCATTGGAATAGGGATGTGCTAGAGCTAGACACCCCTGAGTAGAGGGGTGGTAGAGCCAGAAACCCATAAGTAGAGATGTAGTAGAACTAGAGACCATTTGAATAGGGATGGGCTAGAGCCCCTTGATAAGAGGTGTGCTAGAGCTAGTTACCTTTTGATATGGATGTGCCGGAGACCCTTGAGTTGCGATGTAGTAGAGCTACAGACCCCTGAATAGATATGTGTTACAGCTAGAGGCTATTTGAGTGGAGGCTCATGAGTAGAAATGTGCTAGAGCTGGAGACCACTTGAGAAGAAATGTGCTAAAGTTAGACACTCTTGAGTAAAGATGTGCTAGAGGTAGAGAACCTTGAGTAAAGATGTGCTAGAGGTAGAGACCCTTGAGTAGAGGAGTGGTAGAGATAGAGACCCTTGAGTAAAGATGTGCTAGAGGTAGAGACCCTTGAATAAAGATGCGCTAGAGGTAGAGACCCTTGAGAAGAGATTTGCTAGAGTTAGAGACCCTTGAGTAAAGATGGGCTAGAGGTAGAGACCATTGAGTAGAGATGTGGTAAAGCTTAAAATCCATAAAGACCCAGATGTGGGAGAGAACATTGCCCTCCAATAGGAATGTGGTAAAGTGCAATACTTAGGTGCTGAGATGGGATAGAGAATTGAAGAAAGGTGAGTACACTGGGGATCTTGGGTGAAAGAAGGGCTGAAGCAATGGCACCTTGAGTTCTGAAACAACCCCCCAGGGGAGCCTCTGGATTGCAATGTAGGACTGTACACGTCATCAATACATCTCATTACGCTTCTGCGATCTTCCCTCTTTCCTAGGTCGACGCTGTGAAGTCTGCGATGAGGGGTTATATGGAGACCCTCTTGGGCGTCACGGACCAGTCCGCCCATGTGACCCATGTGACTGCAGCGGCAACGTGGACCCCACTGCCATCGGAAACTGCGACTCACTGTCCGGCAACTGCCTCAGGTGTTTGCACAACACAGCAGGAAACCGGTGCGAGAGATGCCACGAGGGTTTCTACGGGGACGCCCGAGCCGAAGACCAGGGCGCGAAGTGTGCCCGTGAGTAATTTACCTTCAGCCTCAATCCACATTGAAAACAGCTTTCATTATAAGCAGCTATCCCCAGGTGTGCACTGAGTCACTGCTGCTGCGGTCTGTGAACTTTAGTGTGTGAATACTTTCTGGTGCACCTCATGCTGTCTCTCCTCTCACACCACCAGGGGAGCCGACTTATGAATTTCCCGGGGGTGCCCAAATGTAAGAAGTGACATCACCAGCAGTTATATGAACGTATTTGCACGTAGTCGCCAACTTGGTGCAAGGGGGTGGGGCACAGAACAGTGGAAACATTGGCTAGCATGTACTGCATTTACTAAAGTCAAGAAAGTAGGAGGTTTCAGCCTTCCAGTTGCATTCCAGTAGGCCATCACTGCCCCTACTCCACCCCTCTATAATCATCCAGGTTGTAGTAGCCCTCAAAAGGTAGAGAGTAGGATGGGAGAACGAAATGCCGGCCCATCCTGTGAATGTGTCAAACCTCAGAGCAGAAACTGTGCATGTGCCTCCTACCTTAGAGCACAATCTCACTTATTTGGTGCAAATCTCGCAAGTGGGAGCATGGGAATCCCCTGTGCGTGTGTGGGCTGCAAACCCGGGATCACATGCTCACTTCTGCAGTGTGAAATTCTGGCCAAGGCTCTTTGGGCAAGCATTCAGAATGTGTCTCACCCCTTTAAACAGTGTGATATATTGAGTAGGCACCTCACTCCTTGGAGCATAGTATACCCGTTGCTGGTAATCTCAC
The DNA here is from genome assembly GCF_040938575.1 of Ambystoma mexicanum. Taxonomy (NCBI): domain Eukaryota; kingdom Metazoa; phylum Chordata; class Amphibia; order Caudata; family Ambystomatidae; genus Ambystoma; species Ambystoma mexicanum. The sequence continues at coordinate 59,673,264 of NC_090929.1, forward strand.
AACTGAACGTCATCTCAGTGACCCCATGTATATTAATGGAGTCAGTCACCCATCTGGGAAGACAATTATTTATTCTGATATCTTACAGGCACAAGCCTTCTTTCGCTTGCCCCATGACGGCTTCCAACATCCTGAGCGGCAGTTTATGGAGAGCAGGCAGCCTGGGACATGCCTGTTGCCAACTGAATGTAGCCAGATGTACTATTTAGACACTGGGAGAGTGCCATGAACCCACATTGGCAGTGGAGAAGCACTCAACATACAGAACACAATGGCATAGTGTTGCAGTCCTGCTGAGAAATGACAATTTGGTCTGTTTAAATGTAAAGAAGGGTGGCTGAGAAGTACACGCACTGTGCCATTAAAAATAAAGCAGCTGTGGTGGGTGGAAGTGCTGCTTCGGTGGCATCAAGAGTATGCAATTCCCTGTGGGGTAGTGTTGGTAATTTCCTATTGAAGTATAGCAGCCCTACTGAGAAGTGCCATTAAAAGTGAAGCTGTCCGGTAGGCTGGATCAGTGCTACCCCATAAAAGGTGTAAAAGCCTCTGTGAGAAGTGGCAGTACTGTCCCAATGGTGAGAAGTGTAGTATTTTCAGATTAACTATGCTTAAGCACTTTGGGTTATTGAATAGTGCTGCTACATTCTGAGTAATTCCATCCCTTTAAATATATTAGCTCTTGTATAACCACGACAGTGTCCAGTTATTCGGATGAAGATGAAATCAGACTTGCTCAATAGTTCTTTTTCTGTATCATTAAATGTACTTCAGATCTTCAGGAGGATAGCTCAGAGGCAACGCGCTCGCCTTGGAAGCAAGACGATGCGGAGCAACACAGGTTCGATCCCTCGGTTCGCACAACAAAGGTTCGATCCCTCGGTCCGCGCTTAGAAACCTCTGGGTATTACACGCATTATAATTAACCAATAAAAATAAATCAGCTGAGAAGTGCTAAACCTTGTAAGAGTGTAGCAGCTCAACTGAGAAGTGCTGATGTTGTCCCATCAAAAGTATAGCAGTCCCACTAGGATGAACTAGCATTGCCTCAACAAAAGCATAGTATTACCACTAAGAAGATTCAACAATTATAGAAGCCCTGTTGGGAAACAGCAGAACTACCCCATCAAGAGTATAGCGAGCCAACTGAGGAGTACCAGCATTGCCCCATTTCAAATATGCCAGCTCTACTAGAAAGTGCTGGCTCATATAGATTGCACATCGCTGCTGAGAAGTGCTGTTACTGTCTCTATAGAAGCCCAATAGCTCTGCACCATTAGAGTTACAGCAGCCCTGCAAGTACTGTCCCATTGAATGTTATTAGACTGAGCACGGTCAACAGTATGGCAAGGTTCATACTGGGTTCTATGTGATAATTTTGCATTTTGAAGAACAAATACAAAAAAGAGTGATTTATTTCGGTCGATTTGTGTGGTCTTCAAAATGCCGAATTATCACTTTTTATTGCCCACCTTCCACCCCCACCAAACCACCCAAGAAGGTGATCCCACCTAACCCCACACTCCCCCCCTCTCCCATGATCTTTCCTTCCTTAGAATTCAGGGGAGTTCCATCCCTCAAAGCCTCCGCTCCCCGCCCATAGCATTCACCCTCAACACGTACACACTCCGAGACATGCAAACAGTCTCATTTGCCCTCTCCCTGCCCCAATGCAAGAGGGGAACACAGATGTAGAGGTACACCCAACCCAAAACGATGTTTAGAAATTGTGGGACAGATGCAAAGCAAGAGCCTCTTGCTTTGCATCTGTCCCTCAATTTCTAAACATTGCTTTTTCCCCGGCTTTCACCCGGGCCGCCAGAGAGAGACACAGTATGGATGGAACAGGGCCATCCACACTGCGTCTCTTCTCTGCGGCCAGGTGGGGGGGGGCTCAGCCCCGACATCATTCTGCCGGCGGGTGCCCGGGCCTCAGAGCACCCGCATACTCGGCGCCCCTGCACACCCCTTGTGTCCTGAGCTAGCACAGGGCTGGCCACCCGGCTGATGCTGGAGTATGACTGCGAGGCTGGGAGTTCTGTGTGTGGGGGGAACGGAGTGTACCCACTTTATTCAGAGGGTGGATCAGTCCCCTCAGGCTAAAAGAAAAACATTGGATGTCCTCTTTGAATTCCGCAGTCTTCAGGTTTGTAGGCTGGACACTTCACCACTGCACTATATGAGCTGATGGAAAATAACAAACAACTAAAGTTGAAATGTCCCATTTTGGTTCTGCAAGTCCCAGGGAAAACATTTGCATTGGTTCTTGGAGTTTAAAACATGCACACCTTTTAACGTTTTCCAAAACACTACTAGAAGAAAACATCCTTTCTTGGTTTTGGGTGTGTATTGATTTTATGAAGGGCAAAGGCCATTCGTCCTGTTTAATTTGCGTGGTTATGCAAAGCCAATTTAATGAAATGTGCATATTTCACCTTGATAAGCTATTTTCTGGCTACGTCACATCCCATTGCGTTTGGTGATGAGTCCCCCCACTTTAATTTTTAGGACTTGACCCCTGCTCCAGTTGGAGTTCTTAAGTTCTGCTTTGATAAAAAGTTTTGTTTGAAGCTATCAAACTCTAGAGAGAAAACTCTGCCTAGGTGCTCCCAGCTCCAGGCTGGCACCACCTCATCAAGAGCCAACCTGTGTTACTGGATGAGTGCCCAGTGAACCAAGAGGGACTGGGCGCAGCTTCACTGACCCCCAGGCTGGAGATCAGCTGTGGGCTGGCGCATACACGTCCATTGCCAACACCTATAAGAGCTGCCCCTTGTGAATTGTCATGTGAATTGCCACCCCGGCAGGGCTTCCGCAGTCCCTAGAAGAGACCCACTGTGCCATCAACCTCAACAAAGGGTATTGTCTCCAAGGTGCAAAGTCACCCTGTCATTCAAGTGCAATATTTGTTGTTACTTTTTCAGAACCTCTTCTGGTGTAGGGTTCTGGGGAGCCAATCGTAGTGGGCATGAAAAAGTCTGACCCAAAAGTCTTAACTCGCACTTTGCAACACAAATGAGCAGCAAAGCTGTGGCCTTTTAGGAGATCAGGGGGGTGGTACAATTAACAAACACATATGTACACAGTTTGGTGTCCCACCTAGAATACACACCCCACTTTATAATTCACTCAGTTCAAGGACCAGTTCAAACAATAAACTGTACCAATAAGAGAGTGGAGGGAACTGGTGTTGCAACACTTGGTATTATATCTTTTCTAAGGCAAACCAAGACCTCAGAACTGAGCTTCACCAGTCAAACCCCTGCCCTAGAACTATCTGCAGAGTTTAAGCCAAGTAAACCAGTTCTTGGACACATAAAGGATACTGTTTCACTAGAGCGGAGGAAGGGGCTCAGAGCAAGCAGGCTAGTGTGCTCAGGCTGGTGGAGGCGAGCTTCTGCAGAAGGCAGCACCAGCATGTGGCAAGGTACCCGTCCCACTACCAGGGTGCCCACTAACTGGCCAGCCCCGGGCCAGATGATACCCGCACAGCAAGGACGCCGCCCCTCCAGTGGCTGCAGACCGAACACATGTCCAGAAGCTCTTGCGACTTGCTGGAGGCAAGGACAGCAGAGCAGGACTTAGCACTGGCTTTCCCCAGTAATCCCAGAGAGGGAGGCACCAGGTACAGGTCTCCCCGGCTGATAATGTGGCAGATCTTCGCAAGGCCATTGGCTGCTCTGGTCAGTGTTGATTTCAGCGGTAGGACTCTGGCCGCCCCCGGCAGTCTCATCATCCTTTGATTCTTGGCTTACATGGTCAAGTAAAGGATGGCTCTTGCTCCTCTGCTGATATCCCAAATCTGGGGCCGGGGATGGTGCCAGCCGGCCCATGGATGGGCTGCAACATTCAGAAAGGAAGGGACTTGCTCTGAATTGTGCCAATGTGAGGCATTCGACCACCCCCACGGTGGGTGTGCGCTCATCTGGGCCGTTTCTCTTAAATTGCATATGAAATTGAGGGTAGGTCAACCTCTGGAAAATGTGTGGGGCTAATCGACACACATTTTCCAATGCTAACTGCACCACATACACTTATGACCTGTGTACTCTGTGTACTCTGGCTGGTCACATCCTACAGGCACCGTCCTCCCTATCACATTCATTTATTTATTAACATTGTTATAGCACACAGCAGCCCTGAGGCATCGTGGCGCTGTTCCAAGAAAAAATCTGTTTGGGGTACAGAAAAAGTCCTCTTAGGTTACAGTGGAGCAATAAAAACAGGTTACATTGTATACAGGAGTCATAGGATGCAGGTACAGTAGCATTCTGTTATTGCATATTTAGTTACAGTCTTCAGTGTTTAGAGTAGAGACAGTTCTTAGACATCCGTGGGGTCACTTGAATAAGATGGTTTTGAGGCCTTTGCGTAATGTGGTGAGGGAGGCTTCAGCTCTGAAGACGTTGGGCAGAGCATTCCAATGTTTGGGTGCATGGTAGGGGAGGCCTATGCCTCCTGCTTTGGCTCTTTTGATTGGGGCTATGTATAGTTGGTTGGTGTGCCGTGACCTTCTGGGGCGTATCTCTAGTGATGGTTTCTGAGAGGTAGGGTGGGGTGGTGAGGTTGAGGCACTTGTGGGTTAAGGTAAGAGTCTTGAAGGTTATTCTTTCCTTGACCGGAAGCCAGTGGGCATCTCTCCTGGCTTGGGTGATATGATCTCTCTTAGGGATGTTGAGGGACGCTCTGAGTGCATTCTTTTGTACTGTCTGGAGTCGGTTAAGATTTTTGGCAGAGGTGCCTACTAGTAGGCCGTTACAATAGTCTAGTTTGGCACCGATGGTAGCTCTGGCGATGGTGAGGCAGTTTTAGGTGGTCGGGAATGGTTTGACCATGTTTATAAGTTTGGTGGTGTGGGCAGAGGCAGAGGCAATGGCACTGACCTGTCTGGACATGGATAAGTTGGCGACTAGGTATATGCCTAGGATCTTTACTGAGGGTGAGACTGGGATGGTAGTGTTTTCAATGATGACGTTATCGTATTTGGGGTTAGGTTTGTTCAGTATTTCTTTGGGGCCTATGATGATAATCTCAGGTTTTGTCTACATGCGTTGGTTGCCATCCAGGCCTGGATAGTGGAGTAGATTTGGAGAAGGGCTGCCGAGTCATGGTCGTAGGAGCCTGTGAGTGGGAAGAGGACTTGAGTGTCGTCAGCATAGTTTGTGTAGGCTATGCTGAGGGAGTCAAGTCTGTCAAAAAGGGGCTTGGTAAAACGGTTGTAGAGTGTGGGGGCCGTGCATGAGCCTTGTGGCATGCCGCAATGGATGGCGGTGGGAGCAGCGTTAGCTGGGTCTGAAAAGACTTTCATTGCTCTGCCTTCTAAGAAGGATGTGATCCAGGAGGTGGCAAGGGTGGAGGAGAAGTGGTCTGCACTAGTAAGGTGGGAGGTGAGGGTGTTGTGATCTACAAGGTCGAATGTGGCAAATGAGTCCAGTAGTAGGAGGGCTGGTTTCCCTGTGTCCATTATTTTAGTTAATTGGTTCTTTAAGTCCAGGAGGGCAGTTTCCGTGCCATGGCCTTTGCGGAATCCTGACTGTCTTTTGCCTAGGATGGAGTGGTTTTCTAGGAAGTGCTGGATCTGATTATGGGTGGCCTTGTCTAGGATTTTTAGGAGGAATGTGACGGTGGTGATAGGATGGTAGTTGTTGGGGGATGAGGGGTCTAGGAATGGTTTCTTAAGAAGGGGGTGGACCCAGGCTTCTTTGAGGCTGGCGGGGACGATGCCTGAGGAGAATCATGCATTAATGAAAGCTGTGATAAGTGGGGCCAGGGAGTCAGTGCTGTCCTTGATAATGTTAGGTGGGCAGATATTACCTTTACATGTGGAGGGTTTAATGTGTTGGATGAGCGCAATGACTTTGGTTTCAGAGACGTCTCTGAATGTGAAGAGGGCAGGTAGAGGCTTCTGTTTGAGGGTGGGTGGTGAGGCTGCGGGGTCCGGATTGGATAAGAGCATGTGCCGTGTCTGTATTTTACCTTGGAGGCAAGAGATTTTATTAAGAAGTGCTTCTTGTATTCTGGTGCACCAGGCTTTATCCTTGGTTATGTCATCGGGAGTGGTAGGTGTGGAGGGGAGATCCTTGAAGGTAGAGAATAATTTGCTGGACTTGGAGTTCGCCTTGGAAATACGAGAATACATGTTGTTAGATTTAGCAAGGAATATGGCTTTTTTGTATATTGTTGAGATTAATTGGAACACAGAGGATTTAGCATAATGTGTTTATTCTTTTATAGCACAAGAAATGTTGATGTGCGGCGAGAGCAGAATGGTGACAGTGCAGGCGGTTGGCCATGTTGTAACCTTGTTAAAATATCAATGAATACAGAAGGTGTCTGTGAATATTTCCCCCAAGTTGGAGCACATGGGGACAGGATATGAGATGATTTATTTCGGGTTTTTGCAGAACTCTTTTTAGGAAAATGCACACATGGTAAGCAGTGTTCCCAATTGAAATTAAATGCATTCCGGGGAGGGTTTATTTGTAAGTGCACACGCTCAGTGCAAGTTTCAGGGAGCGTGCGCAGTTACAAGTCACAAGTTGTGTTCCGCCCCCCCTCTCCGCCATACAAATGATTGAATATGAGCCATGACATAACTTGATGCAGTAAAAGCCTGGCGCAAGGATTTTACGCCATTCATTTACTCTACGTGCCCATGGAAAGCGAACCCCTGCGTGTCACCCGCTGGAGAATGAAGGGCTGAGGCAGCTCTCTCAAAATCTGAGCCTGTGATTGAAGGGTGCACACAGATATCCAAGGCACGTGCTGAACTTGCTGAGCTATCTTACCCTTGATATATGCTGCTAATCCCCCTCTTGATATCTTTCTGGGACCTAATCTTCACTTTTCAGATAATCTGTAGAGACCCCACTGTTGCCTACATGGCTCACGCTGCGCCCCCAAACCAGCTGCTCTGAAGAATTGGAAGTTTGCAGCCAAGTGTGTGACAAATATTCCAAACCACAGCCAAAGTGTGTAGACACTGAGAGGCTGGCACCTTATGCTGAACCCTGGCATATGTGAGAGCACTATGGCACACTTGTGCAGCACTTCCCACACGCTGGCACACTGGGGATCATAATATTATCAGCCCACTGGACTCTCCAAGCACCCAACTGATGAATTTGCCAGCACCATGGGATATGTCAGCAACACTTCAGAAGTCCATGGCATATTGCGGCAACACCGTGGCATAGCGCAGCAATTCTAACAGCATTATTTTTCTAGCTGCATGAATTTTGAAAGGCCTTTCACAGACTGAGTGAGAATGTGTTTCTCACCTCCTGGGCACAGTATTTAAAACTATTGCATTTTCTGCAGGCATATCAAACAGTGTTTCAAGTGGAATTTAAAAATCGGGGTGGGGGCATTTGCTGCCTGTCTGAAACCACACTTACCCTTGGGGGGAATATCGTGTGGGCGAAGGTATAATTTCAGCAAGAAATAAATAAGCAATAATTTACAAAACCAATGGGCGATTTTCAGTTTTAGTACTTGAATATTTTTTTATTTTTTTAAGGTAGGACACTAGGAGCACCTTGTGTTGAATATGGACAGTGCAGATTATTTTGGCACTTCTCGTCCTGATAAAACCATATTCCAACTTCTCTAATAAATAAATATAGATTAAGTTACACAATAAAATAGTTCTCTTTACCTGAAAACCACATTATGTGTGGGCAGTAAGCAAGAAAGCAGGCTGCACGGTGGTGAGCTGGAGAGGTGTGCGCTCATGTGTGCATGACGTCCTCTTCAGCTGGCAGAGCCTGGCAGCAGCTGGGGTTTCACTCTGATGTACGCCCCCCACCCCATCACGAAGAGGAGGGTCCTGCTGTGCCCTACAGGACGCACATATCTGTAGAAAGGGGGGACCAACCGAGACCAGTAGATCCCCTGTTCACAAGCAGCTTTTGGAAACTGCCAGGCCTCTGCCCCAACTAGCCCAAGCTCACTTAAAACCCTGCATATCATTAACGATTGCAGTTTTTCTCGGTGTTCCAGTGGAAGACTGCATTCGACGCCGCTTCAGTGCTGTGGTACATTTACTTGTCTGCGGTGCATTCCATCAGGTATGCAACTTTCTGATCATACTGTGGCCCCTGACATATTTGAGGTTCCATGGTCTCAGTGGGTCTCCATTATCAGCCAAGAACGCTTATGCGTTTTCATCCAGTTAACCAGCTTCAACTCGAGTGAGGCCCCTGTGAAGCCTTACTTCAATACCTGATCTTAAGAAGACCCTCAGCAGTGCTTCGACCCCTGCACCAGTGCAAACAACCAGTCTTGACCCCTGCTTGAGGATCTGTGCCTGCCGAGCCTTCAGAAGTGTCCGGGACCAACCCGTGAACGCACCAGCACTCTCCTGCGTTACCCCGCTGCAGCTGTTGCCCTTCCAAGTACATCCTTGGAACTTGGAGGATCTTCCGCTTGCACTACAAGATGCCTGCTCCTGCATTTCCAGCCTTTTTGCATCAACAGAAACCATGCAGGACCTGCTCCTTTGTTCGTCCATTGAAGTTCACCTGTGTCCGCCTGATGACGTTGACACCTGGTGCAACCCCTCTTCTTCACCCCCTGTAGCTCCCCTGAGATACCCTGGACCGCTGAAGTCTTCCTTTCTGCGCAAGGGTGTTCAGCTGGACAGTGCTTGGAACCGAGATTCAAGCACTGTGACCGACCAAAACTAAATCCTGCATCCAAAAATGACATCTACCTACCAAGCAGCGGTCTCTGGGGAAATCAGAGTAAGGTGTGTAAGGTAAACCTGACGTTTCCTTCCCCCATCCTCCATAGGGTTACATGGGCATAACGTCCTGTCCCTATCTTTGCTGACCTAGATCGGTGGTGGTCTAATCAAGGATCCCCTTCTTGGTCTGCCCTAGTGTGGTGGGACTGAGAGAAATCCTTACCTGAATTTACCATAACCACTTGCATCGTCCAATCACAGAGGTATATGCTGGGAGCTGATGCCTTTAGGGCACAAAGCCCCAGGCCATGTTAGGTCTGGACTTGCCAAGCGCTAGGCAATTATTCTAGTACTACTTTGAATTGTTTCTGCAGTGTTTATCCATCCGACTGCAGGGATGTCATTTCGGTACAACGTCCTTTCATCGCGGGATGTAATTTCATGGGGATTTCTCCCTGGATATTTTGTCGAAAAGAAACATCGAATTTTTTAGGGTGGGTTAGAAAAATATATATATATGGGTGTGGGTGTTCAGGAATAGATACTAAATTAAAGGGCATGGGGGCTTGGGAGGGGAACCCCCCAAAAAGAAAAGAAATAACATTTTTGATGAGATTTTTCGTAAAAATTTCCATTGAGAAAAACCCATGTCATCCCATGATCAAATTACATGGTACCGTCATTTCAGAGGGGTAGCAAGGGAGATCGCCCAGCCTAAGTCTCAGCCTTACGGCTCTGCTACCAACTTCCCTGAGCGGGTCTGGTTAGACTCCAGTCCCTCCATGTTCACCATAATAGGTTGACTTCCCAGGATCCACCCCAGGGTTGACTTTGGAAATCCATCTTAACTTGCAAAGTGGGTAGTAAGAGAGAGAGGGGTGGCAGTCCTAGGGTATGGTGCCTTTCCATGGGAGCAGTGTTGGATTGAATGACGCCCATTGGGTGGGAAAGGGGTCCATGTAGGAACATAAATGAGGTGTGAGGACTGGAGGACATTATTACATTTTCAACAACGAGAACCTGGTGCCAGTATTGACACATTTACTAATACAATGTCTGATTGGAACGCCTTGTCTAGTGTACACAATTTGGGTGGGTAATGTATGGCCTGCCAGTTTGAAAGTTCACAGTTCACCGGGTACTGCTGGTATGCTTGATATGATGGGTTATTTATATCACACTTAATACTCAGAGGTTTCTAAGCGCGGACCCAGGGAATCGAACCTGTGTTACTCCGAGCCGTCTTGCTTCCAAGGTGAGCTCGTTGCCCCTGAGCTATCCTCCTGGGACCCATGTTTGAGTTTGTATGTGTGCAAGTGTGTGTTTCTGTACATGTATGTCTTTGAATAATGATGCCTTTTTTTCTCCAGCATGTAACTGCCACCAGGCGGGGTCTGCTGGTTATCCACAGATATGTGATCCAATAACAGGCCAGTGTGTTTGCCTCCCGCACGTGATTGGACAAGACTGCAGCCAATGTAGACCCGGCTTCTATGGGATGCAGCCAGGGATTGGCTGCCAGAGGTAGGCCTCATTTGTCACGGGTCGTATGATTGGGTAGCAGAGAGGCAGGGGAGGGAGTGGAAAGTATGACTAAAATGGTGTGAGATGTTCAGGTGGAGGCTGGGAGAAGACCCTGGAAAGGACCGAGGCGCCAGGTTACAATGGCCTGGGGGGCCGCAGGGGGCAAGCGCCCCAATAATGAACATTCTGGGTCTCGAGAGCCTGAAGAAGGGTGAATCTTGAAGGGGAGGGGGGAGTGTTTACACTGATGTCACATGAAGAACTTCTCGCCAGCAGGTGTGCGTCAGAACCACAGCTGTCATGACAGAGGGCACTAAAAGCTTCGTGCTGTGGTCTCAATTATACCGTTTCATTCTGGTGATTACTCAACAGGCGGTAATGTTCACCCTCTCCCCACTTACGCCTGCACAGCAGGCGGCAATGAATGGAAAATGGATAGCAAAGTCAAGTCCATTTTAACAATCCTTTTATACGAAAAGTTTCAAATCTCTGTGGAAAGTGCTAATGCGCGATTGTTCACACTCTAATGGCCAGATGGATTTTAATCGCATAATGCATACCAACGACCTGCAAGTCTTTTCCAAATAAAAGCGAATGGTGACTTATGTTGATTGTGCCTCCCACAGGAGCGTTAAGAGGCATCTCAGGCAGGTGTGAACGTCACACCACACTCTGCATATTTCCATGCACTTCTGTCACTTGCAAAGGGGAAAGCAAAAGTGCATGTACCAGAATGCAGAGAAACACATGGTACAGGATGCACCACTCCTGCCTGGCATGGGTGATTGTGCATCACTCCTGCCTGACAATGTGCATAATGCACCATTCCCATCTGACACGGCACATAGTGCACCATTCCCACCTGACAAAGGGCATAGTGACAAATCCCTCCTGACATGGAGCATAGCACACCACTCCCATCTGACACGAGGCATAGTGCACCCCTCCCACCTCACAAGGGGTATAATGCATCACCCCACCTGACAGCGCATAGTGCACCACTCACACCCCCATGGGGTATACTGCACCAGTACCACCTGGAACAGTGTATAGTGCACCATTAACACATGACATGGGACATGGTTCACCACTCCCACCTGACACGAGGCATAGTGCACCCCTCCCACCTCACAAGGGGTATATTGCATCACCCCACCTGACATGGGGCACAGAGTGCAACTCCCACTTCACACGAGGCATAATGCACCACATCCTTCTAACAAGGGGCATAATGCACCACTCCCACCTGACACAGCGCATAGTGCACCACTCCCACCTGACATGGAGCATAGAACACCACTCCCACCTGACAGAGGGCACAGTACACCACTCCCACAACCATGGGGTATACTGCACCAGTACCACCTGGCACAGTGTATAGTGCACCATTAACACATGACATGGGACATGGTTCACCACTCCCACCTGACACGAGGCATAGTGCACCCCTCCCACCTCACAAGGGGTATAATGCATCACCCCCACCTGTCATGGGGCACAGAGTACCACTCCCACTTCACACGAGACATAGTGCACCACATCCTTCTAACAAGGGGCATAATTCACCACTCCCACCTGACATGGGGCATAGTTCACCACACCGATCTAACACGAGGCAAAGTGCACCATTCTCACCTCACAGGTGGCATAGTGTACAATTCCCATCTGACACGAGACATAGTGCACCAATCCCATCTAACACAGAGCATAGTGCACCACTCCCACCCAACACATGGTATAATGCAGCACTGCCACCTGACACAGGATATAGTGTTCCACACCCACCGAAAACGGAGCATAATGCTCCACTCCCACCGGACCTGAGGTATAGTGTACTAATTCCCACCTGACACGAGGCATAGTGTACCCCTGCCTCCTTGCAAGGGGTATAATGCATCACCCCCACTTGGCATGGGGCACAGTGTGCCACTCCCACCTGATATGAGGCATAGTGCACTGCATCCTCCTAACAGGAGGCATATTGAGTCACTCCCACCTGACACGAGGCATAGTGCACACTTTCCTCCTAACAAAGGGCATAATGCATCACTTCACCCTGACAAGGGGCATAACACACCACTCCCATCGGACACAGGGCATAGTGCATCACTCCCACTTGACACTTGACACGAGGCATAGTACACCACTCTCACATGACATGGGACATAATGCACCACTCCCACCTGACACAGAGCATAATGCACCACCCCAACCCAACAGGAGGCATAGTGCACCACTCCCACCTGTCATAAACCATAGTGCACCTCGCATACTTGCCATGAGGTATAGTGCACTACTCCTGACATGAAGCATAGTACACCACTATTACATGACACAGGGTGTAGTGCACCCCTCGCCCCTGACACTCCCACTGGACATGAGGCATAATGCATCACTCCCACTAGACATGAGGCATAGTGCACCATTTCCTCCTGACAAAGGGCACAATGCATCATTCCCACCTGCCACAGGATATAGTGCACCACTCAAACCTGACACTGAGCACAATGCACAACTTCCACCTGACACAGGGCATAGTGCACCACTCCAATTGTACTCAGAGCATGATGCACCACTCCCACCAGAGCCGGGGCATAGTGCAACACTCCCACATGACATAAGGCATAGTGCACCACTTCCTTCTGATAAGGGGAATAATGCATCACTCCCACCTGAAATAGTACATAGTGCACCACTCCCACCTGACACGGCGCATAGTGCATCAATTCCATCTGACAATGGGCATAGTGCACCACTGCCAGGTTACATTGGGTAATTGTGCCCCACTCCCACCTGGCTTGGAGCATAATCACCCCTCCCTACCGACAAAGTGCACAATGCATCATTCCGACCTACAAGGTGCATAATGCATCACTCCCACCAGACACAGGATAAAGTGCACCACTCGCACCTGACATAAGGCATAATGCACCACTCCCACCTGACTAGGGCCATAGTGCACCACACCCACCTGACACAGGGCATAGTGCATACATTCCACCTGACAATGGGCATAGTGCACCACTCCCACATTACATTGGGTAATTGTGCACCACTCCCACCTGGCATGGAGCATAATCTACACCTCCCTAATGACAAAGTGCACAATGCATCATTCCGACTTACATGGGGCATAATGCATCACTCCCAACTGACACAGGATACAGTGCATCACTCGCACCTGGCATGGGGCATAATGCACCACTGCCACCTGGCTAGGGGCATAGTGCACCTCTCCCACCTGACACGGGGCATAGTGCACCACTCCCACCTGACACAGAGCATAGTGCAGCAGTCCCATATAACACAGAGCATAGTGCACCACTCCCACCTGACAGAGGGCATAGTATACCCCTCACACCTGACACAGGGCATAGTCCACCACTCCCGCATGACATGAGACATAGTGCACCACATCCTTCTGATAAGGGGCATAATGCATCACTCCCACCTGACACAGTGCATAGTGCACCACTCCCACCTGACAAAGGGCATAGTGCACCCCTCACACCTGGCTAGGGGCATAGTGCACCACTCCCACCAGCCACGGGGCATAGTGCACCACTCCCACCTGACACAGAGCATAGTGCACCACTCCCACCTGATAAAAGGCATAGTGCACCCCTCACACCTGACACGGGGCATAGTGCAGCACTCCCATATAACACAGAGCATAGTGCACCACTCCCACCTGACAGAGGGCATAGTATAACCCTCACACCTGACACAGGGCATAGTCCACCACTCCCGCATGACATGAGACATAGTGCACCACGTCCTTTTGACAAGGGGCCTAATGCATAACTCCCACCTAACGCAGGACATAATGCACCGCTCCCACCTGACACAGAGCAGCACTGCCACCTGACACGAAGTATAGTACACCCCTCCCACCTGACAAAGGGCATAGTGCACCACTCCCACTTGACACGGGGCATAATACACCACTCCCTGACAGGGGCATAGGGCACAACTCCCACCTGCCACACCGCCTAATATGCAACACCTATCTGATACAATGCATATAACACCCCTCCCACTTGTCACGAGGCATAGTGCCCCACTTCCTCCTGACATGGGTCATAGTTTATCACTCCCATCTGGCACTGGGGATAGTGTGCCACCCCCACCTAACACGAGGCATAGTACACCGCTCACATCGAACACAGTACAGCACTGCCACCTGTCACGAAGTATAGTACACTCTTCCCATCTGACAAAGGGCATAGTGCACCACTCCCACTTGACAGGAGGCATAGTGCAACTTTCCACTTGACACAGAGCATAATGCACCACTCCCTGTCACAGGGCATAGTGCGCAACTCCCACCTACCACATTGGCATAATATGCCACACCTATCTGAAACAAGGTACATAGCACCACTCTCACCTGACACAGGGCATAGTGCACCACTCCCACCTGACACGGGGCATTGACCACCACTCACACCTGACACCGGGCACGGTGCACTACTCCCACCTGACACAGGGCATAGAGCACCACTCTCACATGACACGAGGCACAGTGAATCATTTCTTCCTGACACAAGGCATACTGCACTATTATCTCCTGACAGGGGGCATAGTGCACCACTCCCACTTGACATAAAACATGATCCACTACTCCCACCTGATATGGAGTGTAGTGCACCATTTCCTCCTGGCAATGGGCACAGTGCACTGCTCTCACCTGACATAGGGCATAGTGCACCACTCCCACCTGGCATGAGGCAGAGTGCCCCCCTCCCACCTGACACCGGGCATAGTGCACTACTCGCACATAACACAGGGCATTTCACACTACTCCCACTTGACACAGGCATAGTGCACCACTTCCTCCTGACACAGAGCATGATGCACCACTCCCACCTGACATGGAGCATAGTGCACCATTTCCTCCTTACAATGGGCATAGTGCACCACTCACACTTGACACATGGCATAGTGCACCATTCCCACCTGACATGAAGTATAGTGCACCCCTCCCACCGGACACGGGGCATAGTGTACCACTCACTCCTGACACGGAGCATAGTGTACCACTCACTCCTGACATGGGGCATAATACACCACTCCCTGACAGGGGCTTAGGGCACAACTCCCACCTGCCACACCGCCTAATATGCAACACCTATCTGATACAATGCATATAACACCCCTCCCACTTGTCACGAGGCATAGTGCCCCACTTCCTCCTGACATGGGTCATAGTTTATCACTCCCATCTGGCACTGGGGATAGTGTGCCACCCCCACCTAACACGAGGCATAGTACACCGCTCACATCGAACACAGTACAGCACTGCCACCTGACACGAAGTATAGTACACCCTTCCCATCTGACAAAGGGCATAGTGCACCACTCCCACTTGACAGGAGGCATAGTGCAACTTTCCACTTGACACAGAGCATAATGCACCACTCCCTGTCACAGGGCATAGTGCGCAACTCCCACCTACCACATTGGCATAATATGCCACACCTATCTGAAACAAGGTACATAGCACCACTCTCACCTGACACAGGGCATAGTGCACCACTCCCACCTGACACGGGGCATTGACCACCACTCACACCTGACACCGGGCACGGTGCACTACTCCCACCTGACACAGGGCATAGAGCACCACTCTCACATGACACGAGGCACAGTGAATCATTTCTTCCTGACACCAGGCATACTGCACTATTATCTCCTGACAGGGGGCATAGTGCACCACTCCCACTTGACATAAAACATGATCCACTACTCCCACCTGATATGGAGTGTAGTGCACCATTTCCTCCTGGCAATGGGCACAGTGCACTGCTCTCACCTGACATAGGGCATAGTGCACCACTCCCATCTGGCATGAGGCAGAGTGCCCCCCTCCCACCTGACACCAGGCATAGTGCACTACTCGCACATAACACAGGGCATTTCACACTACGCCCACTTGACACAGGCATAGTGCACCACTTCCTCCTGACACAGAACATGATGCACCACTCCCACCTGACATGGAGCATAGTGCACCATTTCCTCCTTACAATGGGCATAGTGCACCACTCACACTTGACACATGACATAGTGCACCATTCCCACCTGACATGAAGTATAGTGCCCCCCTCACACCTGACACAGGGCATAGTCCACCACTCCCGCATGACATGAGACATAGTGCACCACGTCCTTTTGACAAGGGGCCTAATGCATAACTCCCACCTAACGCAGGACATAATGCACCGCTCCCACCTGACACAGAGCAGCACTGCCACCTGACACGAAGTATAGTACACCCCTCCCACCTGACAAAGGGCATAGTGCACCACTCCCACTTGACACGGGGCATAATACACCACTCCCTGACAGGGGCTTAGGGCACAACTCCCACCTGCCACACCGCCTAATATGCAACACCTATCTGATACAATGCATATAACACCCCTCCCACTTGTCACGAGGCATAGTGCCCCACTTCCTCCTGACATGGGTCATAGTTTATCACTCCCATCTGGCACTGGGGATAGTGTGCCACCCCCACCTAACGCGAGGCATAGTACACCGCTCACATCGAACACAGTACAGCACTGCCACCTGTCACGAAGTATAGTACACTCTTCCCATCTGACAAAGGGCATAGTGCACCACTCCCACTTGACAGGAGGCATAGTGCAACTTTCCACTTGACACAGAGCATAATGCACCACTCCCTGTCACAGGGCATAGTGCGCAACTCCCACCTACCACATTGGCATAATATGCCACACCTATCTGAAACAAGGTACATAGCACCACTCTCACCTGACACAGGGCATAGTGCACCACTCCCACCTGACACGGGGCATTGACCACCACTCACACCTGACACCGGGCACGGTGCACTACTCCCACCTGACACAGGGCATAGAGCACCACTCTCACATGACACGAGGCACAGTGAATCATTTCTTCCTGACACAAGGCATACTGCACTATTATCTCCTGACAGGGGGCATAGTGCACCACTCCCACTTGACATAAAACATGATCCACTACTCCCACCTGATATGGAGTGTAGTGCACCATTTCCTCCTGGCAATGGGCACAGTGCACTGCTCTCACCTGACATAGGGCATAGTGCACCACTCCCACCTGGCATGAGGCAGAGTGCCCCCCTCCCACCTGACACCGGGCATAATGCACTACTCGCACATAACACAGGGCATTTCACACTACGCCCACTTGACACAGGCATAGTGCACCACTTCCTCCTGACACAGAACATGATGCACCACTCCCACCTGACATGGAGCATAGTGCACCATTTCCTCCTTACAATGGGCATAGTGCACCACTCACACTTGACACATGACATAGTGCACCATTCCCACCTGACATGAAGTATAGTGCCCCCCTCCCACCTGACACCGGGCATAGTGCACTACTCGCACATAACACAGGGCATTTCACACTACGCCCACTTGACACAGGCATAGTGCACCACTTCCTCCTGACACAGAACATGATGCACCACTCCCACCTGACATGGAGCATAGTGCACCATTTCCTCCTTACAATGGGCATAGTGCACCACTCACACTTGACACATGACATAGTGCACCATTCCCACCTGACATGAAGTATAGTGCACCCCTCCCACCTGACACGGGGCATAGTGTACCACTCACTCCTGACATGGGGCATAGTGCACCACTCACTCCTGACATGGGGCATAGTGCACCACTGCCATATGGCACCGGGCATAGTATACCTTGAATTGACGGTCACCATTGGGTAATAATCGTATTTTTGCTGTATTGCAACTAACCAGTGATCCACGACCATGCGGTGATAAGCCTGCCGTTCCATCCCAGTTACCAAAATTAGACAAGGTGGTTTATCATTTACTTGTGTTTCCGATCTGTTAGGATCCCTTCTGCTGACTAGAGGTGTGGGGCTGATTGATGGCTTAGAAACCGATATTCATCCCTGGACCACTGGTGCCCGGAAGTTGATTCATCACACCCATTAATTAAAGAACACCAGTACTGATTAGAAATGTGGGTAAATGTCCACTACTATTATGGCCGCTCTGCCAGGCAGTGTCACTACCTCAACCTGGCAGTGCCTGTGCATTTAAAGCACTGCTTTGCTGCAGAACGCAATGCTGGCAAAAATGCATGTTCTCCAACGACTAAGGATCATTTCCCAGTGGATCCCTGCATTCCCAGTGCTGAAAGTGATCATCTCCATTCGATCCCAGCATTCCCAGCGTTGGGAAGTGAATATCTCCAGTGGATCCTAGCATTTCCAGTGCTGGGAAATGAACATCTCCAGTGGATTCCAGCATTCCCAGTGCTAGGAAGTGAACATCTCCAGTGGATCCTAGCATTTCCAGTCATCACCAGTGGATCCCAACATTCCCAGTGCTGAAAGTGATCATCTCCATTAGATCCCAGCATTCCCAGCGCTGGGAAGTGAACATCTCCAGTGGAACCTAACATTTCCAGTGCTGGGAAATGAACATCTCCAGTGGATTCCAGCATTCCCAGTGCTGGGAAGTGAACATCTCCAGTGGATCCTAGCATTCCCAGTGCTGAAAGTGATCATCTCCATTGGATCCCAGCATTCCCAGTGCTGGGAAATGAACATCTCCAGTGGATCCTAGCATTCCCAGTGCTGGGAAGTGAACATCTCCAGTGGATTCCAGCATTCCCAGTGCTGGGATGTGAATATCTCCAGTGGATCATAGAATTCCCAGTGCTGGGAAGTGAACATCTCCAGTGGATTCCAGCATTCCCAGTGCTGGGATGTGAACATCTCCAGTGGATTCTAGCATTTCCAGTGCTGGGATGTGATCATCTCCAGTGGATCCCAGCATTCCCAGTGCTGGAAGGTGAACATCACTAGTGGATCCCAGCGTTCCCAGTCATATAAAGTGGATCCCAGCATTCCCGTCATCTGCAGTGGATCCCAGCATTCCTAGGGCTGGGAAGAGAACATCTCCGGTGGATCCCAGCATGCCCAGTCATCTGAAGTGGATCCCAGCATTCCCAGTCATCTCCAGTGGATCCCAGAATTCTGAGTCATCTCCAGTGGATCCCAGCATTCCTAGGGCTGGGAAGTGAACATCTCTGGTGGATCCCAGCATGCCCAGTCATCTGAAGTGGATCCCAGCATTCCCAGTCATCTCCAGTGGATCCCAGCATTCCCAGTCATCTCCATTGGATCCCAGCATTCCGAGTCATCTCCAGTGGATCCCAGCATTCCTAGGGCTGGGAAGTGAACATCTCTGGTGGATCCCAGCATGCCCAGTCATCTGAAGTGGATCCCAGCATTCCCAGTCATCTCCAGTGGATCCCAGCATTCCCAGTCATCTCCAGTGGATCCCAGCATTCCGAGGGCTGGGAAGTGAACATCTCATTTAAATACTAATAGCAGGAATAATGTACAATGTCAGAACAAATGGCCTTGGATCCCACTTGGGGGTCACTTTGAGGGTCACCTGCCTTGCAGGTGTCTCGCAAGGGGAGGGGTACTAGGTCTCTCCACCCCCAGAGCAGGCACATCTACCAAATGCTTCATTGTAGGCACTATATGGCAGTGCTGGCTTTGAGGCCCACTGGGAGAAGCCTTGCTGCAAGGTCAGGGTATTAACACTCTTGCCTCGCCACATTCTCAAGATAGTGCCACTCTTGCCTCGCCACATTCTCAAGATAGTGCCACTCTTGCCTCGCCACATTCTCAAGATAGTGCCACTCTTGCCTCGCCACATTCTCAATATAGTGCCACTCTTGCCTCGCCACATTCTCAAGATAGTGCCACTCTTGCCCTGCCACATTCTCAAGGTAGTGTCACTCTTGCCGGGCTGAAACCTCTAGCTAGTGCCCCTCTTGCCTTGCTGTGTTCTCAAGGTCGTGCCACTCTTGCCTTGCCACGTTCTCAAGATAGTGCCACTCTTGCCCTGCCACATTCTCAAGGTAGTGCCACTCTTGCCGGGCTGAAACCTCTAGCTAGTGCCCCTCTTGCCTTGCTGTGTTCTCAAGGTCGTGCCACTCTTGCCTTGCCACGTTCTCAAGATAGTGCCACTCTTGCCCTGCCACATTCTCAAGGTAGTGCCACTCTTGCCGGGCTGAAACCTCTAGCTAGTGCCCCTCTTGCCTTGCTGTGTTCTCAAGGTCGTGCCACTCTTGCCTTGCCACGTTCTCAAGGTAGTGCCACTCTTGCCGGGCTGAAACCTCTAGCTAGTGCCCCTCTTGCCTTGCTGTGTTCTCAAGGTCGTGCCACTCTTGCCTTGCCACGTTCTCAAGATAGTGCCACTCTTGCTTTGCCGTCTTCTCAAGGTAGTGCCACTCTTGCCTAGCTGCAACCACTAGCTAGTGCCACTCTTGCCTTGCTGCAACCTTTAGCTAGTGCCATTCTTGTCTTGCTGCATTCTCAAGATAGTGCCACACTTGCCTTGCAGCAACCTCTAGCTAGTGCCACTCTTGCCTTGCTGTAACCTCTAGCTAGTGCCACTCTTATCTTGCCACATTCTCAAGATAGTGCCACACTTGCCTTGCAGCAACCTCTAGCTAGTGCCACTCTTGCCTTGCTGTAACCTCTAGCTAGTGCCACTCTTATCTTGCCACATTCTCAAGATAGTGCTACTCTTGCTTTGCCACGTTCTCAAGGTAGTGCTTATCTTGCCTTGCCACGTTCTCAAACTAGTGCCACTCTTGTCTTGCTGTCTTCTCAAGGTAGTGCCACACTTGCCTTTCTGCAAGCTCTGGGTAGTGCCGCTCTTGCCTTGCTGCGTTATCACGCTAGTGCCATTCTTGTCTTGATGTGTTCTCAAGCTAGTGCCACTCTTGCCTTGCTGCATGCTCTAGGTAGTGCCACGCTTGTCTTGCCGCAAGCTCTAGGTAGTGCCACTCTTGCCTTGCTGCATGCTCTAGGTAGTGCCACTCTTGTCTTGCCGCAAGCTCTAGGTAGTGCCACTCTTGCCTTGCTGCATGCTCTAGGTAGTGCCACTCTTGCCTTGCTGCATGCTCTAGGTAGTGCCACTCTTGCTTTGCTGCAACCTCTAGCTAGTGCCACTCTTGTCGTGCTGCAACCTCTAGCTAGTGCCAATCTTGCCTTGCCACAATCTCTAGGTAGGTCCACTCTTGTGTAGAGGAGTAGCAAAGTACCCCCACTCCAACTACCCCGCCTACATTACCTGAAACGTATGATTCAAAGTATGTGACGTATACTGAACAGTTAAGCCAGCAAAGAGAAGAGCGTGGGCTCTGTGCAGTACCCATAAGAATACCTATACCTAAGAGAATATGGGAGGTAAAGTACCCATTGAGGAAACCATACCTGCATACAAGACAATATGATGGCCATTTGAACGAGATTCCTGAAGAAGCAAAGAAACTAAATGACAAGATGAATGGTGACGTCATACAAAGTTGAACCGACACCCATATAGAAAGATGACCAGACCAGAGAGGCAGACGATTTATAAAGAAGAAGAAGGTACCAAGGATAACTGACATCTTGGGATCAAGATGAAGAGACTTATGCCACAGACCTGATGAAGATACTTAGTTAGTTTAAATGTGTACAGATGCAAGGAAACGCAAGCAACACAGCAATCATGAAGCTAGCCACATGCTTATCACTAGTTACACTGCGGCACGCGCCAACATATACATATATACCTCTATCGACATATGGACTAAGAAACAATGGATGTTTCCACTACACATATAAGCAGTACTGAACAAAGCAAGAAGGCCTCATTTCAGTGTCGCAGTTAAGAAAAGCAATTCCATTAAACAGAATAAAAGTTCAGCTAAGGAGTTCACTTGAGCCAAGAAAGCCAAGTTCTTATCAAATTGGAATTGGCTGACTATGGATACAATTAACGTGAAAGAACAGAAGCTCCTGTTCAGAGAGGTGAAGCAAAAACAAAAGACGTCAGAAGACTATTGAAAATACAATCAAATACACGAAAAGGCTCAATTTCAAGGTGTCCAGTCACGTGATAGAAGGAAGTTGGACGAATGAGATGATCACACCTACGCACGGAAGCCGGCTAGTACCCATACTCCTTAAATATTCTCAGAGAACAGTACAAGCTCTAGGCCAACTTCAAAGCACTAATTGACACTGGACCATTGAGGTGATGATGGATGATATTTTAATTGGTGGGCAGCTGGTGCTGAGACAAGCTCACCCGCACCTGGTTGTTCAGTCTGCATGCTGCTAGACGTAGGTGGAAATGTACTGACGGGGGTTAGAGGCCAACTAATTGTAGGGGACCACACAGTTGGGGGGTCCTAGAGTCTGTGTAGCCAATGGGACGTCATACATTTAGTGACGTTCGTAGTGGCCCTTTTTAGGGGAGGGCTTAGTTGCCCCACCTGATGTTAACTATCCAATTACCTCTCTCTCTATCTCTATACAGATGTAGCACCTATGTTTAGTTATTCACTTTGAACCAATCCCACCTCCCTTTAGGTTTTTGTTAGTTTGCCACGTAGGATGATATTGGAAATGACGCAGGTCAAAACGTCGATGATGACCAGTTATGGGTACAAGAACCCAATGTTTTTATGAAGTAAGCAGAGTCAGAGTATCGAGCGATTGCTGATGTTCGTTGTACTCCTCGTTTTAGATACTTTACATTAAAACAGAAAAACTTTGCCAAACTATTTGTGTCGTCTTGTTTATTGATGTATAAATATAATCTGCATCCCCATCCATCTCCTGGGTATTGCTACTCATCTTAAAGGGCTGTTTGGGAACATCCAGATCATTTTCCTTGCCGCAAGCTCTAGGTAGTGCTAATCTTGCCTTGCTGTGTTCTCAAGATAGTGCTACTCATGTCTTGCTGTGTTCTCAAGGTAGTGCCTCTCTTGCCTTGCTGTGTTCTGAAGGTAGAGGCACTCTTGTCTTGCTGCAAGGTGAAGGTAGAGCTACTCTTGCCTTGCTGTGTGCTCAGGGTAGTGCCTCTGTTTCTTTGTCACAAGGTCAAGGTAGTGCCCACTCCTGCCTTGCCACGTTCTCAAAGAAGTGTCACTCTTGCCTTGACATGTTCTCAAGGTACTGCAACTCTTGACTTGCTGCACGGTCAAGATAGTGCCACTCTTGTCTTGTTGCATGCTCAATGTAGTGCCACTCTTGCCTTGTTGCATCCTCAAGGTAATGCCACTCTTGCCTTGCTGTGTTCTCAAGGTGGTGCCACTCCAGTCTTGCTGCATGCTCAAGCTAGTGCCACTCTTGTCTTACTGTGTTCTCAAGATAGTGCTACTCTTCCTTTACTGTGTTCGCTAGGTAGTGCCACTCTTGCCTTGCCGCAAGCTCAATATAGTGCCACTCCTGTCTTGCAGTGTTCTCAAGGTAGTGCCATTCTTGCCTTGCTGCATGCTGTAGCTAGTGCCACTCTTGTCTTGCTGTGTTCTCAAGATAGTGCTACTCTTGCTTTGCCGTTTTCTCTAGGTAGTTCCACTCTTGCCTTGCTGTGTTCTCAAGATAATACCTCTCATGTCTTGCTGTATTCTCAAGTTAGTGCCACTCTTGCCTTGCTGTTTTCTCAAGGTAGTGCCATTCCTGTCTTGCTGCATGCTCTAGCTAGTGCCACTCTTGTCTTGCTGTGTTCTCAAGGTAGTGACACTCTTGCCTTGCTGCATGCTCAAGGTAGTGCCATTCTTCTCTTGCTGTGTTCTCAAGGTAGTGCCTCTCTTGCCTTGCTGTGTTCTGAAGGTAGAGGCACTCTTGTCTTGCTGCAAGGTGAAGGTAGAGCTACTCTTGCCTTGCTGTGTGCTCAGGGTAGTGCCTCTGTTTCTTTGCCACAAGCTCAAGGTAGTGCCCACTCCTGCCTTGCCACGTTCTCAAAGAAGTGTCACTCTTGCCTTGACATGTTCTCAAGGTACTGCAACTCTTGACTTGCTGCATGGCCAAGATAGTGCCATTCTTGTCTTGTTGCATGCTCAATGTAGTGCCACTCTTGCCTTGTTGCATCCTCAAGGTAATGCCACTCTTGCCTTGCTGTGTTCTCAAGGTAGTGCCACTCCAGTCTTGCTGCATGCTCAAGCTAGTGCCACTCTTGTCTTACTGTGTTCTCAAGATAGTGCTACTCTTCCTTTACTGTGTTCGCTAGGTAGTGCCACTCTTGCCTTGCCGCAAGCTCAATATAGTGCCACTCCTGTCTTGCTGTGTTCTCAAGATAGTGCCACTCTTGCTGGTGTAAGCCCAGGATAGTGCCACTCTTGCCTTGCTGTGTTCTCAAGGTAGTGCCACTCTTGCCTTGCGGAAGCTCAAGGTAGTGTCACTCCTGTCTTGCTGTGTTCTCAAGATAGTGCCACTCTTCCCTTGCTGCAAGCAGTAGGTAGTGCCACACCTGCCTTGCTGTGTTCTCAAGATAGTGCCACTCTTGCTGGTGTAAGCCCAAGATAGTGCCATTCCTGTCTTGCTGAGTTCTCAAGGTAGTGCCACTCTTGCCTTGTGCAAGCTGAAGGTAGTGCCACTCCTGTCTTGCTGTGTTCTCAAGGTAGTGCCACTCTTGCTGGTGTAAGCCCAAGGTAGTGCCACTCCTGTCTTGCTGTGTTCTCAAGGTAGTGCCACTCCTGTCTTGCTGTGTTCTCAAGGTAGTGCCACTCTTGCTGGTGTAAGCCCAAGGTAGTGCCACTCCTGTCTTGCTGTGTTCTCAAGGTAGTGCCACTCCTTTCTTGCTGTGTTCTCAAGGTAGTGTCACTCTTGCTGGTGTAAGCACAAGGTAGTGCTACTCTTTCTTTGCTGCAAACTCTAGGGAGTGTCAGTCTTTCATTCTAGCAACTCATGCTGAAGGCCTCTTCCAAACCTCATGCTAACAATCTCTTTCATTCCTTCCAGTTGTAATTGCCATCCAGTGGGGTCGCAGAGCGCCCAGTGCCACCCGATTACCGGACAGTGTGTTTGCCACCTGGGTGTGGAGGGGGTGTCCTGCCACCGCTGTCACGACGGATACTTTGGATTCTCCAGCAGGGGATGTCGATGTACGTACAAACTCTTTTCATTTTGTTGCATTCGAGGGCACTAGGCACCTGCAGCATTGAGGTAGTCAGTGCTTTAAGTGGGCTGGGGCCAGCTGGGGCTGGGCCCTGACAGTCTCCAAAAGGCGGGGCTGAGCCGGGACCCTTCCGGGGCCCCCAGTCCCACCACACCATTGCAGGACACAATATCCCGCCACGGCCGCAGCTGCAGCCGCAGAGATGTTCCCGCCATTTACGAGTCAGGCAAGCGGCCAGAAGTGCCAGTCACTGCATCGCTCAGGCAACGCTGTGGCTGGCAGGCACTTCTGTCAGTCACTGTTACTTCCTCTGAGGAAATTACTGTCCTTTTGTTCACCCTCCCCAGGTCACTGAGGCGTCTTTGACCCTCTGCGAACCTGCAGAATCCGTGCCATATTTCTGAGTTTATAAAAGATGGCTTGAAAGTTACACAGTTCAAGTCATCTTTTATAAAGCTTTGCCAACGAAGAAAGGCGCCTCGGGCTTTGTCCATCGTCAAAGCTTTATAATATATGGCTTGAATTGTGTACTTTTCAAGCCATCTTTTATAAACGAAGAAATATTTCCATGGTTAAAAAAGATGACTTGCAAAGTACACAAACCATAGTAAGGTATGCATACACATATATAAAATATAAATGCTTACATACATTTATTTATTTGTTTGCATGCTTTACTATAGTTTGTGTAGTTTTCAGGCTACGCCCATCATGCAAGCCACGCCCCCAAATGAGAGCGCCCCCCCTCAATTTCGTACCCCACTTAAAGCCCTGGGTATTGTAGCCCACCAGGCTTGAAACATTTCGAGTTTACTTCCCAGAATGCACCAGGACGGGGAGCAAGATAGCAGCCCTGTTTCCATCCGGCTGCTGGGCTCTGGGCTGACCCTGGATAGGTGAGTTCAGGTCCTGATGGCAGTCAGTGGCACCTGTCCACCAATGACCACACATCGGCATCCTCTGAGCCATGCCACTACTCCATGGCACGGATCGGATACCCCAAGAACTCGCTGAGCAGGTGCCCAGACTCTCAGCAGTGCCTGAACTCGGACCTAACCCAGCCCAGAAGTTGGCAGCTCCTAGTACAATGAGTGCTGGCTACACCAACAGACCTGGCTCTCTCTATGAAGAGGGCAAGACTTTGCCGCAAAGCCACCAAAAGAGACAGAAAGACCAACACCTATTGTTTGAAAGACAGACCCACTGGCTTTGCCGAGGCTTGTTACTGTAGATTTGCAAACCTGAAGAACATTCCTGATGCTGCCGCTGCATGACGTCTGCCAGAGTGATACGCTCCCTCTGTGCCCTGCAGCTTTATCTGTGTTAATGTCTCTGGCCAGCCCCCATAAGGCATGCTCTCGTTGGCATACACAGGATTCTAGGTGTGGTGTAGACACTGATGCTTTCCATATATATGGATATATATATATGTGTATTTCCAGAGGACATAATACAAAGGGTTGGGCAGAGAGAGTTGAGTGGGTGGCTAGTTTTAGGAGGAAAAAATATGGCCACCCTAACTTTCAATTTTTCAACTATAGTGCACTATATATAAGCACGTACCATTGTCGTCTTCTTCAGAAATATCACAAACTGTTTTAACACAAGCAGCATTGTCAAATGTCATGTAAGCAATTATTACCTGCTGGGCCATCCTGGTTGGGTTTGGACTGTCCAATGAGTTACTTAGCAGCCCTTTTGCCACAGAAACTTTTTTAAGACGAAAAAAACACATTTTGAGAAATTGTGTTGCTCTATTATGCGGATTGCACCCTAATGATGATAATACATTGTGAAAGAAATGCGTGCATTGCCTCGTAGAGGCATCATGAAACATGACATGAAGTAGACTATGCTCTGTGCCCTGATGACTAGGGGCTACGGCGTCTTAGAAATAAATAAATACATAAATAAATAAATAAATAAATAAATAAATAAAACTAAATAAATAAATAAACAAATAAAAATATACACGAGTATTTGAGGCCTCTAATCCTAGAATTTACCACTGGCAAGTAGCTGTCCAAAAAGAAGTTCAGGAATTCCTCTGGGGGTACCGTGGATAACTTACAGACTGAGGACAAACCAGGGGCGGATTAAGCAACAGCAACCTGCCCCGGTGAAATGGCAGATGGGGTACACATCTATATATAGGAAGGAACTCCTAATCAGTATGTGTGAGACATAATAAAGCTTATGCACTCAGAATATACTGTTCGCCTAAGATCACAAGGCTGCATTCACGTTCCAGTGCTGAAAACTTACTTTCCTGCCCCTGGCTGCAACACAACAACCCTGGATGTCCTGTTTGCACAAGATCTCGAGATTCATTGTGACGAATCCCTTCAACCCCAGTACTGACTGCTGCGATGATAGTTTTCTACACCCACGACGGGAACATAAGAGCGCAGAAAATATTGTTTGCCAAAGATCACAAAACTACTCAGCACTGAATCCCTTCACCTCCTTGTGCTAATTTATTTTCCTTTCCACCCCATGCTAAATAGAAGAAGGGTTTCAATCTTGATTGTTTGTTTATTAGCTAGGTATTCTGCTGTCTGGTTGCCAGCACCGAGAATGACTTGCCTCCCGCTCTTGTTTGTGTAAATTGAGGAACTGTAAGAGTACAGCGCCTGAAAGTGTAGCCATTTAAGGGGATAGTGCTTGGTTATAGGTCGCTTTGTGTGTCAAGATGAAGAGCTTGACGCAATTCTAGAGTCAACAGGCAACCATTGCAATCTTCTCATCAGCGAGGAGCTACGATGCCGTCTCGGGGTGACCGTTAACATTCGGTTTTTTTTTTTCTAAAGAGATTTAAGGGTCCAGCAAGGTATGTTGAGAAATACCGGCATGTAAGGAATTACAATAATCCAGTTTGGCACAGATAATATCACGAGCGATGGAGGTGCAGCGATCCTCCGAAAGGAGGAGCCCAAGATGTCCAGGTTAGAGGGTAGTTCATGGATCATACCACATTAGTAGCTTGTGGTTCCAAAGATGGGGTTGAATCTGAAATATTTGCTAGGAGCCTCACTTTCTATTGGGGAGTGCTACTAAGGCCTGATTTGGGATCACAGATAACCCTTAATGGTTTTCAAGAGTTAAGATGGGGAAGTACTCCGGTTTTGTCCTGGTTGATCTAACTCCGATTCTCCCTCATGCACACTTCAACTTGTCTAAGGGGGGTCTAGACTAGGGCTGTGCCGAATAGCATCTTAAGTATTCGGCCGAATACCAAATAGTTTGTCAACTATTCGGCCGAAACCGAATCTGAAGCAGAATAGTTGCTTTATTTCTTTATTGCTTTATTTCATAAATCATGTACCAAACTAGACAAGCAGTTAGTTGGCATTATGGTCGCTCGCCAAGACGAACATGATAAGCAGATCCTGTGCATAATTTTGAAAGGTGGCGCATAGGTTTAAGGATAAATCATGGAGGGGTTTAAATACATGTTGAAAAAGAGGGGGGGCTCCAACCCTGACACACAGCTCTTTGTCCACTCATCCTCAGATATAAAATGTCCTACTTTCTCCCTGGAAGTAGGCAATCCAGCTGGAAACCCCGGAACCACTGCCACATCACTCAAACGTTGAAGCATAACTGGGCGGCCAAGACTGTCGAACACAACACATATTTCAAGTAGCATCTGCAGGCCAAAAATATCAAGTAGCTTCTTGATGACATTGAAGAGGCAGTGGTGGATTCAGCTTTTGGTGACAGGGGTGCATATGGCTTCTGGGTGGAGGGCCCCAGGAATCTAAAGGATTCAAAGGGTCAATCACAGCTGGGGAAAATTTTCAAGTGAGCGGCTTAAATATTTCCCCAAATTAGCGCGAGCAGCCAAACATAGCAAAGGAGCCCAAATGATTAAAGGGAATTCAGGGGAGAGGGGATTTCCCCAGAATTTCTTTTTTTAAATAATGTATTGAAATGGTGTATTTAGCAGCACACGTTTTGAGAAAATGGGGTAAAAACATAATACATTTTCAATGGCTTCTCTAGGGCAACACATGAAAAAATCCAGGCAATGCCATATCACCAACTGTACACAGGAGCATTTTAGAACATTTAGGCTGTGGCCAAAATCAATCAGTGATGGTCACCATAAATCACCTACATGACACCACAGTCATAATCTATCTATGCCAGTGATGGTCTCCATAAATCACCTACATGACGCCACAGTCATAATCTATCTATGCCAGTGATGGTCTCCATAAATCACCTACATAACGCCACAGTCATAATCTATCTAGCCAGTGATGGTCACCGTAAATCACCTACATGACGCCACAGTCATAATCTATCTATGCCAGTGATGGTCACCATAAATCACCTACATGACGCCACAGTCATAATCTATCTATGCGAGTGATGGTCACCATAAATCACCTACATGACGCCACAGTCATTATCTATCTATGCCAGTGATGGTCACCATAAATCACCTACATGACGCCACTGTCATTATCTATCTATGCCAGTGATGGTCTCCATAAATCACCTACATGACGCCACAGTCGTTATCTATCTATGCCAGTGATGGTCACCATAAATCACCTACATGACGCCACAGTCATAATCTATGCCAGTGATGGTCACCATAAATCACCTACATGACGCCACAGTCATAATCTTTCTATGCCAGTGATGGTCACCATAAATCACCTACATGACGCCACAGTAATAATCTATCTATGCCAGTGATGGTCACCATAAATCACCTACGTGATGCCACAGTCATGATCTATTTATGCCAGTGATGGTCTCCATAAATCACCTACATGATGCCACAGTCATAATATATCTGTGCCAGTAAAAATGGCCACTGTAAATCACTTGCATGAGATTGCAGACACAATCCCTCTGTGCTAGTAATGGTCGTGTTAAATCACTGTCACTGTGAGGAATTCAACCATCCGGCGGGGGAGGGAGGCACTCTCACCTGGGCTTTTTTGAAATTTTATATGAAACTGTATGATGGTAGATCAACCTCGGAAATGTGTGGTGTGGGGTAAAATATAGCCTCTGAATAACAGAAATAAAGAGGCCAAAGTGATTTGCGGTGTCCCATTGAAGTCTAAAGCCAGCATAGAAATGTTGATGTTGGACATGAGGCCTATTGAACTAAAGACAGGCCCAAATCTCAAATGAAGGAGACATGCTGGAAAGTTCAAAAGTGCAGAGATATGCACCGTGCATTTCAGCAAGGAAAGGGAAAGACATGTGGCTGAAAATGCTGTTTTACTAAATCCATGGAGAGCTGCATTTCTTACTTAAAGAGACAGACAGCAGCGTGTACATTATCTTGAATGTAATGCCAGATTGTGCTCCAGAAATCGCAGGTGAAGCCAAGCTTATTGCAATTATAAGAAATAAAAGAACCTCCTTTTCCTTATCCCTAATGACAGTATGCAAAGAGAAGTGTCCACTTGGATTTAAGGTGAACATGGTGTTCTCATATAAGGGCCCTGTGTATGGACACTCCAGAAGTGATACTCATGTCTTTTGCAACTGTGAGATTAAAGAAATACATTACATGTGGATATAAGGCCAGGATGCCTTATAAAATGCTTCATGTAACTGTAATGTGTGTGAGTTTAAAAGCCATTTCTTGCCGAATTGTACATGCAGCTGGGCATTTCTACTGAAATAAAACTTTAACCTCAATGACCATTCCTCTGCTTGCCATGGAGAGGGAGGACTGGTTGTCAACTATCAATCAGGTCCATTGCTTAAAAATACAAACAACTACACTTCCATTGATGGAAACCACAGTGGAAATAGATAAAGCCCTGGCTGTTTTTCAGCGGAAATGACTTTGAGCCAGCAACTGGCTGGTCACATGTTTAAGGATAAATGAAACTCAGAGGGACAAAGGTAGGGTTTAGAGTGAGCGAGGCATGTGCATCTGGGGTCTAATTAATAGAAAAATACATTGTATTGCATAAAGAGGGCTGCGTATATACCACAACGCTCATTCCAGACTTTTATTAAAGGTGGCAGTAATCCCAGTTGAACCATGCCATGTTTTTTGTGTGATAAACATCACAGTAGTTATTAAGGAACAATTTATTTGGGCCTTCCCATCATTCCGAGAGATTTGAAAGTTGGTGTGGGGGTGAAGGAAATAATTAACATGGTAACTATGAAGTGTCATATTTTCCACTAATGCGGCTCCTGAGTAAATGAAGAAAGACTGTATCTCTGCATAGGAAAGGTGTGCCGACTTCAGATTAGCATCATCTGACTTGCCTTATAATGTAGTTCTTAAACATATATCCATACATGTAAAGATTTGAAAAATCAGGGTACTTGCCATGTTGACAGATTTTCAGAGTTTAAACATGTCAAACCCACATACCAGTTTGGGATGACAAATATTTCTCCTCCCCCAGTTTTCCTAACTCTAACTCCTCAACTCCTTGTCCTATTAGCACACAGGTGGGAGGAGGGTGGAGAAATCCAACCAATCCCTTTCGCGGGAATCGTGACATATTTGTGATGTCATTTGCTCTATGGGTAGACCATTTTGCATCAGAACTAGGCGTGTTCAGTATTCTAGGAGGTAACCTGCTGCTGAACCCTTGTGAGAAGCACCCAAGCAGAGAGGCCCCAAATCTTGCATTGGAGACTGGGACCAGGAGACATAGAAGCTGACTGGGACCCCTTGGAGGAGCCAGAGGGGACTATCCTTGCCTGACACCCTTGCTCACTTAGAGGTCCCCTGCTATTCCCTGATGCCCACTACAAAGCCCCTCCTGTAAGTAAAACTATACCAATGCCATAGTTTGTGTAGGCCCTGCATTTCTCAAGTATTGTTCCAGTTATTTCCCCATAGCAAAATACCCTGTTTGTCTGTGTAGATCCTTAGCATATTTAATTAAAGTAAATCAATTAATGTCCCTATAGAAATCACAGAATGTGTTTGGTTAGCATTCGAAACTAACAAGCTCCTCTCAGTGTGTTTCGAGCCGGTATAGGCATAAAGATTTGATTGACTATTTGTAAGAAAACTCCTGACTTCGGTAAAGAAAGGGGGTCCTGAATCCAAAAGAATTAATCCCCAAAACCCCGTGTCTGAGTGAATGTGCAGGGTGAAATCAAAATTCCCCATTGATCCCCTTCATTTTAAATCAGAAGTGTGAAGCCTTGAATTTCCTTTGCACGTGTGGTGGGAAAAACAAAATTGCCCCTTTGTTCCCATTGTGCGGTGTGGCAAAATGATTTTTCGAACAGTTTTTCTTTCCTTCATAATGCACCTGTAGTAATAAGTGCACAACGATGTTCCCCCTTGAATCCCTTTTTCCAAAGAGTGCATTTTTTATCACAACCCAAAACTTTTTCATTGTTTTCCTACACTCTGCCACTGACCTTCAATTCAGAGAGGTCAAGTTTAACTGATGTTTGGAAAGTGGGGGTTGCTGGGAGAAAAAGTATTATAGCCAAATCAGCAATCAGTGTGTGCATTGAATTCTTCTTTTTCTGTATTGGTGGGTGATTTGAAAAGAAAGCTGTGGGAAATTGTGACTGCATATCTTAGTATTATCTCTGTGTTGGTGCCATCATGGAAGTCATTTTTGTTCTTGTGTTGCCAGAGCATTGGTGACTGATGTTAGTCTGTTTGTCAAATTTGGTTTAAGTAAATAAATAAATATGTATTCTTACTACTCACCGGCCTGGTTCCTAGTCCATTGTGGCACCGGGTATGTGTTGGGTTTGGGTGCGAGATGGGTTGGAGGCCTTACCAAATTGAACCATAACAAAATAATAGTGCTTTGTTGTGTGCACCTTGATTTGGGGGAAAGGAACTCCCTGAGTTGAGTGTGACCATGTAATACACCGCAACAGTGGGGCTAATCCACACACATATTCCTATGCTCACCGCACGATAAACAGATAGACATGTGTACTTTCGGTGGACACAATCTACAGGCGCAGACCTCCCTGTCACATTTAGTTGGAATGTGATACCCAGGAGTACATCAAGGCATCTCAAAAGGGGGAGGGCAAAACCTTCCCCCGGCCATGGCCAACTTAATCTTGCTAAGCAGAGTGCTATGTGAGATAGGTAGTGTGATGTCTGGACATCTACTTCAACAGCTATAAATATTTTAGACGTTCCCATACTATAAAGCAGGAGTGCACACACATAGCATTCCTTCTCTGAGGTTCTTTTTCCTACCTCTTTCATGTGTTGATACCACATGTTATTCCCCAAATGTGCTGTGCTATCTAAGTAGTCATTGAAATCATGATCATCCTCCCTTGCACTTCTCTTAAGTCTACTTCTTGCATCATGAGCTCTTATAATCATCTCATGAAGTATATCAGCATAGTTCCTTCTTGCTGGAAGAATCATAGGGACATTTGTCAGTGAAATCGATGTTTCTTCATGAACTACTGGTGTAGGAACAATCACATAGGGCCTTGGCTGTCATACAACTGCTATATCTGTACCTTCCTTCTGCATATGAAGATATATAGGAACTACTGCTCTCTTTGGACAGCGTAATAAACTGTATGTATTGTGAGAAACATATATATATTATATACCAATACATCCAACTCCAGAAACAGTGGCTTCTTGCACGTCGCTGTGATCTCTCATTGTTTGTCACATCATTATTATTGCTATCAATATTTTCCATCTTGCCTGTGATTTACTTTTAAGGAAGGAAAAACTAATTTTAATCAGGCAAACCCATGAATTATTCTGGCAGGTTTTGAATCTGTTCCACCAGTTCCATAAGCAGCTGGCTGATTGCATGACGATTGATAGGATTCCGAATGAACACAAAAGTGTTATCCTTACACCAAATTACTTAAGGATGAGCTTCAAGCAAGTAGTAAAAGATCAAGGCCAGTAAATTATGAATGTTGTCAGGTGATAGAATCATTCATTCATTCATTCATTCATTCATTCAAAGAGAAGTTAAGGTAGTAGATGAATCTGCTCGATGATCTTATGTATCAGCCAATGTATTGCAGGTTAATTCCTGGGATCCCTCAATAATACATGAGTACTGGTCTGTCATCCAACAAGATAAGGATGCTCCTGAAGCAGAAAATAAAGGATCATGCCAAGTAATCTGTGGGCATCTTCATCTCATAGGACCATCTGCACTTTCCGTACAGAACTCAGGTAGCTGGAGGAAACAGGTGAATGTCACAAGTTCTCCCAACAAGTGCAGGATATGCACGAAGAATGAAGAGGAAAACATCAAAAATAATCCGATGAGTCTTGCCATTAGACACCACCATGGGTGCTTCCAAAGAGAAATTCGGTGAGAAAGGAGTCGGGAAACTGCTCTGTTTTCCAGTCGTCGAAACGAAATTTGAGATTTGGCATTTTTCTTCTTCAGGATCTTAATGCCTCACAGTCCAAGGTTAACAAACTCCTGTGACTCAAGAACAATAACTTTTTCACTCCTTGCTTACCAGCTACAAAGAGTGTCTCCGCAAAACCACAGTTCAATGTACTCTTTATCTGTCTACTTGACGGACTGTGCATCCTTCTTCCTCATCATCGATCTGGTCTGCACGTACTGAACTTCTTCTTCGTGGCTTGCTTCCGAATGTGGTCGGTGTGCGGTGGTCTCTCCAACGTAGACTTTTACGTCCCCCAGGTGTATCCATGTGCATCTCCCTTGTACCTTCACTACTGATGGAGTAACGTTCTCCACTATGAAAGGGCTGTTAAATCTGGGCTCGTGCCATTTTCGCAAAAAATTCCTAATCAAAATTGTGTCACCTGGGAATAGTCTAGGTATAGGTAGTTCTTGAACTTTGGTTGCTGTATGGTCTTCATCTGTGTTCTGAGACCGGCACAACGTCCATTTGACTTTGTCTGAAATTAATGAGATACTTGCGGTCATATATGTTAAATACGCACGTAACTTATTTCCTAACAATTCTGCTGTTGTCTGAGCATCACTTCTAGTCCTCGATGGAGGAGTGAGAGGCGTTCTCATTCACCTCCCCGTAACTAGTTCATGGGGTGTGAGGTGATGGTCAGAACATGGTTGGTTCCTCAATGCATATAATTCAAGAGGCATACAATGCGGCCATCCCTTTTTCAATGTTAAATTTAGTTTGGCGATCCTCTCTTTAAGCAGACCATTGAGTCTCTCTCATATCCCGTTCGCTTGTAGCTGATAAAGCAGAAGAAATGTATGCTTAATACTCAATAGTAAATGTATTTGCTCAAAGACCTCATTCAAAAAATGTGTGCCATTATCTGATCTGAACACCTCACATATTCCCCATCTAGGAAATACTTCTTGGACTAAAAACTTTGCAGCACAAGTGGCGTCAGAGTGTGGTGTGTGCATGGACTGGCCTTGATCCACCTTGAGAAGGGGCACACCAACACTATCATATACCTTTATCCATTACAGACCTGCAGCATATCAGCATAATCAATATGTAAATGCTGAAAAGGACCATTTGGTCAAGGAATAACTCCTCTGACTGTTTGCAGTGTGTGCACAGCAATAAACATTTGATATACAATGCAATTTACTACTTAAAAAGCAACGTGTTCCAACTGGTTTGGTACTAACTGGTCCTCCAAAATGGTTTCTCCGAGGCATTCTCTAGTGACATGCGGAGGGTAGTGTAGCTGTTCCAAAGCCACCCTTAATAAGGCTACAGGCATCACTGGTTTACCAGTGTTTTCCTGTTGCCACAGTGCCTCGGAAGGGGATAAAGAACACCCCACCGTGTCCACAGATCATTCTCATCCTGTGGGGCTCCACCTTGAACATCCATCAATTGTGTTTTTGACAAATGGTTAAATCTTTCATTCACAATCATCATCGCCACTATTCGTTCTTTCACATCAGGCGTGTCAAAGCTCATTATATCAGGTGAATATGCAACACTTTTTGCATCTTCATCTGTGGCTTGGTTTCCACATGAAATAAAATCTTCTCTCTTAGTGTTCGCTGTGCACTTAACTACTGCGATGGCTACTGGAAGTTGTAGTGCTTTAATAAGTCTGTCTAATAAGGCGCCTTGCTGCATTGGAGTGCCATCCGCTTGGAGGTAGACCCTCCTTTTCCAATGTGCTAGCCATGTGTGTATGGTTGACATCACGTAGGCAGAGTCACTGTACTTCGTTACTTTCTGGTCTGCGTGTTTCTCAAGCGCGACAATCAGCACCAATAATTCTGCAACCTGTGCTGAAAAGTGAAACAGTAGTCATACACTTGTCATTACTTCAAATTCCCCATTAGCCCTAGGTTTTACCACAGTGGAACCTGAATATCTTTGTCTATCAGTTTGATCAATCTTCGAGGAACCATCAATAAAGAGAATTCCCCCCACTGCTAGAGCATTTTCCTTCACCCTCGGGATCTCATCATAAAATTCCTCATAATTTGAGCAGTCATGTACCTACTCGCCCTCTGCCAGTGGTTCAGCTACAAATGTGGCAGGGTTCACTGTTTTACATCTGACTATTGACTGCTGGACTTGAAATAACCACATCATAAGCAGATGCTCTTTGAGATGTCAGTGTACCTTTAGGTTTTGCCAAAACAGCAAATAAGGCATGTTCAACAAATAACGTCATGGAACACCCCATTACTATACTGGTAGATTTCTCAATAGCGAATGCGGCGGCTCCCAATGATTATTCGCACAGAAAGTGACCCCTCATTACTGGATCCAAAATTGCACTGTAACATGCTACAGGTTTTTAACCCAACATAGTTCTCTGCGTGAGCACTGCTGTCATGACTATTCCATTTGTGTGCAAAAATAAAAAGAAATCCACCGAATAATTGGGAATCCCTAAAACTGGAGCTATGCAAATTGCCTTTTTTAACTCATCAAACCCTTCCTCCATTTGCTCAGTCCATACAATCTTTCCCTGATTCTGCTGTGTCTTTTTCAGGGCTTGCAACAATGACCTTGTGTAAGAATTATAATCAAATACCCATGCTCTGACATAATTGTGCAGTCCTAAAAACAGTTGCATTTACTTTATCGTGTGTGGTGTTGCTGTTTACAAAATTGCCTGAGCCCGTTCAGGTGTAACTTTCTTTCCCTCATGCAAGATTAACTGTCCTACGTACAACCCCTCTTCTTGGCCATATTGCAATTTCTCTTCGTCCACTTTATATTCCTTCTATGCTAGTATAATCATTAGCTGAACTGAGTCACATCTGCACTCTTCTTCTGATTTGCTGCAGACCAGAATATCATCTACATATTTCAACACAACACTTGGCAAATCAATATTTCTTAAATCCATCTGCAGGATTCTATTGAAAATCAATGGAGACTCACAATACCCTTGGGGCAACCTTGTGCTTTTCAACTTAATCTGACGAAACGTAAATGACGTCAGATCCTGAGAATCTTTATGCAACAGGATTCAGAAAAAGGCATTTTTCAAGTCAATCACTGTGAAACATCGTGCCTCAACAGGGATACTATATAGGATTGTCGCTGGGTTGGGAACTAGAGGAAACTCGGCTTCTATAATCTGGTTAATCAGCCTCATATCTTGAATTAAACACCACAGCCCCCCCTTAAATTTTTTGATAGGGTGCACGGTGGTATTGCAAGGTCATTCTGACATCACTAAAATTCCCTGATCCATCATGGCGGATATTGCCTTAAAAATACCTTTGCCTGCCTCTCGAGACATGGGATACTGCCTTGCTCGAGGTAAAATTAATCCTGGCTTTTGCTTAATCTTAACTTCTCCAACCCCCCCCCCCCTTAATAGGCCTACATCATTTGGGCCCGTAGTCCATAAAGAAACTGGCACTTTAGCCATATCTTCATCAAAAAACGCAGGACGCTGTCGTACTATCATCATTTACTGTGGAACCTTGCGTTTTTCTGCCCTAACCCAATATATAATGCTCATCTCAAATACTACCACTTCATCTGACAGATCATCTTTAATTATGTCCTCATCAGTGACGTCAATCATTCTGTAACCCTCCCTAATAGCAATCACTGTGCTCCATTATCTGCCTTTATCATCAAATCTATGAGCAGGGCCAATTCTTCTCGCACTACAGCTGCTTGCATCTCTAAGGGAACAACCCATCCCCCCTCTTCATCCATGGGAATCTCTGGCCAAAAGAGAAATTCATCAGGTATTCTCATAGTCTTACCCACGATACCAGGTAGCCATGCTAACAAAATGTATACCCCATAGTGAGATACTTCTGGTTCTAATGGCACTCCCCGTTTAGCTTTTTGTCCTGTAAATGCCATAATAAGTTCGCCAATGTTTAAATAATGTATTCCTGGCATTGAACACACTATGCCTTCATCAGTGAAAGAAATCATCATGTTTAGTTTCGTCATTAAATCTCAGCCCAGTATATTAACTGGCGTGTGTTGTGAATACAACAATGGACCATACATATCACTTTCTCCTATAGAGACTGGCAATTTTTCAGTAAAAGGAACTATTTCTACTTGTAGCTCCTGAGAATCCTTGAGCATTCATGGCATTACCCGATAATAAAAATGTTCCCTCTCGTATACACGAGCGAGTTGCACCCGTATCTACTAAAAAAGAAAAGGATGTGCCTCCTATAGTGCGTCAACCCTCAGTTCCTCTTGAGGATTGGGAGGCAAAGATAGTACTGAACACGCCAAGTCACCCAGTGCGCTGTCCTATTGTGGGTACATACTTATTCCTGAACTGTTGGAAGGATTTGGTTGATTTGAAACGTGAAGTTTGAGCCGCCGGCTCTTTTAGAGGTGGATCTGGGCACCATGAGGCAAAGAGTGTTGGAGGATTTAGTGATTCTAGTATTTGGCTTCAAAGTGAGTATGTTGGTGAGATATGGGGGGGGCTAGGTGGTTTAGGGCTTTGAAGGTAAGGCAAAGAATTTGTAAGTCAATTTTTTGTTGAACGGAGAGCCATTTGCAAGAGATTCTGATGGTGTAGATGTGCTCTCTCCTAGGAATGTTTAGTGCTGCTCTCAGCGCGTTATTTTGGAGAACCTGGAGTTTATTGATTATACCTTGGTTGGCACTTAGGTAAAGGCTATTGCAATAGTCAAGCTTGGATTGTATAAGAGCCCTAGCCAGGGTGAGGCAGCTGTTAGTGGATAAAAAAGGTCTGCAGGCTCTAATTAGTTTCCCAGTGTAGGCGGTCATTGAGGCGGTCATGTTGACTTGTTTAGAAAAGTTGGTATTGGTGTCAAGATAGAAGCCTAAGGTTTTCACATGTTTAACGACGGGGATGGTGTTACCATCGATGATGATGTTGGTGTAGTCAGTGCTGAGTTTCTGTAAGTTGTTGGGTGATCCGACTAGGAGGAGCTTCGTCTGCTCATCATTCAGGCAGAGGCTGTGTGTGGCCATCCATGCCTGAATGATGGAGAAGATTTTGTTAATCCTGGTGACGTCAACATTGTAATTGCCAGAGATGGTGAGGAGTATCTGGGTGTCATCCGCGTACCTGTATCCCGTACCGCTGTATCTGCATAGGTGTGTGCTGTGACTGCCCTTGTGGTGGATTCAATTGTGCTTGCTGAGGTTGAAAAGCCTGTTGTATTCTCAGCACTTGTGCTTGATACAATGTCTGATCTTGGGCGAACCCGTCCCTACTTTGTGAGCTATATGCAGGTGGAAAGGCGGTCCCCCACTTGAGAACTGCCCATTCTGTACAAACCCTTGGCTCACACATGTTTGCACTATGTGCCCTGTCATTCCACATGTCCAGTATACAGGAGGGAGTCTTCTGATTTGCCCTCCCTGCACGCCTTGATTATCATTCTGCATAGTTTGAAACCCACCTTGGTTACTCTGATAATTCCCTTGATTATTCTGAAAGCCTCCTCTTCCGCTGAAACTTCCCCAACTTCTTGGTACAAATCCGCTCCCTGCTTGATCAAACTGCTGTTGATTATTCACCTGCGGCATGCCTGTTACTTGTTTTGATCCTGGCCCTTCTCCACTAGTTAACATTGCCCCTTCTATAGCATACCAAAGTATGTACTACCTTCTGTATGTACTACTTCTTCTGTACCAACGTAGCCTCCTCCCTTCTTTGCCTCGTGACTGAGCTCCCTCAAATCGATCGCCTTTCCCTTTATTTCTCTATTCAATTTTTGTCCTCATCTCCTGATAAGTTTTCTCAATTCTGTCTCCAATAGCTCCTATATCAAAATGATCTTCTAATTCTACCCTAGTGGGTCCTGGCATTGGATCTTGTGTTGGGAAGAACTACTCTATGTCCTCCCATGCCACTACTGGATTAGGTTCCATTAATTATTTCTCTATGCTATCAATGTTGCATGCTCTTTGCTTTCTCTTGTGTCCCATTTCCTCATCAAACTTGTTTTGTTTTTTTGCTTCCTCCCTAACCCTTTCCTCTTCTTGTCTTTTCACCTCTCTTCTCTCATTTGCTTTACGCACTTCTTCATCTCTGCATCTTTGCATTCTTTTATCTCTTAATTTATGTTCTTCCTCCTCTTCTCTTTTCTAACCTATCTCGTTCTTCGGTTGCCTTTTGTCTGTTGTCATACTTTCTTTTCTCTTCTGCTCTCTCCTGCATTCTCAACTGTTCATCTTGATTCAGTTGTTCCTGTCTTTGTCTACTCTTTCTTTTAACCTCGTTGTCTTTCAATCGTTTCTCGCGTTCTCTGTCTTTTTTTTCTTGTTCGCCCTGATCTTCCTTTTGCCTTATTTCCTCAATGCTTTTCCCGTCAAGTTTGAGCAAAATCTCATCTCCCGTCCATTCGTTCTGTATGAGCGCTACCTCATCAGCTTTGTCTTTTTCTCCTTTCCATCTTTTTATTTCTTTCTATATATCTAGAGACATACGTGGTCTTTCACATCTCTCCTTGTCCTGTGGGACTTTAGGGATCACATCTCTTTCCGGAGTCTTTTCGGGACTTCCATCGCTGCTACATGCAGGTGACTTATGTGTCGGGTTGCTATACCCTGTCGCTGCCTTAATCTCTTGTAAAGCTTAAATTAAGCTAAAACTTCAAGGGAGGCCTGCCTTTAATCAGTAACCACAGAGAGCTCAATTAACCAGAGAAATCCTTTGATCCACAGCAGGCAGGAAGATGGGTGGGACTTAGTAGTACATGTGTTCACACCTTTACCTTTCCTGTTGCAAAGCACTCTGGTTATAACCTCATGCATACAGGAGATTGTTGGTGGGGATGCAGGATTGGTTCTTTAAGGTAAGCTTAGCCTACACCAATCACTGGCACCCATTTGGCTTTAAAAGAGGGTTGAGTCCCTCTTTTGGCAGATCATATGAAGACTTCACAAGGAGTAACAAGAAGAACTCATTTGGACCCTTGCTGAGGGTGCAGTCTGCCTTACAGCTTTCACCAGTGAAGGAAGGCCAGGATTTCTAAGAGGGAAGCAAGATCCCCTCCAAAACATCTCCCAGGGAACAGAGGGAGATACCAAATCCAGAGGACATTTAGCAGCTCCAGAACCCAGCCAGCACACAGTGTGCCCTGCTAGGCTCTGCAAGCAAGCTTCCTAGGGGTGGAAATGCCAGAGACTCTCTGAACCAAGCCAAGGACAAGGCCATTGCCTGCCACACTCTCTTCAGTTTTGGACCCTCTGCCTTAAAGGACAACACAAGCCCAGTGAAGAAGCTAGGGAGGAGTGCATCGACAAGAATATACCAACGTCCACTTTAAAGGACATATACCAGCCAGTGGAGCCCCTCGAGCTGCAACCGACTCCTCCACTAACTGATGTCACGCCGCAGTCGCTAATGTCATCCATGATGCCTCGATCAGTGCTTCAGACCTGCCAACCAGCAGTGAGACAATGAGTCCTGACCGTGAGCTGCCATGTAGACCAGCCTGCGGCTGTCCACCCGGCCTCGCTCGCTGAACTGCCTGCCTCCTGATACCCTCAGCTGTCTCCCATCTTGAACACTGTCACAGAAGCTGCAAAGCGCCCTGAAACTGACTCGACCCTGTCGAGCACCAAGAACTTCTACAAGCACAAAGTTCATTGTGGTTCTGTCCCCCTGGTCCTTCTCCGAAGGCCCCTAGTGACATTTTACAACCCATTGTCTGAACCAAGTATCCTTGAACTATTATGATTAATTACTTTATCGACTACCCTCTTGT
The DNA here is from genome assembly GCF_040938575.1 of Ambystoma mexicanum. Lineage (NCBI taxonomy): Eukaryota > Metazoa > Chordata > Amphibia > Caudata > Ambystomatidae > Ambystoma > Ambystoma mexicanum. Next base: position 59,715,547 of record NC_090929.1, read on the forward strand.
CAGTATCCAGAGTGCATCCCCTTTCCTTCTTGAAACTGTCTGCCCTCTGCATTCCTTTAAAGGGCGGGTTGTATTTTGTAGTGTGCTAGAACTGTCTGTTGTGATAATAATAAAGTAGATATTTTTATACAACCTTGTCTGCACAGTCCTTTTTATCACTGGGTAATAAGTGTATTTTCGCTGTGTTGCAACTAACGAACGTTCTACCACCTTGCGGAGATAAGCCTGCCGTTCGATCCACGTTACCAAAATCGGGCACCAAAATCGGGCAAGGAGGTTTATAGTTTGCTTGTGTTTCCAATCCGCTCAGATCCCTTCTGGTGTACTACAGGTGTGAGGCTGATTGATGGTTGAGAAACCGATGTTCATCCCTGGACCACTGGTGCCTCGGAAGTTTATTTGTCACACTCTTACCAGAGGACTATCAAGAAAAAAGGATAGTCTGTTCCTTTGACCCTCTCCTCAGCCCATGGGAGGCCCTCTGTCACAAGCCCACGGCCCTTGAGCATAATGTTATTTTGGATGTCTGCCATGGCTCAGCCTCCATGATCTTTTGCCAGTGGTTCTCCCCAGGTGGTGGGACCGAGATTCCACTCCACCTGGGAATTAGGAAAGACCTTTCCAGGAGATTTAGCTGATCCTGGTGGAATGTGGCGGAGAATAGTGGCCCTGCTCTCACCCGCCCCCTCTCCACTTGAGTGTCCTTACTGGGTCTTCTTCCTCTTGACTATGCCTAGGCTATCCACCCTGCTTCCTGGGGTGGCAGCAGCATCCCCCACACGTAGACACTCCCATAGAACGATGCTGTCTTTAGGGGGCGATCTCTCCTTCACCTCTCATCCTCAGTGGATCTGGCTTGTTCACCCTTCTCTACTGGTTCACCCTCTTCTTCTCTCTCCTGATAGTATCCTTTGCCTCCTCTTCCAACCCATGCGCTCCCGCTGGATGGTCGTCCTTCTCCTCAATGTATGTCTCACCAGCAGTGATTCCCTTCTTCTCTAATCCTTCTCTCCTGCCCAATATCTCACTTTCCCACTTTCCAGATGGTACCATTCACTTCCTTCTCCAAGGTGGTACGGCTCTTTCTCTGTGCCAAGGCAATCTCTCCCTCTGTCCCTTCAACTACTTAGAGCGTGAACCACTCTCTCACTACTGCCTGTCTTACCCGCCTACTCTCTCTCTAGCCAGATGACTTCCTCCTTACTACCTTGGACTTCTCTTAACCCGCCACACACTGGAGTGCCATTCTTTCAGCAGTCTGCCATCTCTATCTGCTTGCTTACACACTCCAGGGTCTGAGTCTCCCAAGGACAGCGGCCCACCTCCTGGCCGCTCTCCCAGGGAATGAAAACCGCTGGCTGGGCTTGCTGCCTTTCAAAGTCCCTCATCACTTTGGGTGGTGCTTTGGGACATTGGTTACACCTAGGTTGTGGAGGATGGGCTCCTCTCTGGTTGGGCCACGTGCTTCATGTCAGGTGGTCAGACCAGCCACCATTTTAGATGTTAAACTTGGGCTAGATGTGTGTAGTCGCCTCCCTTCCTCTGTGTGACTCTCCTGAGGTACTCGGCTTTCCAGTTTGTACTTAATGAATTAGGAAATGTTCTGGCAAGTTTAGGAAAGGGTTGGGTATATTTGTTACTAATGCAGAGGATTTTCCGTGTACAAAATGCAACATTGTCCTCCCTTGCATCTTATCGGAGAGGGAAAACAGTGCTGGCTTATGCTGACATGTGCATGAGGGATGTGTATTCTTCAGTTTTCTGTTTATGTGTGCCTAACTCCATGCACTGTATTTGCAGGTACCCACAAATGCTGCAGGGCCCACAAATCTTCATTTTAGATTCCCCCAACACTGTTGCAGGAAAGATAAAAGTATTAAACCCATTGCCCGGGGTTAGGAAATGTTGCAACTTTATTCGTTTTAGAATAATGAGCTGATTACTCCTCAGTGCTGGCTTGCTCCAGCTGGAGGAAGTGGTCCTGCTCTCTTCGACCTAGACAGTGTCCATGTCCTGGTCGCGCCTGTCTTCCTGGGCTCCTGGAGTCTGTAGTGGGGGCCCCTGGGCCCTAATCCCCTGTCCACCACCTTCTATGGGTTGACGCATCAAGTAAAGCCAGACCAATTTATCAAGTAACGAATCCTGAACCAGAAGCAGTTCTGGAAGAAGGACGCCCACTACATTATGAACCAGGAACAGGGTGCTCTGCTGCAGCCATCCTGGAACTCCCAGACCTCTCCTGGGGTGACCAGCATCTTGGCATTCGGTTCACACCTGGGGACTCGTCTAAGAAAGAGTGTCTCCTCTATTCATCTGATTTTCTAAACCATATAATAAAGGAACGGTTGTGGCCAGGTTTAAGCCCAAACCAGCTTGTAACATCTTCCTTGGCCTCTGATTGGTTCTGTGTCCTAATGTCTGTGTAGGCTTTTGCTCTGTATGGATTGGAAGTCTGGGAGTGTGGGGAAACTGCTGACACAAGTAAAGCTCCTCCAATGCATGCCTGTCAGGGCAGTGGCAGGCCACTTCCTAGAGTTAGTGGTAAATCTGTTAACAATGGTGAGTACAACTGGTGGCCCATGTTCTGGAATGAATAGCCCTTTTCTAGAGTTGGTAGCCATTTTCAAGAAGGGGTGAATGAATCTGTGCCGGTTCCATGCCTGAGCACAGAGGTGATGTAACTGGCAGAGCCTCTGATTCATCTTAACTCCTTGCCTGTCCATCTCTCGTCACAGCCTGTAATTGCTCCCCGCTGGGCTCCATCACCCACCAGTGCCATGGGAATGGCACGTGCGCCTGCAGACGGGGCTTCGTGGGCTACAAGTGTGACCAGTGCGAGCAGAACTTCTTCTACAGCCCAGACGCAGCGGACTGCGATCAGTGCCCCCTGTGTTACACGCTGCTGAAGGAGCAGGTACGGGGGTCCCTTGGCCAGTAGAGGGCGCGCGAGGGCATTCCTGCTGAAGCTAGGCCTTCAAAACTCTTCTAAACCCCGGGGACCCCTAAACACCAATCAATGATTCCCTGCTCTGCTGGAGTGTGTGGACCCCTCTCCTGGGTCTTTATTGTACCCCGCAAATTCCACACACAAATGTTACAGGCCCCAACCCCTCCCTCCCGGTGTGAAGCTCGGAATTACTGCCTTCTTCACTCTGCTTCCCTTTGCGTGTAATCATTCGTATGTTGTGTGGTGCTGTGCATGGCGCAGGAGTGTGTGAGGTGTGTTGGTGCTGCAGTCACAGGTCATTAACCCGCACGAGTGGCCCTCGCATCGCAGACCTTAGATGCGCGGAGAAAGCGCTTCGGGGTTCAAAGCTTCAGCCTTCAAGTCGCTCCCACATCTCAGGAGAGAGCGCTTCAGTCCCTGAGTTACTGCAGTGCCTTAGACTGCGTCCCATTACCCAGAGTGTGTCTCCTTGAGACATGTGATCACATGGCAATGAGTACACCCGAGCTGCTCCCCAATGGCCTCTTTGCCGCACTCTCACAGTAGTGTCCCTGCCACACTCACTGCGTGCCTCCAGGTCCCTTTACGTGCTTCTTTCGTGCTGCCTCATTGCCACATTGTAACTTTCTCTGTTGCCTCCTTGCCACATTTCTGAGAGTGGTCTCCTGCCCATGCTTGCTGAATCCATGGTCTACGTCTCATGCTCTATCTCAGTGACCGCCTTGCCTTTCTCACTCAGTAACCTCCTTTGCATGGTTCCTCTCAGTGACGCCTTGCCTTTCTCATTCAGTAACCTCCTTTGCGTGGTTCCTTTCAGTGACCGCCTTGCCTTTCTCACTCAGTAACCTCCTTTGCGTGGTTCCTTTCAGTGACCTCCTTGATTTCTCACTCAGTAACCTCCTTTGCGTGGTTCCTTTCAGTGACCTCCTTGCCGTGGTTCCTTTCAGTGACCGCCTTGCCTTTCTCACTCAGTAACCTCCTTTGCGTGGTTCCTTTCAGTGACCTCCTTGCCTTTCTCACTCAGTAACCTCCTTTGCGTGGTTCCTTTCAGTGACCGCCTTGCCTTTCTCACTCAGTAACCTCCTTTGCGTGGTTCCTTTCAGTGACCGCCTTGCCTTTCTCACTCAGTAACCTCCTTTGCGTGGTTCCTTTCAGTGACCTCCTTGATTTCTCACTCAGTAACCACCTTTGCGTGGTTCCTTTCAGTGACCTCCTTGCCTTTCTCACTCAGTAACCTCCTTTGCGTGGTTCCTTTCAGTGACCTCCTTGATTTCTCACTCAGTAACCACCTTTGCGTGGTTCCTTTCAGTGACCTCCTTGCCTTTCTCACTCAGTAACCTCCTTTGCATGGTTCCTTTCAGTGACCTCCTTGCCTTTCACATCCAGTAACATCCCACAAAATATTCAAAGTATCCAAGCATTTGACACATTTTGAATGCATGTTATCACATGGATACTTAACAAATCCCAAACTGTATAGGCCACTCCCTTGACCTATCGCCACGACAGATTGTCCATGCTTACTGACTCATTCCAATTTACATCTATGTAATTTCCTGCTAGACGACCTGAGCAACTTATCTCCCTCATTCTTTACTTATGCACTGTGCCTTTTTGTGTAATTTTATCCCTATATGGATAGGGGATAACTTGCATTTACTTTGTATAAAAATGTCTATGTCTATGCATATGTGCCATGTAACCATTACTTGTCATTCAAGCTCCCAGTTACCCTTGAGTCAGGTGCGCGTTATAAATAAACAAATGAAACAAACAAACAATCCTCCTGCATGGTTCCTTTCAATGACTTCCTCCCCATTCTCATCCAGTAACCTCCTCCTGGCACTCTGTGCCCACCGCATCGCTGCTCTCTGCCCCCACTTCCAGTGCTATGCGGATGATACTCAGCTCATTTTCAGGCTACCCTCGGCCTCCTCCTCTCCTTCCCTCATCTCTGACTGTCTATCTTCTATCCAGGAGTGGTGTGCCGTCAACGACCTCTGCCTTAATGTCAGTAAGACTGAGATTCTACTCATCGGCACACCCGCTCCCACCTTTCCTGTCACTCTCTGGCCGGCCTCCCTTGGCCCTCTTCCTGCTCCTACCTGCAAGGCAAAAAACCTTGGGGTCATCTTCGATTCCACACTCTCCTTCTCTCCTCACATATCTGACGTCTCTAAGAAGTCACACTACCAGCTGCAGCTCCTCAGAGGTATCCTTCCTTTCCTCTCCTTCCCCCAGAAGCTCACTGTCTCCAGAGCCCTGGTTCTCTCGAAGCTGGACTACTGTAGCCTCTATCTAAATCTGCCTGCCTCTACTCTCCACCCTTTGCAACTCATCCAGAACAGGACTGCGAGACTTGTCCTTGGCCTCAAGCCCAGGGACCGTATCTCTCCAGGACTGCAATCGCTACACTGGCTCCCAGTGGCTGCGAGGATTAAGTTCAAAACCCTCTGCATTGTCCACAAGGCCTTCTGGGGCCTTGGGCCAAAATACCTTCAACTCTCTCTTCCTAAATATCTTCCTTCTCGAGCTCTTCGCTCATCCGCCTCCAACTCCCTCAGGGTCAGCCGCATCTCCAAGCAACGAGTTGGGGGCAGATCTCTCTCCTCAGCAGGGGCCTCCCTCTGGAACAGCCTTCCGGCCTCCCTGAAACTTGAGGAGAACCATCTCCGGTTCCGGAAGCACCTCAAAACCGTCCTCTTCGCTTCTGCATTCTCTCCCCATCTCCCCTGCTGAATTCCTGGCTGAAACTGCACTGGTTACCTGGCCACCCGTTCTGATCTCGGTCCCAGGCACACCTGCACTGCCTCCTTGGCAACCCCCGCACCTGGGGACTGTTGCTCTGTATCCCTACAGTCCCCCACCAGCACTTATGTTGCTCTTACCTTGCACTTGCCACCATCTGGCCTTTTTTATTTATCTTAATTATTCTACTATCCCTGTACTGCACTTTTCCCTTTCCCTCTTCCCATGCACTTGTGCGATCTGAATGACACCTGGCCTAGTAGGATCGTTGTCTGTCTTCCCACTGTTCCCCCTCCCTTGCCTCGTCGCACCTCGAAACACGTGTGTATAGGCGCGTCAAAAATGCCATATCATATCATATATAATACATGGTACCTTTCAGTGACCTCCTTGCCATTCTCACTCAGCAACCTCCTTTACATGGTTCTTCCTGTCAGTGACCGCCTTGCCATTCACATCCAGTAACCTCCTTTGCATGCTTCCTTTCAGTGACCTCCTTGCCATTCACATCCAGTAACCTCTGTTACATGGTTCTTCCTTTCAGTGACCTGCACCCGCACAGAGTTCTCTCGGCCACTCACGCTCCATAGCCCCATTGTCATGCCCCGCCTCCATGACCTCCTTGCCATGCTGCTGCATTCTCTTAGTGGCCTCCTTGCTGTGGTTCCTCTCAGTGACCTCCTTGCTGTGGTTCCTCTCAGTGACCTCCTTGCCATGCTGCTGCATTCTCTTAGTGGCCTCCTTGCTGTGGTTCCTCTCAGTGACCTCCTTGCTGTGGTTCCTCTCAGTGACCTCCTTGCCATGGTTCCTTTCAGTGACCTCCTTGCCATGGTTCCTTTCAGTGACCTCCTTCCCATTCTGCTGCATTCTGTTAGTGGCCTCTTTGCCATCGTTCCTTTCAGTGACCTCCTTGCAATCGTTCCTTTCATTGACCTCCTTGCCATGCTGCTGCATTCTCTTAGCAGCCTCCTTGCATGGTTCCTTTCAGTAACCTCCTTGCCATGCTGCTGCATTCTCTCAGTGACCTCCTTGCCATGGTTCCTTTCAGTGACCTCCTTGCCATGGTTCCTTTCAGTGACCTCCTTGCTATGCTGCTGCATTCTCTTAGTGACCTCCTTGCTGCGGTTCCTCTCAGTGACCTCCTTGTCATGGTTCCTTTCAGTGACCTCCTTTACATGCTTCATTTCAGTGACCTCGTTGCCATGCTGCTGCATTCTCTCGGTGACCTCCTTGCCATGGTTCCTTTCAGTGACCTCCTTGCCATGGTTCCTTTCAGTGACCTCCTTGCCATGCTGCTGCATTCTCTTAGTGGCCTCCTTGCTGTGGTTCCTCTCAGTGACCTCCTTGCTGTGGTTCCTCTCAGTGACCTCCTTGCCATGGTTCCTTTCAGTGACCTCCTTGTCATGGTTCCTTTCAGTGACCTCGTTGCCATGCTGCTGCATTCTCCTAGCGGCCTCCTTGCCACAATCATGCACCATAGCCCCCTTGTCGTGCCCCGCCCCCATGACCTCCGTGCCATGCTCAAGCTTCTCACTGGGGTTTCCCTTTTCCCTGTAGGCAAATCAGCTGACGCGAAAGCTGGATGAGATGGAGGCCTGGTGGCTGACGCAGGAGTGCGTCATTACAGGACCCTCGAACGGCCATCACTGGGCCCAGCAAGACTCCTCCAGGGGGGATGCACTTCCGGGGAGCCTCATGCTGCAAGGTGTGAAATGCAGGCTAGGGTGAGGTGGGCGAGCGCTCTCAAGAACAGCACTGCTTTTACTTGCTACCCATACAGGTGACTGACTCATTCATATGCCTGCGGTACTGGCATTTTAGGTTCGAGCCTGGCGTGTGCCAGACTCTGTCCCACCCGTACTTGCCTTTCCAAGACTCCACCTGGCTTGTGACCGACTTCGTCTTGCCCTCACCTGCCTTTCAAAGGTCCCACCTGGCGTGTGACTGACTCTGTCTCAACCAAACCTGCCTTCCAAGGCGTCATCTTTCGTGTGACTGAGTCTGCCCCACACTTACCTGCCTTTAAAAGGCTCCACCTGCGTGTGACCGACTGTCTCAGTCGTACCTGCCGTCCAAAGGCCCCACCTGGCTTGTGACAGACTCTGCCCCACCCTTATCTGCCTTTCAATGCTCCACCTGGTGTGTGACTGATTCTGCCCCACCCTTACCTGCCTTTCCAATGCTCCACCTGGTGTGTGACTGACTCTGCCCCACCCTTACCTGCCTTTCCAAGGCCCCACCTGCCGTGTGACTGACTCCACTCCACAGGTACCTACATTTCCAAGGCTCCGCCTGGCGCGTCTGTCTCCGCCCGACTTGCCTTGCCAAGGCTTCGGTCTGATGTGTGACTGTCTCTTCCCCAATGCAGGCTCGCCTTCAGAGGCTATGGCCTAACATGTGACTGGCTAGGGTACCCTAACACCTCCCGCAGACATCTGCCCGTGTCCACGTATTCCTGGAATGGGGGTGATTGGGAGGGGTCTGGAGCGAGGGGCTTGATGGACCCCGGGTCAGACAGTAAGCGCAGCTGTGATTGGAGGAGCGGCGACAGGGCTTGCATGTAACTCGCCTAGGTCATGTCTGCCTTTGACTCCTATAGTTGGTACTCTAGCGCCCCTCTTTGACCCCTCGTTAATGGCATTTAGTAGATGGCCTTTGCGAAGAGGAACAGTGCCATGGTCATGTTTAAGAAGCCTCCGTTACGCCTTTCCCTTGTCAGCCACATAAGATGGATGTGTTATGAGTGGGGCATTCTCAGAATACTGAGCAGGTTCTGTCATTGGCGCCCCTTGTTATATTGGTTGTCTGTGGGGTGCAGACATTTCTGCTGCCAAAACGACTGTCTGGAAGGCAATAAGGATTCTCACACGTAACATCGGGCAACGTAAGAGCTCTGCTATAAGAGTGAGGGCGTTATAGACACGTGGTAAACGCAGGGGCTACCATAGGTGCACAGCTTGGGTCGTGAGTCCAGGTTTCTTACATGCCAGCCTGCTCCATGTCACACAGGGGATGCATTCTGGGACTTGTGGTCCTCCAGCATGCATAATGCAAAAGTGTCGAAACTGATCAAGCATCTCCCCGACGCCGTGTGTGAGGTATAGAGGGTCTTAGCTGCCCCCCCCCTTCCTTTCAATATTGACTTATGGACTCGTGTCTTGTCTTCTCTCCTAACACTGTCTGTCTGTGCAGGAGCGAGGGGCGTGTTCATGGTCTACATTCAGCAGCTGGAGAGCTCCGTGTCCAGCGCCTGGAAGCAGCTTAGGAACAGCAGCAGCACTAGCTGCGCTGGCCTTCAGCAGCAGAAGAGCTGCGCCCTGCTCTCCGAACTGGATGCCGTCTTCGCATCGGTGCAGAGGGAGACCCAACTGGCAGCGGGCACCCTCAGAACCATGGTAAATATTTGTGCAGCCCGTGGCCAATGCTAGCATCTGCTTTCTCGGGTCCTGCCATCTTTTGACTCTTGTGTTCTCTCGATCCTCAGGTTTTCCCTCATGACCTCTCGGGGGTCCCGTCCGAATGGACCCGCGTAGCTGTGGAGCTCAGGACTCTGGCCCAAAGGTGAGCTCCGAGGCTGCAAGTCGCTTGCTCTGCTGACCCCTGCGCGAGTGTCTGTGTGCACGCACACACACGTGCCCACGCACACAGGCGCACACGGCATGTCTGGACCAGCTGGGTGCAAGGCAGAGAAGCCAGTGCTATTTATGCAGGTAAAACAATTCAACATAAATGCAGTAAAAACGTGTAGTGTTGCTGTAGTGCTATTATTGATAAACAAGTTGATAAAAACCAAAAGAAATCCTCCACTTTGAGACCAAACAAGCCTTGCTTGTCAAAAAATAAAATAAAATCCAGTAAAAATGCCTGCCTGCCAATTAGTGTTACTGGATTGTTTTTTTAACTGAGAAACAAGTCCGTAAAAATCCAAAATTAATCCTCCAACCCAAGACACATAAATCTTTGCTTGGAATAAATCCCCCCAAAATCCAAAATAAATGCAAAAAAAATCTGAAGCTTGAAAACAAGACAGAAGCAATCCCAAACAATCCCAAAAGTGGATTTCTATTTTGCTAGGGAAGATGACAAAACATGTTGGACCAGAAACACTTTGAAGAGTAACAGCGACAGGCCCAAGCCAGCTTTCAGATGTGGATGCCTCGTTAACCAGGTGGTGTGTGTGGGGGGGGTGCAACATGGCACGGGGACAGTACAGACCAGCAGTTCCGTTTTAATCAACAACTCGCAATTTACAGTGAAGTGGGAGTTGAGAATATGAAAACAGGATAACACCCTCAGACAGAAGAAATACGGACAGTAAAGTGCACCTGCCTGGGAACATTGTGGGGGGCGAAGGGGATCGCGGCTCCGGGCCATGGCCTAACTGTAGGCCTCCTGTCGCCATCTTGAAGCCCTGTACATTGACTGCATGGAGCAAGGAGGGTAAAGGAGTGGAAGCGCGAGGCAGCACAGGACAAGTGGAGAACAAAGTGCTTCAAATTAGAGTGTGAGAGATAGGGATGGGCAAGCCCAAGGATGGAACCATAAACCAGGAAGAGGCCTTTGAGAAGCGACACAGAAACAGTGATAGGGATGGGCAAGCCCAAGGATGGAATTATAAACCAGGAAGAGGAATTTGAGAAGGGACGTGGAGACAGTGATGGGGATGGGCAAGTCCAAGAATGGAATCATAAACCAGGAAGAGGAATTTGAAAAGGGACGCAGAGACAGTGTTAGGGATGGGCAAGTCCAAGGATGGAATTATATACCAGGAAGAGTAATTTGAAAAGGGACGCGGAGACAATGATAGGGATGTGCAAGTCCAAGGATGGAACTATAAACCAGGAAGAGGAATTTGAAAAGGGACGCAGAGACAGTGTTAGGGATGGGCAAGTCCAAGGATGGAATCATAAACCAGGAAGAGGAATTTGAAAAGGGACGTGGAGACACTGATAGGGATGGGCAAGTCAAAGGATGGAATTATAAACCAGGAAGAGGAATTTGAGAAGGGACACTGATAGGGATGGGCAAGTCAAAGGATGGAATTAAATACCAGGAAGAGTAATTTGAAAAGGGACGCAGAGACAATGATAGGGATGTGCAAGTCCAAGGATGGAACTATAAACCAGGAAGAGGAATTTGAAAGGGGACGCAGAGACAGTGTTAGGGATGGGCAAGTCCAAGGATGGAATCATAAACCAGGAAGAGGAATTTGAAAAGGGACGCAGAGAGTGTGATAGGGAGGGGCAAGTCCAAGGATGGAACTATAAACCAGGAAGAGTCATTTGAGAAGGGACGTGGTGGAGACAATGATAGGGATTGTGGGTGCGATTTCTCGCCGTCACCATAACCAGTACAAAAGGGACCCTATAAAAACTCAAACAGAAAAGAGTTGAGTAAACATTGCTTTATTAACACACAAGTATTCACGAATGGGCCACAAGTTCAACCGTCTCGCAAAGCAAGTCGTCAAAGTGCCGCCCTTTCCCCTGCACATCGTGGTCCTTTTATACCCATCTGTTTTACATTGTCATACATTGCTGCAAATAGATTATGTCCACCACAAGGCGGTTCCTCCCAGTCATGACTTTGCATCAACGATCAACAGTTCAACATCTGCTATTGTGGTTTCCTGTTATCTGTTATTCGCTCTCTCTCGTGCCCCTCTGTGTCCTTATCTCTGTGCACGAGGCTGTGCTTACTCATTCCTTCCCCACCCGTAATCTGCAGATAGTTTTAGCAGGCTCAGCATGCTTCGACATACAGTGACCAAACACAATTCTTCTGTTAAAAACAAGTTCTTGCCAGGTCAGCAGGTCTTAAATGCCGCTGTATAAAGAGAAGGCCTCTTCTTTTAACAAAGGGTACATTCTTTTAACACATATGGTGATTAGTACAAACTCCAAGTGTGAGCACAACATTACATATGTATGCGTACCTTCAATCCACCCTTTGCTCACACCTGAGCATCAATCTAAACAGTCCTAGCATAAGCAGATGGCAGGAAAGCAACATCATCACATACTGTATGTACCATAATCTTCTCCAGGCCTTCCATGTCAAAAAATTCCTGTTGTACATGGCTTTTATCCATTGGATTTAGGCACGTTATGCTGGAAGAACACATGGAAACACAGCACGACACACATACCGGGAAGCATTGGATGCAGAGACAAATTCCTACAACTATTTCCGCTAGAACCAGTATAGGCGTAAGAAGTTGCCATCCAATTTCTTTCAGGAGCTTCATCCACCAGCTATCTCCTGACCCTTCCTCCTGGTGGATGCTATCCGCCACTTTATGCAGTTTGTTTACTCCATCCAGGATTCCTGTACTCCCTTCTGGTATGTAAACACAGCATTGGGATCCCACCAAAAAACAGACTCCGCCCCTTTCTGCAGTGAGTATGTCTAAGACATACCTATTTTGGAGAGCCACTAGCCGAATGGCTTTCATTTCATAAGTGATGTTTTCCATTAGGTCTGCAGATTCTTCGATTACGAACTCAAGGGCCCTGTTTAGCTTTTGGATTTCTTGACTGTTCATAAAGATGCCCGCTGGAGGAACCAGGACCCCCATCAGATCTATAAACGTTTCCCATCCTGTAGGTTGATACGTAGGAATTTTTGGGTTTACTGCTCGTTTATTTCTGCTGTGTATTTCTTTATGCAGAGTAGACGGGGCATATACCATCACAGCCGGCATTATTCTGGCTATGTAACATACCCCAACAAAATCTTTGGCTAACCACAAATAAGCCCTCTTGTTACAGACGTAGGCATGTCCTTCAATCTGTAACAATCCCTTCGTGTAGTTATTTAGATTCACCATTTGACTGCACCCCGAGATCATTCTTTGATTACCTCTTGCGCTCCTCTTAAAATATATATTCTTTGGCCTAAACTCTTGTGTGATGGTGATAGGGGGAGGAGGTTCTCTTACTATCTGTACCATAGCAGGTGCAAGCCCGATTCCCTCAGTTTTGATTTTATAGCGTATCTTTTCCTTTAGAAGGGTTTTGTTCTCTCCTCTAACATAACAAGCGGTATTCGGTATCATGTATTGCTGTGCTGACACTATTCTCATGTAAATTAATGTACACCCGGCATCCTCAGTAACTGGCGATGTGTACACTGGGATGCCTTCACTGCTATGTCGGGGCATGTGGGTGCAGATCCAGCAATCAGTTTTATTCACTACCCCATATGTTGTGTTTATTATCTTCACGTATTCATTTTTAGCATAGTCTTCCGGGTCGTGTTGGTCATAGGCATCTTGATTCCTGCTCTTGACCCAATCTGTTCTCCCTGTTTCATTTGACTCGGGCAACAGGTTCTTTAATTCATATCTAGATGGATGTTCCAGATACCAGAATATTATGGCAAATGCTATTAGTACTACTATCGTGCATACAGAAAACAAAATTTTGCCTCTTGTGGTACAAACTGGTATTTTCCTCTTACCTTCTGTGTTTGAGGAGCATACACTTATCCGTTCAGGGACTAAACCAGCATACACGGGTGTAGACATAGTTCAGTATATGGCTCAGTATACAGCGTATATCAGTTGCAACCTAGCGATATAGCAATATCCCCTATTTAAAGCACCAGTGTCCTTATTACTCTAATAGTGGTAGGTCTCACTGAAAACCTTCATCTGATCTGTCCCACGTCTCGTAGTGCCTGTCCCAGGAGGGGAACGCCGAAGGCCCTTCAGGCTACAAGCCCGTCGTCTTCAGTAAGGCACAATTCTGCTAAAACCAACAAGAGAGTCCAAATGTTCATCTCCCTAATGATCAAAGTTCAAAACAGTGTCCTTACACGTTGCTTGGCACATACACGTCACGGGATCGGAGACGATGGGCACACCTACTAATGGCGTCTGGCAGTACTGTTGCAACCTGGGGTTGGTTGGTTCCCTTTTCCGGAGGAATCAGTAATGGAAGCGTCTTCTTGACGTGATTCACGTGGTACCAGTGCGGTTTGCCATCAACTTTTACCGCAGTTTGTGTTGCGAGGAGCACCTGAAACGGGCCCCTCCATCTGGGTTGCAGTCCGCTGGTGCGATCGAAGGCTTTTATAACAACCCAGTCACCGGGCTGCACGTCGTGACCTTCTCCTATCAGAGGAGATGGAGCTACTGCGTTCACCTGTGCATTAATAGAAATCAGTCTATTAGTTAACCCAATACAGTACTGTTGTAATGCAGGCCATGCTTGCTCAGACAATCTCTTAGGTGATATGGGGGTCCCAATACTTGGTGGGCGCCCCATAACAATTTCGAAAGGAGATAAACCATGTGTACGCTTAGGCATAGTACGCATACTCAATAATGCAATAGGCAATGCATCCGGCCATTTCAGTCCCGTTTCAGCACAAGCCTTTGCCAGTTTGTTCTTCAGTACCTTATTTGTGCCCTCTATAATCCCAGCTGATTGAGGATGAAAAACTGCGTGGAAACGTTGATCAATACCAAGGGCCTTGCAAACTTTGCGTACTACTTCACCAGTAAAATGAGTCCCATTGTCAGACCATAGATATCTGGGGACCGTATACAAGGGCACCCAGTGTTTCAATATGCATTGTGCTGTGGAGGTGGCACTATTGTCCCGGTGGGGATATGCTTCCACCCATCCTGAGAACCCACATTTCATCACCAAACAGTAGGAATGTTTATTTACAGGCTCCAGCTGTATAAAGTCCATATACACCACCTCAAAAGGGCAGGTGGGTAACTTACTGTGGCCTGCCGGGGCCGGTACACCTTTCCCCACATTATATAAAACACATATTTCACATTGTTTTGCCCATTGGCGACAATACATTCCCAATCATTTGTTGTACCACACAGTACTTAAAACTTCTTCCATAGTTCTTGCGTTAACGTGGGTTGGACCATGAGCCACGCTCACTATCACAGGTAAGTATGCGTCAGGTAGTACCCAGGTGTTCGTTTTGGTATGTGCCCATAGCCCATCTACCGTCTCCTCATATTGATCATCCTTGTGCCAAGATAGTCTTTCTTCAATGGTTGCATCTGCTTGGATTTCCTTTACGCGCTCCTTCGTCCCTTCCATAGTCACATCCCTCCCCACTATGAGCTGTCGGGCTTCCCACTGAGTGTCCCTTGTGGCAGCTAGTTTAGCCATCTGGTCAGCCAAAGAATTTCCCTGCGTGACATAATCCAGTGTTTTTTTATGCGCTGAGCACTTCACTACGGCCACCATTTTGGGCAGCGTAAGGGCTTGCAATAATTCAGCAATCAATCGGGCATGTTTAATAGTATCACCTTGGGAGGTTAAAAACCCACGCTCTCCCCAGAGTTTACCAAAACTGGAAACCACCCCATGAGCGTAGGCTGAATCAGTATAAATTGTCACTTTCATACCGCTGCTTAACACTAATGCTCTCGTTAGCGCAATTAATTCTGCTGCCTGGGCCGATTTTTCACACACTTTCCCACTCTCAATCAACCGTTCCCCTAGGATGATACCTGCACTTTGTTTTAGGGCTGTCGCTGCTGCAGCTACTGCTCTCATGCATGGGGGTAGGCCTCGAGCTACTGAGTCCAGAGTGCTAGAAAAATATGCACATGGTCTCTGTTTACCCCCTTGTTCCTGTGTCAAGACTGACACAGCGCAAACTTCCTGTTCATCAACAAAAAGGCAAAAACTCTTAGTATAATCAGGTGTGCCTAAGGCCGGTGCGTGGCATAGAACATCTTTCATAGCTGTCAGGGCTTTTTCCATCTCAGGTGTCCATTCTAATGGGCCGTTTTCTTGTACTTCTTTTAAGGCTTTTAGCATGGGCTGGATCAATACAGAGAATTCAGGAATCCAGTGCCTACAGTAGGATAAAACACCAATTATCCTTCGGAGACCCTTTGCCGTGTCTGGACCTTTTATGGACTGTATCAAAGCAATGCGATCAGTAGACAGGGTTCGCCCCTCTTCGGACAGCTCAAAGCCTAAATAATGGACCTTTTGTTTTACATACTGCATTTTGGCTAGGGCTACCTTGTGCTTATTCTCTGCTAAGTGCATTAGCACAAATCTGGTCACATAATGGCATTCCTCTTCGGTGGCTGCACATAATAGCAAATCATCAACATATTGTATCAGAGCAGTGTTAGCGGGTAGGGCTAGGTTATCCATCTGTGTTTTTAGTGCTTGGCTGAATATGGCGGGACTTTCTGTATATCCCTGCGGGGCTCTAGTAAATCGATACTGTCTATCTCGAAGAGTGAAACTAAACAGGTACCTGCTTTCTTCGGCAATAGGAATGCTGAAGAAGGCATTTTTCAAATCAATTACCGTAAACCATTTCGCTGTTTTGGGAATTAAAGTGAGTACACTTGAAATATTAGGGACAACTGGATATCTGGGTTCTACTATTTTGTTTATTTCTCTCAAATCAATAATAAAACGATAGGGTAAGGCTTCATCACCTTTCTTGTGTACTGGAAGGATCAGAGAGTTACAAGGGCTATCATTTGTTGGCTCTACCACCCCTAACCGTATCATGTCCTGTACTATTTGATATAGTGCCTGCTCTCCCTCGTGTGATATGCGATATTGTTTTATCCTGGGCAACCTGGCACCGGGCTTTAGTTTGATTACTACTGGGGAAACATCCAACACTCCTACATCATTCCCATGAGTGGCCCATAGTTCATTCGGGATGTCTTGGAGTTCCGGGGGCAGGGTTTGCATTACTCCTATCATACTCATAGGTTTGCTTATGGTCATTCTCACTCCCTGGGGGGAGCAATATATTGTGGCCCCTAGCGTTTTTAATGCATCAATACCTAACAAGTTTTCTGGGCAGTGATTGGTCAATAGCCACCCATTCTCCCATTTTACCCCATGAAGTTCCGCTTCTACTATTTCACTTACAGGAGTCTTTATTGGATTTCCCCCAAATCCAACTGATACCTTGCTTTTATCCGATAATGGGACAGCGGGGACGGCTCTGATATTCACGGAACTGTTTCCAGCTCCCGTGTCTACCAGACATCTCAAGTTTCGGTGGGGGCCGATCCTAATAGAGGCATAAGGCCCCCTTTGGTCTATAGGAACCTGCACCACTCCCGCTATCTCATTCCGGCATCCTCAGGACATATCGCTTGTGTTATCCTGAAAATCATCATTATAGTATACCCCTTCTCCACATTCTTCACCCTGGCATACACCTT
The DNA here is from genome assembly GCF_040938575.1 of Ambystoma mexicanum. Lineage (NCBI taxonomy): Eukaryota > Metazoa > Chordata > Amphibia > Caudata > Ambystomatidae > Ambystoma > Ambystoma mexicanum. The sequence continues at coordinate 59,732,433 of NC_090929.1, forward strand.
GCACTTGTGTCGTTTGTCGTGGCTGATACAGTAGATTGGGGGGAGGCGGGGCCGGCCAGGGAACATCCCCTCTTGCTTGTCCGTCAAAGGCATTGGGTTGAGGGGGTTTAAACATTCTATTGTCTTGGTTGCCGTACCCACCAGTCCTATTTCCTGGGGCAAATGTTGTCTGTGAAGGGGGCCGTACGCCCCTTCCTCTCCCACCACTCTGGGGACACTGGGATTTCCAGTGTCCGGGTCTCTTGCAGAAGGCACATACATCTTGGGGTAGCCCATCCCTCCTCCCATATAGCGCACCTCCTTGCACTGTACCTCTTCCTGTCCCTTGGCCCCCTATCATGTTGCTACTATAGCCCTGTGATGGGCCGTTATAATTGTAGTTATACCTGCCTTGGGGCCCTTGATGCAACTGTTGCATCAACACTTTGGTTTTTAAATCCTTCTCTTGTCGTGCCTTTTGTTGTCCCTTCACTCTTTCCCCTCTTTCGTAATACCTAGCCATTTCGAGGAGATCCCGGGGGTTTCTAGTCATCCATGTACTTTCTGCCCTCCTAATGTTCTCCTGAATTGGCCCGTGGAGCCCCTCTACAAAGTTTGTGGCAAAGTACCGTTGGCCCGTTTCAGACCCTATCTCTAGCCCACTGTGCGCTTTGAATGCTGCTTCATAACGCAGAAAGTACTGTGCTACTTCCTCACTTGCACCCTGTATCACAGCGGACAGTTTCTCCACATTCACATCAAATGGGGGTAACACCTTTTCTAGAGCCCTCAGGACTGCCATGCCATGCCCCCTTAGGGGTTCAGGATATTCCTCATGCAGTTTTCTATTTTTGCTCGCATTCATTACATCTTTCCATTTTATTGTTTCATTGTCTTTGGCACGAAAGGGGGTCCATATTTCTTCTGGGACAATGGCTAACAATATGTTATCTACATCCTCTACGGTAAATAACCCTGGTCTGAATAACTTTCCTACTTCTTTGTAGAATCCTGCCGGGTCTATACGGGGGTCGGGGATGGACTTGGTGATATGCATTAATTCAATTCGGGATAAAGGGACATACACATAGGTGCGCATCATGTTACCAGTGGCTGCCTCTATGGTGGGTTGGCACTCTCTCATTGGCATTAATAGTAACTTTTCCGTATTTGTTTGTTCACTCACAGGGGCCTGCGCTGGTGGCGAAACAGAGGATTGATGACTAAGAGCTTTCTCTTTTATTTTTTTATAATCTTTTAATAGTTCCTCCACCTTAGCCATCCTCCATTCTTCTGCCCCTGAATCATCCACTCTTATATTAGATAGCAGTTTCTTATCCAATTCCGTCCTAATCCTATTCCACTGGGACACATATCTAGGCTCCTTTTCCTCTTCTATATCATCCACCCTAATAAGAAGATATTTAATTACGTTTACTTGTATAGGCCAGCCAAGGCCCTCCATCAGACTCACCAGGGTGGACATGGACTGCGAGTGTATGGATGCTATCATACGATTAGCTACGTTTTGGCCCGCCTGGTCTGCATCTTTGAGTTTAGCCTCTCTTTCCCTCACCTCTCTTTCCCATGCCCTCTTTTCCTTCTCCCATTCAACACCGCCCCTTATGACTTCCGCTATTATGTCGGACATACATCCCCATAACTGAACACTGGACGCAGTCACTGGTAGTAACGCGACAGCGTCCTGATATGCTGAGGGCAGATCCGCAGTACTCTGTCCTCTCAATTTACAGTTACCCTCATGAAAGGTATATAGTTTAGTGGCCACTGTCCTAAATTCCAAAGGTGTCAAACGCCCCAATTGGTCCCGTAGGCTGTCATTGAGGGGTGTGCCATACAGCCCGGTCATAAGGATTTGCAAGTCTCCATCTCTATCCTTTTCTACAGTAGTCGTTCTCCTATGGTCTATCAACCTATCTGGGTCTCCATACTTCATTGGGAATTCCACCCTTTCACCCTCACTGTCTGCCGGTGGAGCTGTAGCTCCTGGAAACAATAATTCAGTCGTTGTTTGTTCTGCTTCTAGCCCTATCACATCTTCATATCGAGGCACCGGCACGGCAGGATACATACCCCCACTGTTCTTAATCATCATATGTCTATCCAACTGATCTAGCCTCTCACCCTTCTCTTTTATCTCTAGATCATGTAATTTTTGATTTACCGTTCTCTTCTGCTCCTTTGCTTTTTGTTTATTCTGAGCATTGCGTCTGCGCATTGCTTCTACCCTCCATAGTCGTATAGCCTCAAACTGTGCGGGTCTAACCCGTCTTTTTACTAACTCTATTTCTATTTTGGATATGCGGTCTATGTCAAAGGACCCGGTATCTGGCCAATTATGTTCAATCGAATCTTTTTTATATTCAGACCACTCCCTTAAAAACAATGTCGAGTTCAATCCATGTTTAATCAACATATCAAATGCAGGGGTTCCTTCAAGGGGGGCATAGTGTCTCTTGCCTATACCTCCCTTGTGGGAAGCCGTTTGACCCATCTTGGCGGTATACCGCAATTGCCTAAAACACTCACCTTTCCCAAATATGCACCTATTGGCTAACAATAATAATACATCCTCCTGGCGTATCTAACATATCATATCATCATTTCAACATTACTTCTTCATAGACGGACTTACCACCGTCCTCTTCACAAACCCTGAATCATTATTTCCTTATTCCATCATGCATCCGTCCATACCACTTATCTTAAGGGTCCCGCCAGAGTGTTCCGGACCCGAAGGGCGACAGCCTGCTGTTCCACCGCCAACAGAGCCGGAAAAACAAGGATGACGCGTTGGTTGCAATCAAAGGTGCGGATTCAGTTGTTGGGGCCCCGTGATCAATTCCTTCTCCGGTTCCGCCGCGGCGTTCCTCACCCAGTGACGGACTGTCGCTCCTTCGCGTCCCACTTCTGACACCAAAATTGTGGGTGCGATTTCTCGCCGTCACCATAACCAGTACAAAAGGGACCCTATAAAAACTCAAACAGAAAAGAGTTGAGTAAACATTGCTTTATTAACACACAAGCATTCGCGAATGGGCCACAAGTTCAACCGTCTCGCAAAGCAAGTCGTCAAAGTGCCGCCCTTTCCCCTGCACATCGTGGTCCTTTTATACCCATCTGTTTTACATTGTCATACATTGCTGCACATAGATTATGTCCACCACAAGGCGGTTCCTCCCAGTCATGACTTTGCATCAACGGTCAACAGTTCAACATCTGCTATTGTGGTTTCCTGTTATCTGTTATTCGCTCTCTCTCGTGCCCCTCTGTGTCCTTATCTCTGTGCACGAGGCTGTGCTTACTCATTCCTTCCCCACCCGTAATCTGCAGATAGTTTTAGCAGGCTCAGCATGCTTCGACATACAGTGACCAAACACAATTCTTCTGTTAAAAACAAGTTCTTACCAGGTCAGCAGGTCTTAAATGCCGCTGTATAAAGAGAAGGCCTCTTCTTTTAACAAAGGGTACATTCTTTTAACACATATGGTGATTAGTACAAACTCCAAGTGTGAGCACAACATTACATATGTATGCGTACCTTCAGGATGGGCAATTCCAAGGATGGAATTATAAACCAGGAAGAGGAATTTGAGAAGGGGCGTGAAAGAGTAATTATAAAAAGGGACGTGGAGACAATGATAGGGATGGGCAAGTCCAAGGATGAAACTATAAACCAGGAAGAGCAATTTGAAAAGGGACATGGAGACAGTGATGGGGATGGGCAAGTCCAAGGATGGAATTATAAACCAGGAAGAGGAATTTATGAAGGGACGTGGAGACAGTGATATGTTATGTTATAAGGATTTATTAAACCCATTAACACCACAAGGCGCCTTGGCACTAGGAAACCCCAATACGGTCCACCTCATACTGCTCTAGAATAGAAAAGTTTTCAGGGTCCGTTTAAATTCCAGACGATCCACAATCTGTTTTAATGTGGGTGGAAGGGCATTCCACAGTCTGGCCGCTGCCACAAGAAAGAAAGTGCAGACCCCCACCCCAGCACGCCAATAGGTAGATATCACCAGAAGGCCAGCTGTCCGTGAGCGCAGATCGCGTGTCGGGCAGCAACGTGCAAATCTTTCCGGCAGATGGTCAGCCCCAAGACCCAGCACGGCCCGGTGAACCAGACACAGTGATTTGAAGTCAATACGCTTGGACACCGGAAGCCAATGCAAGCATCGGAGGGTGGGGGTGATATGGGTTCCAAAGGGGGAGCCAGTGACCACCCATGCTGCCAAATTTTGTAGTTGCTGTAGTCGCTGGATCACGCCGCTTGGCTGGGCTAGATAGCGCGAATTACAATAGTCTATTCGACTAAGGATAGAGGCAGCTACCACCGGTTGACGAAGATGAGGAGGAACGAAAGGGAGTACCTTAGGCAATATCCTAAGTTGGAAATGCCTCGATTAGCAAACTGCAGCTACTTGCTGAGTCATGGACAGGGAGGCAGAAAAAGTCACCCCCAGATTTTTCACTGCAGAAGCTGGAATAAGGAGGTTTCCCAGCGACAATGGCCAAAAAGCAGGCACCCAGAGTGACAACCCTACCGCAGCACCCACAACCAGCACTTCCGTCTTGTCCCTGTTGATCTTCAGCCAGTTCTAGTACATACAGACCCCCACGGTCCCCAGGCACCGACACAGGCACAACGACATCTCTGCCTAGTCAAGATCTAAACGGACCAGGATCTGTGTGTCGTCGGCATATATGCAGCACCTGAGGCCGTAGGAGTGGATGAGACCCAGAAGAGGCTGAATATAGACGTTAAAAAGTATCGGGGACAAGGCGGAACCCTGCGGTACACCACCGGAAAGTGAAGAGGGGGAAGAGAGGAATGGAAGCAAAGAGATTGTTTGGCCCCTGTCTGTCAGGAAGGACATAAACCAGACCAAGACAGTGCCCTCCAGGCCGGAAGAAAATAGCCGGGACTGCAGGGTAGGATGAACAACAGTGTCGAAGGCCGCCAATAGATCTAATAATATCAGGGCCCAACGCTGCCTTTATCAACCAGTCTGGTCATGTCGTCCATCAATGAATCCAGTGATAGGGATGGGCAAGTCAAAGGATGGAATTATAAACAAGGAAGAAGAATTTGAGAAGAGACGTGGAGACAGTGATAGGGATGGGCAAGACAAAGGATGGAATTATAAGCCAGGAAGAGGAATTTGGGAAGGGACGTGGAGACAGTGATAAGTATGGGCAAATCCAAGGATGTTATTATAAACCAGGAAGAGGGATTTGAGAAGGTACGTGGAGACAGTGATAGGGATGGGCAAGTCAAAGGATGGAATTATAAGCCAGGAAGAGGAATTTGAGAAGGGGCATGGAGACAGTGATAGGGATGGGCAAGTCAAAGAATGGAATTATAAACAAGGAAGAAGAATTTGAGAAGAGACATGGAGACAGTGGTAGGGATGGGCAAGTCAAAGAATGGAATTATAAACAAGGAAGAAGAATTTGAGAAGAGACATGGAGACAGTGATAAGTATGGGCAAGTCCAAGGATGGAATTATAAACCAGGAAGAGGGATTTGAGAAGGGACGTGGAGACAGTGAGCAGGAGTGGGTGATGAATGTATGAGGTTGAAGAGTGCCCAATAGGCAGAGTTCTGCATGTTTTTGTGGGAAATAAAGCAATACATGTGAAGACTCAGGGGGCTTGGAGCAGTAGGACAGACGTTCAGAAGACAGGACTTCAATGGGCTGAGTGGCGTGGTAGGCGAGGCGAGGATGGATTTTGCAAATGTTCAGTAGGGAAAGCTATGGCTGAAGAGGTCAAAATAAACAGGTGAAGTTTGAGGTCACTGTCAAAGAGACCCCCTATGTTGTGAACCTTAGGCGGGCCAAAAAGGAAGGCGGGGAATAGAATGGGGATAATAAGGGGGACATTAGAAGCGAGGAGGACGATCAGGGAGTCGGCTTCTATCCAGCGATGGAGGGCTGGGAGACTGTTGGAGATGCGAGCAGTTAGTTTACGGGTGAAGCAGAAGATTTCAGTGTCATCAGCATTGAATACGTCATAGAAGAAATGACAGGAAGAGACGAGTTTGCAAAAGGAGACGGTGTAGAGCCCGAAAAGGAAGGGACCAAGAACCGACCCTTGTGGAACCCACCACTGGCAGGTAAGTGGCAGAAGAGGCTCTGGCATTCCAGGCGATGGAGACTGATTGGCCAGGCAGGTAGGAGGTGACCCAATCAAGGGTGGTCATGTGGAAGGCAAGGTTAGATTGGTCAGGCAGGGAAGGGGTGACCCAATCAAGGGTGGTCATGTGGAAGGCAAGGTTAGATTGGTCAGGCAGGGAAGGGGTGACCCAATCAAGGGTGGTCATGTGGAAGGCAAGGTTAGATTGGTCAGGCAGGGAAGGGGTGACCCAATCAAGGGTGGTGGTGTTGAAGGCCAAGATTCGGGAGACCTGACAGAGCATAGACGTATAGTCATCAATGTCGGAGGTGGCAGAGCGATCGACCAGGCTCATGATGAAGAAGAGAGAGGATGAGTAGTGAGGTTGTTGGAGACATATGACAGTGCCGGTTCTTTGGAGTCTTGCTGCAGAATCTAGATTGGCGGGGGCTGCAGAATGTGCTATATACCAGGTGCCTTGATTCAGTTAAAAAATATATATGTTGCTGAACTTTGGAGAAGGGACAGAGATTGGAAACAGGCCACTATTCGGCAAATTCTCATGGCCGACTGAAGGTTTCGTCAGGATGGTTCAGATGTTAGCCCCCTAGAAGCAGGGTAGGAAGGACCCAGAGGAAAGTGATAGGGTGAAGAATGGTGCCAGGGTCTTTGGGGTCCACAGTGCATGCAGATCATCAGGATCTCAGGATCGGGCAGGATCTCAGGATCGGGCAGGATCTCAGGATCGGGCAGGATCTCAGGATCGGCCAGGTGGCCGAAGAATGGCTGTCATCTTGCCAGAGGTTATGGTGCAGAGGTAGAGGTAGAGGTATGAAAGCAAGAATGGAGCCCCTGATTTTGATGAAGTTTGAGTAGAATTACAGACAAAAGTTGACAGTATAGAGGGAGTAAAAGGAGCAGGAACAAGATAGCAGCATGGCCTGAAGAGTTGAGGAAGGGGAGGGGGCAAAGTGATGAGGGGGGGTTGGTCTACTGGCTGGATGCAGTGGTGTCCAGAGAACAACAGAGAGCAGTAAAGGATTCCTTGTAATCAGCAAAGGAACGGGGGACAGGAGGACTTCCAGCACCGATGCAGGTGTGAGGACATGAGGACTTCCAGCAGTGATGCAGGGGTGAGGACAGGAGGACTTCCACCAGTGATGCAGGGGTGAGGACAGGAGGACTTCCGCCAGTGATGCAGGGGTGAGGACAGGAGGACTTCCAGCAGCGATGCAGGTGTGAGGACATGAGGACTTCCACCAGTGATGCAGGGGTGAGGACATGAGGACTTCCAGCAGTGATGCAGGGGTAAAGACAGGAGGACTTCAAGCAGCGATGCAGGGGTGAGGACAGGAGGACTTCCAGCAGTGATGCAGGTGTGAGGACATGAGGACATCCAGCAGTGATGCAGGGGTAAAGACAGGAGGACTTCCAGCAGCGATGCAGGGGTGAGGACAGGAGGACTTCCAGCAGCGATGCAGGGATGAGGATAGAAGGACTTCCAGCAGCGATGCAGGTGTGAGGACATGAGGACTTACAGCAGTGATGCAGGGGTAAAGACAGGAGGACTTCCAGCAGCGATGCAGGGGTGAGGACAGGAGGACTTCCAGCAGCGATGCAGGGGTGAGGCCAGAAGGACTTCAACCAGCGATGCAGGGGTGACAGCAGCGATGCAGGGGTGACGACAGAAGGACTTCAACCAGCGATGCAGGAGTGAGGACAGGAGGGCTTCCAGCAGTGATGCAGGTGTGAGGACATGAGGACTTCCAGCAGTGATGCAGGGGTTAAGACAGGAGGACTTCCAGCAGCGATGCAGGGGTGAGGACAGGAGGACTTCAACCAGCGATGCAGGGGTGAGGACAGGAGAACTTCCAGCAGCGATGCAGGGGTGAGGACAGGAGGACTTCCACCAGCGATACAGGTGTGAGGACAGGAGGACCTCCTCCAGCGATGCAGGTGTGAGGATAGGAGGACTTCCACCATCAATGCAGGTGTGAGGACAGGAGGACTTCCACCAGCGATGCAGGTGTGAGGACAGGAGGACTTTGCTGGTGTGAGAACAGAATGACTTCCACCAGCGATGCAGGGTTGAGGACAGGAGGACTTCCACCAGAGATGCAGGTGTGAGGACAGGAGGACTTCCACCAGCGATGCAGGTGTGAGGACAGGAGGACTTCCACCAGCGATGCATCCACCAACGATGCAGGCGTGAGAACAGGAGGACTTCCACAAGCGATGCAGGCGTGAGGACAGGAGGACTTCCACCAGCGATGCAGGCGTGAGACAGAGGACTTCAGGAGAACTTCCACCAGCGATGCAGGTGTGAGGACAGGAGGACTTCCACCAGCGATGCACGGGTGAGGACAGGAGGACTTCCACCAGCGATGCAGGTGTGGGGACAGGAGGACTTCCACCAGCGATGCAGGTGTGAGGATGGGAGGACTTCCACCAGCGATGCAGGGGTGAGGACAGGAGGACTTCCACCAGCAATGCAGGTGTGAGGACAGGAGGACTTCCACCAGCGATGCAGGTGTGAGGACTGGAGGACTTCCACCAGCGATGCAGGTGTGAGGACAGGAGGATTCCCACCAGCGATGCAGGTGTCAGGACAGGAGGACTTCCACCAGCGACTAAGTGTGGAGACAGGAGGACCTCCACCAGCGATGCAGGTGTGGGGACTGGAAGACTTCCACCAGCGATGCAGGTGTGAGGACAGGAGGACTTCCACCAGCGATGCAGGTGTGAGGACATTGTCATCCTCAATTGTCGGATTACTCGGGTGATCCGGGATTGAGGAAACGGAGGAGTGAATAGGGGAGGATAGTGCTGATCAGAAAGATAGTCTAGTTCCGAGTTGAATACGAGGAAGGTCCTGTCAATAGAGAAGGAGTGTCCTGAAGCAAGAGCTTGGGGCAGAAGGGAAGAGAGCTGATTTCGGCAAGACAGGGAGCCAAGGAATCGGGTTTGAATTTGCATTTGGTGATGGGAGACGTTGGGGGATGAACATTTAGGGGGGATAGAGATGGAAAAGGGCCCGAGTGAGTGGTCAGAGGGGGAAGGATGGAGGGAGGGGGCTTAACGGTTCAGAGAAGAAGAGGAAGGCTTTCTTGATCCAGAGAGTGTCTGAGACTATGATCTTTCTGGTTGTTGAGGGCAGCCAAGTATTGGTCAGCGAAGCTAGAGTAATGTGAACGATGGCAGCTGTTGGATAAGCTTGCAAGCTGATGTCATCCCTCGGTACAGATGTGGGGACCTCGGGGGAAAGGACTAAAGATGAAGTTCAAGATCAGGCAAGAAGGGATTGGTACTGGCATGTGGGGATAGTGAGAAGAGGTGAACTGAAATACGTTCAGAAAAGGAAGAGAGAAAGTCAAGGGGGGGTAGGTGGATGGGGGATGCTCCCGCCTCTTATCGCCATGCAAGGAGACTGGGGAAGGTCGTGCATTCAGTCTGCATAGCTGTGGTGGTCTGGGAGAAGGTCGTGCATTCAGTGTGCATAGCTGTGGTGGCCTGGGAGAAGGTCGTGCATTCAGTCTGCATAGCTGTGGTGGTCTGGGAGAAGGTCGTGCATTCAGTGTGCATAGCTGTGGTGGTCTAGGAGAAGGTCGTGCATTCAGTGTGCATAGCCGTGGTGGTCTGGGAGAAGGTCGTGCATTCAGTGTGCACAGCTGTGGTGGTCTGGGAGAAGGTTGTGCATTCAGTCTGCATAGCTGCGGTGGTCTGGGAGAAGGTGGTGCATTCAGTGTGCATAGCTGCGGTGGTCTGGGAGAAGGTCGTGCATTCAGTCTGCATAGCTGCGGTGGTCTGGGAGAAGGTGGTGCATTCAGTCTGCATAGCTGCGGTGGTCTGGGAGAAGGTCGTGCATTCAGTCTGAAGAGCTGTGGTGGGCTGGGAGAAGGTCGTGCATTCAGTCTGCATAGCTGTGGTAGTGCTCTGGGAGAAGGTCGTGCATTCAGTGTGCATGGCTGCGGTGGCCTGGGAGAAGGTCGTGCATTCAGTCTGCATAGCTGTGGTGGTCTTGGCGAAGGTCGTGCATTCAGTGTGCATAGCTGCGGTGGTCTGGGAGAAGGTGGTGCATTCAGTGTGCATAGCTGCGGTGGTCTGGGAGAAGGTCGTGCATTCAGTGTGCATAGCTGTGGTGGTCTGGGAGAAGGTAGTGCATTCAGTGTGCATAGCTGTGGTGGTCTGGGAGAAGGTCGTGCATTCAGTGTGCATAGCTGTGGTGGTCTGGGAGAAGGTCGTGCATTCAGTGTGCATAGCTGTGGTGGTCTGGGAGAAGGTCGTGCATTCAGTGTGCATAGCTGTGGTGGTCTGGGAGAAGGTCGTGCATTCAGTGTGCATAGCTGTGGTGGTCTGGGAGAAGGTCGTGCATTCAGTGTGCATAGCTGTGGTGGTCTGGGAGAAGGTCGTGCATTCAGTGTGCATAGCTGTGGTGGTCTGGGAGAAGGTCGTGCATTCAGTGTGCATAGCTGTGGTGTTCTGGGAGAAGGTCGTGCATTCAGTGTGCATAGCTGTGGTGGTCTGGGAGAAGGTCGTGCATTCAGTGTGCATAGCTGTGGTGTTCTGGGAGAAGGTCGTGCATTCAGTGTGCATAGCTGTGGTGGTCTGGGAGAAGGTAGTGCATTCAGTGTGCATAGCTGTGGTGGTGGCCTTGTGGTGAGTCATAATCCACGTTTCGGTGATTGCCATTACGCACTCACCGGGGCCAACGGGAGTTGAAATGGCCAGAGACACGGTTTTATGTTCATTTCTCGACAGTCATTTTTAAATGGGTTTTTTGCAAATTTTCTTTCTTCAAAAAGATCTATCAAAATGTGTTGTTGCCCCAATCCCTCTCCCCTATTAATTTAACTCTATTCCCGCCCCCACCACTTATATAACTTTCTCCACCCCTTCCCATTATTTTGGATTGTTTTTAGCTGTTGAACTTTTTTTGGGCAAAATCAAAAAAATGGCTGTCGATAAATGAGCGCTGTACCCAGAGATAGGCGTGCCGTGTGTTGCGACAGTACCCGGATGAGACTCAGGCTATGTTATGTTATTGGTTTTATAGAGGACATTGCCTCTATCTTCACCGTCTCTTGGCACTTCGGACTGGCAGGAAAACAGGTTGGGTTTGGTGACTAGAAGCCGAGGACGCAGTGCAAGATTACTTTGCTGTTGTGTTTTTGTGTGCAGGTCAGAAGCAGCCAGGCTCTGTTCGCTGGTATGATTCTAGGCAGGTAGCAGTGAGGGCACTAGGGGTATGTGTATACCCTGAGAGCGTTCTGTTTCTCTCTGTACTTTGCCCTCTCTCTCTCTCTCTGCCTCGTTCACTCTCTTTTAATCTCTCTTTATCTCTCTCACTCTGCCCCTCTCTATCTCTCTCTGTCGCTCTCCCTCACTCTCTCTTTCCGACTCTTCCGTCCTATCCTTGTATGTTGACTGGCAAGCTGAGAGCTGCCTCAAACCTCACTCTAACCTGCTCAGCAGGTCCTGCTGGGCGCCGTGCTCAGTAGACCTTTTAGAGACAGCCGCCGGTCAAGCAAAGAACGGCGTTAGTCCGGTGATTCTCAGGCGATGACAGCAGAGGCGCAGCCAGGATTGTCTAACAAGTGGGGTCTCAACCTAATGTAGTTGGTTCCACCGCAGAGACATTAATATCTGTAAATGCCCACACAGCGCTGATGAGTGGGCCTTCACAGATTGGGTGGGCCTTGCCCGCTCTGGCCCTACCCTGTCTACGCTTCTGGAGCACAGAATACCTGGTCGTTTCTCCCAGAGGTCTCCCGGAGGTCTAGCCCAGTGTCTCCAAAAGGCTTCTGGCCCCTCTCACAGGGCACACACAGCCACACGCCCACGGAACCCTCTTCCCTCTCCGACCTGGTGCTGGGGCATCTCCTTAGTAGTCGAGTGTTATCTGCTTGCCTTCCAGTTTTCCACCAGATGGGAGCAGGCAAGATGGATTGAGAGAGCCAAAGGGAGGCAGAGGTGGGAATCTTAGGGATCATGGGATAAGTAGGCTGTATTTTTGTATGTGTTGGGTTTTATGCAAACCTAGTGTGGAGGCAGCCATGTTGTAAGCGGGCAGGGGATGGCGAGCCAAGTGAACAGGTGTTACCCTTCATGTCATTGATTTTCTTTGGCCACCAAGAATCTGGATGCCCTCAGAGGAGTCACTCCATGATCACCAGTTAATGTAGAAAATATGGTACATAGCAAAACCAAAACGTATATCTGGAGGGCCGGGGTGACGTAGGCGGTGTGATATTGGATATGTGCTTGTATATTTGACATCCAAAGACCAAAGTTTACAGAAGCTACTTACATCTCGTGTTAGTAAGCTCATCTCAGTACAGCTCTAGAGAGATAGTCGCAGTTCCCTCTCAGTGGTGCGCATGTGCTCGTGCTGTGCTTCCTTCAGGGTGCCGCTCAAAAGACCATTAGCAGCACAGACAGACAATTCCCACCTTCTCCAGAATGAATAAGGCACAAGCCACAGCAGTTATTCCAGTAACGCTAAAGTATAGGAACTAATCTTCATATTCTGGTCTAGCCTGTCTACTATGCAAGCATAACCTTAAAAACCTAAAAACAGAATGTGCCCTCAAGGGGTTAAGAATGCATAGGGAAAGTGGATCCATGCTCAGAGGATGGCATTAAGACATACCTGCACACAGCCTTCTCTACCCACCCAGGACTCCTACACTTGACTCTACCAAACGTACACCTTATGACTCTACCTTCCGCCAGAAGTCTCGTTTAGCTTTTATCGGACCACCTTGACTCGGCCTACATTGGCTTTGCGAAGGGTTACCAGACGTGTACCTAAATCCACTTGTTTCATGTTTGTTGTAATATGAACAATGTTCAAGCACCAGAACGTGTTACTTATGGTGCCTTAGCAAAAGCATTACCCAGAAGATGTAACCCAACTACCAGCTCAAATATCGGCCACTGACTGCAAGTAAGCAGGCTACTTGCATGTATAATCTCACCCCGGGCTTCCTATTCTTTGTACATATCTGCACCAGCACTTTGAAGAGCTCCCCTTGCAAGTTAACGCAATATAAAACTCTAAAAGGATTTTGAGCAGCGTCTCCTATTTTAGCATTGCTAACAGTACCCTATAAGTGGAGAGAAACATTGCAATATCATTTACGTGCCCTGCAAGCAAGAATGGGTATGGACTATGCCTGGAATAACTCATACATAGTATATCAAAGGACTGATCTTCGGAGAGCTAGAATACTTTTCACATAATCTGTGTGTTTTCCAGGTTTTGTAAGAGCTCCTTTAGGCATATAGATTAACAAATTATATGGTAACCCTTTGCAACACACAAACAGTTTCACTGAGCACTTGTATAAGCCAACCCAACAATATGGTCGTATGTTTCAAACAATCTTGTATGTACTGCAAAATTGTGCACATGCATATACATGACATTTTCTTAAACTGTACATAATATCATGGTGAGGCTTTAAATATGTTTTTCTTGCAAAGTATTATAGGTATGCAAATATCCCAGCCAGTGTTTTACTGCTGCAATTCTGCACTTTTTACAGATCACTGTCAACTAGTATTGGAGACTAGCACAGGAGTCAGGGAAGGGGTGCAGGGAAAGGGCACAGGAGAACACTCCTTGGGGGTGAAGAACAAATCAGCAACTTTCAAAAACAAGTCAGACGTGTCCGCACTACAGTACAGGGAAGGAAATGTGTTGTTTGTTTGCCAAAGGATAGGAAACTCTCATAACGGTCTAGGAAACTGCACCTTCGATTTATTTCAGAGCTCAGCTGCTGAGAGGTTTTCAATATAACCATGTGTTCTGAATTTTTTTGACTCAAGCATCCGCGTGCATTTTGTTTACTTGATAACAGTGAATTGTACAAGAGGGGTGCCTCATTGTGGAATAACTCATTCTATCTATTGTAGCGGCAGGGGCTCTATAGCAGTCAACCCAATTGCCAGCAGAGAGACAATTGGGCCCATCAAAAACTCCCCAACGGAAGACTCAGCCATGGGGCAAAGTTTACTGTCTTGACAGGGCTCACACTAGAAGAAGAGGAAATCTCCAGGGTTCTCGTGTTCTGAGCGTGCTGTACCCGGTTTTATCCAGGTGTGACATCACAAAACCAAGCTCTGTCCCCGAACCCTATCGTGCATTCACATTGGTCAATGTAGGCGATCTATGTATGCGTCTTATAGAGGTTAATTCTACTATTGGGTAGCCATATCTGGTGGCTCCTCCTGGGACCACCTCTGCATGTTTCAATTACAGTGTTGCAGGGTCGCAGAGAAACCATTGGCTCCTGCAACATATTATACCTTCTTGTGAAAGGTGACTCTGGATTGGACAGAGTGGATCTTCCCAGCTGGGACCCTGGATGGTTACCAGGCCGAGTGTACCTTCTCATGGCAACGTGAATGAACATGGAGGGGCTGCATATGCCCTAATGTGGCCACCTCTGATCACCTAAGCCTGGGAGAGTGCATTCAGTTGGCAGTTTGTGAGCAACACTTGTATCTTTCCACCTCTGATTCAGTGAGAACAGCTTCTCTCCGTCCACCTTGAGTAAATAGGCATTGTCCTGTTCTTCCTGGTCACATGTGTAGAGACCACGAAATGGAGCTATCTTTCTTGTAATTATGAGGATTTTAGCCTGAATTTCTCGCAGCTGGCTTATTGTCTTGGTAACAAGGAACTTCCATCTCCACTCGCCTTTGGCTGGGTGCATCGTTCTGCTTGCCTCTGGCTGCAGCGATCACTCATGCCCTTCAATGTACTCGAAGCCTGTCTTCCCTTCCTCATTCACCTCAATGGGCCTATAGCTTCTATATTTGTCCTTATGGCTTTTCCATGTTAGTGGCAGTGAAGCACATGCAAGCTTGGCATACGCATACTTTGGCGTCTTGCAGTTCAACGTTGGCAAAGAATGTGACTATATATAGGGATGTTTATGTGTGTCTGTCATCTACCTGCGTGAATCCTAAGCATGTGTTTTGTGTCGATATGCAGTACGCTAGTGCATGTTCGTGTAGCTTTCTGAATGGATGGCTATGTATTTTATGTCTGAGTGTGGCTACGTCGTGATGTCAGTGATGATGTCATTGATTTCTTGATTTGTAGTCAGTCGACTTGTTCGATTGATGACATCTCCATCTCCTCCAGATCATCGACTGAGTCTGAGAGAGTAACGTTTTTCACATCTGCGATACATCGACGATGGCGGTGAAGGACCCAAGAATGGGGTGCTTCTGTTGTGTCTCAGTCTTTGGGCTGAGAGTCTTGTGGGGGTCATGAGGGCCACACTTGGTTCTCCTTCTTCATACATCTGAGCATTGTTGCTATTAACTTAAGAAGCAAACATATGTAATTTTGTTCAACGGGTCTCCATAGGAAACCTCAGTACGGCTCTTTTGTCTACTGTGACAAATCTGGTTAATTCGTCCCTTCTCCCCAGAGGAAAGCCACCGCCTGTGAAGTTGAGGGAGGTGAACACGTTCCACAAGACCTTCCGTAGGGTCTGGGCAAATGGGACCTCACTGGGAGTGACTCCCCTCTTGGGGACAAACACCCCCAGTCTGATGAGGACCTCCCTAACCCAACTACATTGTCCTCCTACATGAGACTTGGAAAAACTGTTTGTTCTCATATTTTGACTACAACTACCAGTGATCCACACCTTTGGTTTCAGGTAATGCCTGGTTTCATCAGTGTACTACCGTCAAGGAAGAAGGACACACCCTTTTTTGATTGAGGAGGAGTAATTCATATGCCGAGGCGAGCCTCTGTGGACGAGATGTCCTGGAGGGGCACAGCCACGCTAGACTGTGGAGCCGGCGGTAGCGTGGAATGTGAGCCTAATGCTAGCTGGACGCTGTTAGACTGATATCCCGCCGGACCGAGTAGCCAGGGTCCGGGGAAGAGGCAGAGACGGAGGAGCACCCGTTTCCTCTGGTGGCACGACCACAAGGACACCAGGGTGGGTCTGGGTCCCAGCAACCGATGCTGAGACCAGATCGCTGGGGAATTAGCTGCTGAAAGAAGCAGCATCAGAAAAGCAAACACTCTCAAGAAGGTGATACCTCAGAGGTAACAATACTGTGAGTGAAGGCTGGGGAAGCCTAGGAGGTTTTGGAAGCCGGAAACCTGGGGTGGGGGGCAAGCTGCCCACGTGAATTCGAACGAGAGAAGTGCAAAGACTGTGAGCCAAAGCTTGCAAAGCCGACAAGTTTATGGGTACCCGAGAAACCCAAGAGGGCAAGCACGCTATATGAAATAATGGCATTTTATTGAAATAAACTTGAAAATTTTACATCCAGGCTGGGAAAGCCGATGAGGTTACGGGCAGACATTACGAGAATCCTGAGCAGATGATCAAGCAACGTCAAGCTGGAAGATTGAGGGCGAGCAAGTCTGCCAGAGAGCCTAGGGAATTCTAGGAGTCCAAGAGCCACAGACATGTTAGCAAGAGAACTGTGTTAAAAGTAACCTGTACGTAGGATCTTTTCTGTTGAACAACAGACTGCCAGAAAGACGTGAACTCTTGTATCACATTGAAGAACCTTTTCCAAGTGTTGGGCCAGGCAGCGCTCCACAGCAGAGACCTTGTGCTTAGCTCCTTCATTTGTTTTATTTTCTAAAGTGGAGGGCCAGAGTTAGGATTCGGATGGAGGGCTTTTGTTTTGGATTTACACGTGCACCCTTAGTTTTAGTTTCTTTACATAGGGCATCCCCTCATATAAATAGGGCAAGTTAGGAGGTATTTTATTTGAAATAAACAAACCTTGAAAATGTCAGTACCTCCTCCGCCTCCTTCTTCTGGTTCACCACAATAGGCTACAGTAAAGAAGCGTGGGCAAAACTATAGGCTGTATTATGTGTGTCATTTCACTTCCTATGTCAGCGTTACAAGCAGAGCTCTGGTAAGATTTTACTCCCTACGAGGTTGGTGGCGGTGTGGTGAAAAAATGGTGGTAATTCAATGGTACACAAGACTCGAAAAGATAGGACTTGGTCCTTTATTAACAGTTATCCATTCATCTGAATGCCATCAATTAGTTCAAAAAGTACAAATTTTAATAGAAATTACAAAATTGTCTAAAATACATGATTAAACCCTCTAAAAAGATACATATGTATCGTATTAACAAAGACAAACATCATGCACAATCAATTCTAAAAAATCTTAGAGATACTGACATTACTGATCTCTAATTTAATCCCTGTTGTATAGTTCTTCTAGATCAGAGTTACAATTATGATTCATCGTTATCTTTTCTATTCTTCTATTCTAATTCTATTCCATCATTAAAATTAGAACATCCCTTCACTGGAATATTCAATTCACTCAGACAGTTTAATTAATTAGACTGACAAAAAAATTCTCGACATGTTTCAGTCCTCTATTTGGGTCCTGGGACTTTCTTCAGGAGTGGTCAATGTGAGGGGTTACAAGTGGGCTTTGGCCAAGTTAGGATCCTCTGGCCTTCTCTTGGAGATGATAGTAACTGTTGACAAAGAAACGATAAAAAAGAATCAATTTATGTTTAAGAAGACTATGGGGTCCTATTGGTTACCTGGTCTTCTTAGTGTGCAGGCTTTCTTGATTAGCAGGCGAAAATTTGTCCACATAGGTTGGGCGTTATTTTCTTACGAGGAAGGATCTTCCTACAGAATCTGCAAACAAATAAATGTTTTATTTGCAAGAAAGTTTCTTACAGCCTTCAGATTAAAAAACGCAATGCATTCTGGTGGTCGTAGTTCGTTTGAGGGGTCATTTAGTTAAAAGGTGTGTGGTATCCTTTCAGTAGTGATAGGTACTCGTTTATATAGATTTCTAAACATTGTGCCGAAACCTTCGTGGTGTTTCCATTGTACATAAACTCTTAGAAAAGGTCGCGTGTTGTCCGCTTACCATTAGGTTTAGCCCAAAAAGCTCTCTTCGTAGTTTTCCTTGCCGCGGGGTTATGCGGATGTGCTAATAGTTTTCTAGCTTCTGTCTTGCGGCTTCTACAGGTGGTTTCTGAAAACAAACCACAGGGAGTATGTCAATTAGTTGTAAAGGGATTCCTATTTTCCGTTACTGCAAACAGATCAAAAAAGGCTGCAGTTCAACCCTTCTACAGCTGTTCTCAAGCTCAAATTTAGCAAATCAAATGCTGTGTTATATCTTACTTCTATTTAGCTCAGTATTGGGAGCGGGTTACTGCGTGTGTAGTGATTTACCTCTTACTTGATCTCTTGATATACCCAATGGTGCCGCTGGGGGGTGAAATGGTATCCCTGTGAGCTGGTGTATTGTAGGAGCTGCAGTTGGCTCCTTCTGCACGATCCTACTTCATAGGAGCTCGCACTTGTTGTGGTTCGTGTCTACGTTTCGGCCGCCATTTTAGGAGATCTAAATATAGCTCTCTAGTTGTCCTTTTTTAATGTTGTTGTAATTAAAGGACCTCTAGTCTTTTTAATCCTCTAACACTGCCACTGACAGATGAAAAATGATTATAAATTGAGACGGTCAGATTTTTAACCAATCTATAGACTCATTGAGTCCTATTTTATCACTTTTTGTTATAAAAATGAGTCTCTGTTCTTTTTCAAGCAGAATTCTGCTTTTTGTATTATGATCTCTCCCTTGTACCATTAATAAAACGGTCCAGCTGAAATTTTCATAACCGTGTTGTGCTTCTCCAAAATGCTTTACTAGAGGAGCATTGATGACTTTATTTTTCAAACAACTTTTATGTTCCAGGTTCCCGGTTTTAACCTTCCGGTTTGTTTTCCCTATGTAGTGTTTATTACACGGACATGTAATCATGTATACTACATATTCAGAGTTGCAGTTAGTCATTAGCTTTTGTTTCCAAGGGGTGGGTAACCCTATGTCTATTTCTTTGGTTTTGTGGGTTAATTTACACATTGCACAGTTAGTGCATGGGTAATGTCCACTTATAGGTTTTAATCCCCAGGTTTCGGTAAGACTCAAGGTTTTGATTGGTTTTTCTTTAAGTTTGTTGCTGCTCACTCTGTTCCCAATTGTCTTGGATATTTTGTATGCAAAAAGAGGAGCTGGAATCCCTATTTCACTCTTCTCAAAGATTTTCCATTGGGTTTTGACTATTTGACTGATTTTCAGACTCAAATTCGAGAAAGTATTGACACATATTAGCATGTCTTGTTGAGGTTGTTTAATGTTTACTTCTAGAAGGGCTTCCCTGTTGTTATTCGCCGCTCTTTTGGCTGACTTTTTAATCAGTTTTTTAGAGTATCCTCTCTGTTTTATTTTGGCTGTTAGATTTTTTGCTTCTGTTTCAAAGTCTGCATTTTGGCTGCTATTTCTCTTGAGTCTTAAAAATTGGCCATATGGAAGGTTATCTCTCAAGTGTTTTACGTGATGGCTGGAGTAGTGTAATAGTGAATTTTTTTCTGTCTTTTTATGGTAGGGTTTGACCAATAGGCACCCATTCTCATGGAAAATAGTGAGGTCTAGGAAGTCGATAGAAGTTTTTTGAATGTTCATGGTAAATTGTAGATGGAGATTACAATTGTTTAACCAGATTAAGAATTCCTCTGCTTTTTCTACTGTTCCCGCCCAAATTAACAGGACATCATCAATATACCTCGCCCATGAATGAATATGCGCTTCAAAAGGATTTGTTGTGTACAGGTGTTTTTTCTCGAAGAATTCTACAAAAAGGTTCTACAAAAAGGTTGGCTAGGCTCGGCACCATTGTAGCCCCCATTGCTGTCCCTTCTATTTGTTGGAAGTAAGAGCCTTGAAACTCGAAATAATTTCGTGTAAGGGCTATTTCTATACACCACATAATGAACGAACTGGGTACTGGGTCGTTGTCAAGTCTATTAAGTAGAATTCCGCTGATCGTTTCAAGTGTAGCTTGTTGGGGAATACTAGTATATAGGGATACAATATCTAGACCTATAAGGAGTGTTTTAGCGGGATCATACGGTAGATTTTCATATTTGTTGATTACATCTTTGGTGTCTTTTAGGTAGGATCTCATTTTCTCTACATATCCTTTTAAGTAGTGATCTGCATACTTAGATAATGGTTCTAGAATAGAATTAATCCCTGAAACTATGGGTCTACCCGGTGGTTTAACCAGCGTTTTATGGATTTTGGGTAGACAGTAGAATTTGGGTGTAGCTGGTTCCATTTTGTTTAAAAAGGCCCATTCCTGTTTGCTAATCCATCCTCTGTCACAAGCTTTGGTCGTTTTTGTTTCAATGAGGTTTTCCAGTTCTTTTGTGGGATCTACAGACAATCTCTTGTAATAGTTCTCATTTTCTAGTTGTCTATGACATTCTTCTATGTATTCATTCTTGTTTAGCAACACTATAGCTCCACCCTTATCTGCTCTTTTGATCACGATCTTTTCATTGGAAGCTAATGATTCGATCGCTGTTCTTTCATTTGTGGTCAAGTTTTGATACATAGGAATATTTTGTTGTTCCAACTTAGTTACTTCCGCCAGAACTCTTTTTTCAAAAATTATTGATTCTGGCGAGTATGTGTATGAGGGAGGACAGAAATTAGAGGGATTTTTTAGTCCTGAGTGGTTAATCATGTTGGGTTCTCTATTTGTTTCGTTACGTGTGGCAAAACATTCTTTAAGTCTTATTTTACGCATAAATTTAAAGAAATCTGTGCGGAACAGAAAAGGATCATGTTTGTTCGAAATTACGAAACCTAGACCCTTTTCCAGAACTTGTTTTTCCATATTGGTAGGTGTGTATGTGGAGAGGTTCACTAGAATTGATTTCCGCTCCTCAGGTATCTCAGGTCCCCATTCCATTGGCCCCCGATTGGGCCCTTGGTATAAAAAAGGCGTGTCCCTTGATTCCTGTTTCCCCTTTTCTGTCTGTAGTTAGGGTTTCCTCTTCCACGGTTTGGTGGATTTTGACCTGGAATAGTGTTGTCTGGATCGCTACTTGAGTTACTTGAGCTATAAGATGTCGCCCTAAATCTAACCCGTCTGTTATTTCGTGGTGGTCCTTGTGTTTGTGCCATCTGTGTTTTGTATCCTTCTTTTGTGTAGGGATATGTCTTTTCGTGTGAGTATTTACTCAGATCTTTTTTTAATCTTTGAATTCTTTCTAGTGTGTTGATTTGTTTAAAATCTTTCATTTCTTTCTCTATCATTTCTAGTCTCTTTTTGACTAGATCCAAGGCAATCAGTTTTTAATGTCATCTTCCAGTTTTTTTAGGTCGATTTCTATTTTGCTAGCTGTTTCTTTGGCTGTATCTATTATTAGTATCAGCCAGTCTCTCCCGCAACGGTTAGCTATATAGCTCCATTGTAGGATAAATTTGGTGTTGTCCAGGAACAGTCATGGCTCGTGGTAATTCAATGGTAACATAGAAACCACTGCATTACTGTTGCATTACTGTTGCATTACCACACAGTCAAAAAACAGGTTTGGAGGTAAGGCAGAGGAAACACCTCCAGCAGGATTCTGGAGGTAATTCCTTTGCCTTACTGCCCCAAAACTGCCAAATCGGTGCCCCACTGCCTATTACCACCGGTGGCAATACCATCAAAATCCCCATGGGGTCTTGTGGACTCCATTTAATGGGGACAAACACCACTTATCACCACTTGTAAACAGGTGGTAATACAGCCACTGATAATACCGTGGACCAAGTGGTGGTAACGGTAATGCCGTTTGATGGTATTACAGCCAAGATACCACCAAACTAGTAATGCAGCTGAATGTAATGTGGATAGAAATCAGAGACACAGGAATTCTGACGATCATGTTCGGTAATGCAGTTATTCTGATGCAGTTATCATCCTTACAAAAATGATGCGAGACATGTTCGCCCGCCCCTTGAACTACTTCTTAAAGTGCCACATCAACTTCTATTGGCATGTTTTCTGACACATATTTTTTAGTTGCCGTTATTCCATCTGCAAATTCTGTATCCTGTCTGAATTGTTTGCCAGCCACATCAGTTATGATAAGCAATATTTGTTTTTTGTAACACACATGAGTGTTTTTCCCAATGGCATAAAATACATTCAGCATTGTCTTTGAGCAGTGTCGACAAAAGAACAGAACAACTAAACCTATTCTTTATTCTGAGCATACAATGCTATTTATTACGTACGCATAGTTTTCTCGGCACAGGAGTACTTTTGCTAGGTACTGTGCCAGATCTTGAAGTCTTGGACTGGTTGATGAGTCCTCTTTATAATCACATATAAAATATTAGTTTTTGTAGACTCTATCTTTGGGAGAAAGTGCTGTAAAATCAGATGCACTTTTACACTGATTTGTAAAGAATTGCAGTCATTGGGAAATTCCCTTCCAAACTCTCCAACCCGAAGACGATAGCTCACTAATTACACATGCTCGGAAAGTGGCTTACCTCGTTAGTCAGATGCTCACATGGAAAATAATGTGTGCACGAAAGCCAACCATTTCTGCACTCAGAAAAATAGAGGGAACATTGTTCACAGCTCATGAGGTCATGCAACTCTGCAAAGCCTTTATTCCTTATTGTATTAAAAAAATCTACAGATGCTGAGATGTCTCATCTCCGGGTAGGTCTAGGGAAGTCTGGCAAGATGCAAACCTAAAGA
Organism: Ambystoma mexicanum; assembly: GCF_040938575.1. Taxonomy (NCBI): domain Eukaryota; kingdom Metazoa; phylum Chordata; class Amphibia; order Caudata; family Ambystomatidae; genus Ambystoma; species Ambystoma mexicanum. Next base: position 59,755,149 of record NC_090929.1, read on the forward strand.
CAGTCCCACAGCTTATATACAAACAGCCCTAGAAACGTTTCACACCCACTGTCTGTGCAGAGGTAGAGTGTCTGACCTCTCAGCTGTGGACTGCTCTAAGGAGAGTTGCACATTAAGAAGCAGTCTATGCCAAAGTTTTCTAGAAGGTTGTTTTCATGTCAATGTTATGAAATGCTATTGCTTTTTGACTTTTGCATGACACTTTTTCTGCCCCCTTTTATTTATGTATTTATTTATTTATTTATTATTATTTTATTATTATTTTTTAAATATATAATTTAATATATATATATATTTTAATGCATTTTATTATTATTTTTTTCTCAATATATTTTTCATTATTATTGTATGGATTGTCTATTGTATCTCTTTGTTACACTGATTTCGTCTGTTAATATTTAATAAATTGGTTTAAGAAAAAAAAAGAAGCAGTCTAACTTCACATAACCTTAGCACTCTAGAAGCAGTCTCACATCTCCCCGTACAGATTCCTCCTTCATAAAGTCCCACCTATAGAAACACGCTCAGAGCTTCTGTACGTGCAGCTCTAGGAACAGTCTCAAATTGCATCTCCTTTTGCATGGAGATGGCCTCATATCTTGGCTACAGACAGTCTCAAATATCTTGTCAAAAGGACTCTACATTGTAAGTCATATCATAAAATCGTATATCATAGCCGGTGTTTTGCAACTTGTGGCGTTAGGCAAATGTTTTGGACTACGACTCCCATGATCCATCATGATGGACATTTCTTGCTGGGGCGGGTGGAAAGTGTAGTTCAAGCATCTGGAGACCCACAGGTTGCAGATCCCTGTACTATAGAATACTACGGCATACTGTAACATACATTATAGCTTACCATCACATACTGTGACATCCCTTAAATAGAGTTATGCTTTTCAAGTCAAAGAAGCACTGTATTCTGTCAACAGTTGAGAAACGCTGGGACCACAGTAATGTCATGTAATGCGGGGTGGTCTCAACATAACCTCTTCCATTTTGGTGGCCTATTGTATTGCCATACACCGGAAGCTAAGAAATCAGTGGAATGGTAATAACGGGGATTCCCTGAAGAGCAACTAATAGGATTGAGTTTCCAAGGAAGCAGACATGACCCTCAAAGAGAAAAGAAATGATCTGGCTGAAATCCGGCAAGAATGAGGTCTGTGCAATTTCTCTGTCCTTCGTTTGATGAGACCCAGTTCATGAGTGATCAAAGAATGCCAAGGGAGAGTAAAATAATCTGAGATTGATTACTGTGCCCCTTGCCTGGAGAGACCCCAGTTCATGAGTGACCAGAAATGCCAAGGGAGATTGAAAGAATCTAGGATTGATCGCTGTGCCCCTCGCCTGGAGAGACGCGAGATCATGAGTGGCCAGAAAATGCCAAGGGAGATTAAAATGACCTGGGATTAGGACGGCCACCAGGGGGCGCACGGATGTGGAAGCTCTCCGTGTGAGCTCCCGTTACGCAGCCCCAAGAAGTGTGTTGAGCCCCCACATTTTGGCCCCCACGCGCGTACAAACTGGAACCTGGTGGTGTGACACGTCGCCCCACCGGCTGGCCGAAAATCCGACGAAAAACGGACCTTCCTTCGCTGTGAAAAGGTCGTGTGCACAGAGGCCCCCCCCTCCCTCAGCACGCAAAAGTGAGAGGAGTACGGAGAAGCCCTGCGGAGCAACGAGGAACCTCGTCGTGGAAGTGCGTGGACTGCCGCCTGTGCTCCGTTGTGACCCCGCTCCCCGCCCCACGGTGCTCCGGGAGCTCGTTTGTTGAAATAAGGTGAGAGGCAGCACGCAATCAGACAACCGCCCCCCGCAGCCCTCGGACCATTTTGAAGCCAAACCACGGGCCTATTCCCTGGGCCCAATCCAGACCCCCGGCACACTGTCGCGGCTTGACCCTGCAGCGTGACTCGCCTTGACTGTGGCGCAGAGCCCCCAGTGTGGTGGTGGGGACATAGCGGAGCGCAGGGGACGCTGTGCGGATTCAAGAGGAGGCCACCCGCACGGGCACTCAGTGGGCCACATAGGGGACACCTGCGTATAATACGCGTGATCCCCCCCTGGACACAAAGCAGGCCCGTAGCGGCTGGGAACGCGACACCACTTGTGCCCCTTCAACACCTCCCCTCACGGACCTGCGAAAGTGGTACCTACGAGGCCCCAGAGACCCCCTGGCATATTCCGAGGGCCCATCAGTAGAGAACATCCACGCGGCAACAGTGATCAAGGAGGACTGGAAAGCCAGACAGTGCCCTAATTCTGCGCACAATAGAGGCCCCCCACTATAGCCTGGCACGAAGTACTCCTCGAGAGTCACCCCTGCAACACCCGAGGTAAACCAGGGGGTGTACGCCTACCCTGTACAGGCGACAAATCAATAATTGAACGACGCTGCACCCCCCGAGAACACGCAAGGAACGTCTGTGAAGCCTCTGGAAAGGCACCCCACCTGTTGCAATAAAAGCCATACCAAACGGAGGGTACGGCCCCTGGAAACAGGGCAAGTGCCTCCTCCGACTATACGGACCAAGACCGCCACTGCCCTCGACACCTCGGCAGCATATCCTCAACACTCTAGCCTGGCGCTGAAGTTGTTCCGCCACCGCTGAAGAGGTACAAATCTGCAAAAACTCACGACGAACTAGCGCGGAGGGTAAGGCCCCCAACACAGGGGCGTGTGCCTCCTCTGCCTAGCCTGTCGGGACAAAGAGCCCACAACCCCGACCAGCAAGACCGGCAGGCTGACCACACTCCCAGGAGATTACATGAACATTAGGCACAAGTTGGCTCCTTTTGCCTACACTGCCACCCCACATACACCAACAAGGTCTGCAATGGCGAACAACGTTACCACAGCAAATGACCTGGCCGCAGCAACAAAAGGCGACATCGCTGCCCTGCTAGGAGAAATTAAAACTCTGGGCGCCAACATAGGCGGGAAGATAGATAAAATCACCCAAAGGCTGGACAATATGGAAGACAGGCTCGAAGGGGTAGAGAACAATCAGACCTCCATTGACACCCTTGAGATCCAACTAGATCAGAGAGTATCAGAACTGGAGCACAAAGAAGAAGAGTTTAAACTCAAACTCAATGATTTGGAAAACAGAGAGCGCCGTAACAATCTACGCATTTTTGGAATTCATGAGGGGAGGGCGAAACAGAAGCGGACCTGAGGGAAACTCTCCACAATATCATCAAACTTCTTGTAGCTGATGACGCGGTGGATGCACCAATGACGGAAAGAATTAACAGAGCCGGTGGCCCTCCAGGAGGTCCACGATCAGTCCTCGCCCGGTTCCACCAGTTCAGAGACAAAGCCCGAATCCTCGAGAAAGCGAGGGAAAGCGATGAGATCACACTGGGAGGGGCCCGGATCTCGATATATCAGGACCTCTCCCCCTTAACATTGGCCCTCAGGAAAATGTGCGGCCCCCTCACAAGGAAACTCAAGGAGAAGAATGTTCGTGTAAGAGGATTCAATTCAGCACTACAGCTAAGTTAACGCCTAGTCTAGAATACTGAATGAAAACCCTTATTGATATATCTTTAGGTCCAGTTCATGCGTTCTGGATGACTACCCCTGTATAACACCCCTCTCTTGGAATCCCCCTGACCCCACTGAGCCAAGAAGTAGTTCTGTTTTGCAAGTTTAAAAGGTTTATTTGATAATTGAAAATAGATATATATATCACGCTTTATAATAAATTAATAATTGAATAGCACACTTAATCTGATATGATAAAGATCAACAACGGAGAATCTGGCACTAGCACACTTCTTTATAATTACTAAGGAGTTGAGATGAAATGGATAAGGTAGCACACTGGTAATTAGGAACAAAAGTATAATGTGGTAGAGGATGCTTTATGTAAGCTCAGGTGGATGCAACATTCAATGAATGCAGTACAGAAAATACTCAATATGATTTCAACCAAACAATGTAATCACTCTTCTCTGGCTATTCACTCCCCCCCTCTTTATGCAATGCAAGGAAATGGGAGGAAAACACACAGTTCTCAGAAATGCAATCAATGTAATCCGTTCAATCCAGCAAGCTTAGACAACAGAAAACAGATAGGAGTTTTGAAATCACAGGCCCAAATTGCTTTGATATGTGCTGGCAATGAATTAAAAAAATATGCTAAACGCTTTTAATTCCCTTACAGAGGTTCAGGGTGAGTGGTATCTAGTTAATATTAGTCCAGGCTCACACTAGCAATGATGCAGGGATAGTTAGCAGGTCAAACGAATTTCTGGCAAATGGAAGGCAAGCAGCAGCAGTTTTTACATGTGAAGAAATTGCAAATCGCGGTAAAATTCGCGGATGCGTGTTCCGCGATTGCGGTAAAACTATAAGGGGTAGGAATGCGGTTCTTGGTGCGATTCAAAGCTACGATTCTAAGCTATCAGAGGAAAGTTACTGCAAGTCTCTAGCCCAAACGGTCGCGGAGATATGAGCGATTTAATAAAGGTCGTTTTTGGGTTTGCAAATTTCAAAAGCTCAAAATGACAAGTGCAGCTTGCAACTAGAAATGACAGGTGACAGCTAGGAGGCAGTTCTACTTAGGTTAAATAGATTGAATTAGATGAATTTAAACTAAGAGATTGGTTCTACACAGTTCTGCTGGGTACTCACACTATATTCTTGAATTAAATGGGCCTCATCACGGATCTGGTCAGGGTTTTAGACTCGCCTCTGGTCTCTGCACTTCACAGTGATCTGGGTCAGCTCTCTCTGCTGGTCTTGGTCTCTCTGGGTACAGCACTGCTTTCTCTCTGGTCTGGTCTCTTAGTTCTGGATAGATTGAAGTCTCTAGTTTGGCTTTCTGGAGGTTTGATGGAGGTAAAGTATGGATTTTTCCGGCAGAGCGTCCCGCTGCAGATGGATTTGGAAGGTCCCTATCTGTCCTGTCTGTCTGCTTTTATGTGTTTAGAATGTGGGTGTGTTCTAGCATCACTGACCCTACCTCTCTCTCAGCTTCTAATTGGTCAAACTTCCATTTCTTATTTGATTGGGGAATGAACTGTGAGTCAGAGTGATGTCATTTTACAGCCTGCAGAAAGTCCACTCCTCCTGTCAACTTACACACAAATCTAGATTTGAAACAAATGCATATTTGCAGAGGTACATATTGTTTTAAAATCATATGCACCCATCATGCATTACAGGAGGTATCCCCTGTTCAAACTCTGCTCTTCCTGGGAGCTTGCATTCAGAACTGGCACATATTTCACTTTTTAACTGATTTTGCAATTTCTGACATGGACCCAACTTTACATACATGTGTGCAGGGAGTAGGGACATTAACTGATGAAGTTTCAGATTTTTAACATGCATACATTTAGAGTAATATCCACTTTTCCGCTAAAACCCCCCTGAACATGCCACCGGGTCGAAAAACCTCTTAAAATGTGGGCAGAAAAATCACAAGAATTATGGTATCATTTATAAAATTTTCACATGTACGCTCTATGAGTTATTCATCTTTTTAAAGTTATGTTCTGGCTCCAAAGGGGTGTGGTTTCCCAGGTCACATGGTATAGAAACCAGTCTTTCCAGTTTCTGCCAAGCCAGCTTGCTCTCACAGGCAGTGCTCCTCCCAGCTCCTGCCAAGAGGAAGCTACAATTTACGACTGCGGTAATAAAAACCTTTGCCTGAGTGAAGAGGGCTTTGTTCACTCTCTTGCAGAGCACAGATAATTCAATTATCAGATAGATGGCATATCCTTAGTGTGGGCAGCAAAAGGAAGGTTGGCCTGGGAACACAGTGGTGACTCAAATTTCACTCCTGATGGGGGTAGTTGCCAGGCAGAATCAAGTTCCTTAAGCCAGACTTTCAGCTACTGTCATGTTATTTGTTGCTTTTTAAATTAACTTGCAATTTTACACATGCAGCTAGAATGCTGATTCTAAGTTTAAAACTATGACATTTAAACAGTTACAAAGGCATGTGACACCAAACATAGCTCACTCATTTAATCTAAACATTTTCGATTTTAGTGTCTTTAAATCCAGTGCAACTTAAACTGCTGACTCCATAGCAGTTTTGTTATAAGCATTGTTTTGGGCTCTTCATTTCCCAGATTTTGTAGGCACACAACACTCCATTCTACCAAATGTCTGCTGGTGTCCAGTGAGTTTTTAGATGTGTTGCAATGTTTAAAATAGACAGTTTGAGCCTGCCTTCAGAGAAACACAGGGTGGTTTTAAACTGCCGGCTTTTGGATAGTGGTGAGTACTGGTACTGCACCCATTTTTGGGATTTAAGAAAATGAATTCCCAACAGTTATGGGTTTGCTTTTGGCAATCAGCATTGCCACTCCCAATGGTTTCAGACTACTGTGCGGGTAGTCCAATGGTGGTTTTAAAGCGCTTTGAAGCTAACCGGCGCTACTGTTTTTCCTTTGGCAACCCATTTCCCTCATGGCAACCCAGCCTTTCATTCTCGCACTGGTGGGTGGCAAGTGAGGCAACCATTTTAGTGTGCGCACAAACTGCGCAGCTTTCCTGGATTTCAGCGCACATGTGGGTTTTCCGCCATCTTGAATTTTCTAAGCCCACAGCACCAAATGTTGCAGCATGATAGCTTAAACGTGGGTCAGGACACCCAACAAGCCCCCCCACGCGACTGCACTTTGAATTTGAGTCGATGGGGAGTCGCGTGCCCATGGGTTTTGACCCACGCACCGGTCTGTCCGCATAATCTTCTTCCTCTTCTGTAGATGGCACAGTTCAGCATCTTCTTCTCCATCCGGTACTGATCGATCGGTTCTCCTCGCCAGTCCTGATGGGAGTATTGGGCGGTCCACTGGGCCCATTGGATCTTCGTTCCCGGTCTCCGGATCATCCTCCTTGGCCAGTCTCAAGGTCTTCTTTCTCCTAGGACGACAAAGGAAGAGCGGCAATACCTACTCATAGACGTTTTTCCACCACTGTTGAGATGGTGGGACAGCATATGCATTTCATCATGACGAAACATTACATTCTTATTTTGATAAAGAAAACAGTATAACTAAGAGACAGTTTCATGCAAATCACAATATTTTAGAGACTAGATGTGGTATGTTTTATGATTGGAACTGAATTAGTCTGAGACAGTACCCGCTAGGATTCCAGAGGATTCCTCCAGTTGTTGCAGAGTGTGCCTGGGATGGCAACATTTCAACTGGTTTATGTGGACCCACTTGTCTTCCCCCTCTGCCGAACCGCCTTTGGGGATGCGGATCTTGTAGGCCACAGGGGAGATCTTATCGACGATCTCAAAGGGTCCTTTCCATGTAGGCAAAAATTTGCGCTGCTTGGCCTGGTTCCTTTGGAAGTTGTATAGATAGACCCGGTCCCCCACCTGATATTCCTTCCTGGAAGTTTTCAGGTCATAGTGGGTCTTCATGCTATCAGCTGATCTTTCTAGATTCCGCTGAGCATAAGCAAAAGCATGTTGGAGGTGTTTCCTTAAATTCTCTACATACTCATGAGTAGTGGAGGCATTTATCAGTGTCTGCTCTTGGGTCCTGTAGAGCAAATGCTGAGGAAGCACCATCTTGCGCCCAGTCATCAACTCAAATGGTGACATTTTGGTTGCAGATGAAGGGGTAGATCTGATAGCCATTAGGACCAGAGGTAATCGGATATCCCAACTTGGCCCAGAATCTGCCACAAACTTCTTTAATATGCTCACAATTGTCCGGTTATATCTCTCTACTGCCCCGGAAGAAGCTGGTCTATAAGCAATATGCAACTTCCTTTTGACCCCCAGTATCTCCCACATCTTTGTCATTACTTCACTGGTGAAGTGGCTACCTCTGTCTGACTCAATCCTTTGAGGTAGACCAAAACGGGAAAAGATGTGGTTAATCATCAAGGCAGCTGCAGTTTCTGCCTTGCAATTTGGGGCTGGGAGACATTCCACCCACTTGGTAAACAAGCATGTCACAGTCAACATGTACTTATTCCCCCTAGCCGAGCGAATCACAGGGCCTACAAAGTCGATTTGTAAATCTGACCATGGCAGTGTCATTCCCCTCTTTTGTAAAGGCGCCCGGTGTGTGAGGGATGTCGGCTGAAATTGTGCACACACAAGACAACCCTTCAAATATTGGTTGAGGCCCTGGCCCATGTGTGGCCAGTATGCAACCTCTCTTAAGATTTCCAATGTTGTGTGACACCCCCTATGACCGGCGGTGGCCGCATCATGGGCGTGACTTAACATCAGGCTTCGGAATGAGGTAGGAACCACCCACTGATCGTGGCCAGCTTTGGATTTCCTTACCAGCAAACCGTCTTGGATTCGGAACATTTTTGGACATTTCATCAACACTCTTAGGTCCTCTTTCCCAATGTAATCGGTATCCGTCAGGGGAAAGTTCTCAGGGTCCTCAAGGTGCTGGTAAAATTTACCAATTATTGGATCCCCCTTCTGAGCGGTGATCAAATCAGCATCAGGGGTCTCCTTACTCCATTGTGCAATTGGAAGGTCGTTGTGAGCATTTGTCTGGGACCTAGTGATAGCAGTGACCTGGATTTCCCCCAACAGGGACTCAATCTCAATTAGATCTCCTTGGATGGCCCCGGTTTTGGCCAGCTGATCAGCTAAGTCATTTCCAGTTTTGTCTGGTCCCTCTACTTTGGAATGACCCTTGATCTTTTTCCAATAGATGGTCATCTCATTCGAGGTGACCAAATCATCAATGTTTTGGATCAACTTCCCATGTTTCAAGGGTTTGTTGTTAGCACATAACATGCCTCTGGTTTTCCAATTAACCAGGTGCTCCACGAACCCGTTCCGTACATAATCCGAATCTGTGATTATGACCAGTTTGTGGAGTTGGTGCTGGATAGCAGTGAGGATGGCCTGATGCACAGCCATCAATTCTGCCACCTGACTACTTCGGGGACCAATTTTGTATCCAGCGGAGGGTTCTGGGGACTCATTCACCCATGCATTCCCTACGCCGGCCACCAGTTCTTTCTCCCCGTCGTTGTCAACATGGTAAGAGCATCCATCCACATAGACAGTGGGCATTCCCTCACACTTGTCCTCTTCAAAGACTTTGTGTGGGGAATTAAGGTATGCCTCCATGTTGTCCTTGATTTTTAGACTTTCGTCCTCGAGACAGTTTTCTCTGGCACAATCATGCAAGTCAGCCAGACATTGCGCGAGGGGACTCTTCTTGTTTTGGCCATATCTGACCTCCACAGGAAAGCCTTGCATTGACAGAATCCAGGAAGTAATTCGGGAATTACTCACATTTCCGGCCCGGATTCTGTCACTTTGGAGATATTGCAGAGGCTGGTGTGGAGTCTCCACTATGATGTGTTCCCCCTGGATAAACGGGCGGTAATTCTTCAATGCCCACACCGTTGCCAGGAGTGCCTTCTCACAATCGTTGAATTTTTCCTCCACAGAGGATAAAGTTTTGCTCGCATAGGAGATTACTTTATTGACCTTGTCATGCTTTTGGTATAATACTGCCGTCAAGCACGTATTAGAGAACCCTGTCTCCAGGAAGAACTCCTTGTTTCTGACAGGGTAAGCTAGGCAAGGCGCTTGTGAGAGGCTTCTCTTGAGTTGTTTTACTGCCTCGGCTTGTTCTGGACCCCATTCCCACTTGACCCCCCCCTTCAGGAGATGAATCAGGGGTCTGGTGATCTCTGCGTAGCCCTCAATGAACTTTCTGCTGTAATTAGTCAGTCCAAGGAGGCTCCTTAGTTCCCGCAGGGTTGTGGGGTCTTTCAGTTTCTGAAGTGCTTCCACTTTCTTTTCCTGGGGACAGAGACCCTGAGGAGTAATCTCATGCCCCAAGAAATTAACACGGGTTCTACACCACTGTGCTTTCTGAAAGGAAAGTTTTGCTCCGGCGGCCCTCAACTGTGTCAGAACATAACGGATCTCCGCTATGTGTTCCTCCACAGATGAACTTTTGATGAGGACATCATCTACATAAGCCAGGTTACCCCTCGCACCCAGGTCGGGCATGGCCTTATGTAGGAAAATGTTGAATTCATTGCCGGAGTTGAGGTATCCGAAGGGAGTCCGGGTCCATGTGTACTGCTGGCCCCCAAAGGTAAAAGCCAGCTTGTATTGGTCCTCCCTACTGACAGGCACAGTCCAGTATCCATTGGTCAGGTCTATTGCAGTGAATACCTGTGACCCCTGGATCTGGGCCAGCCCTTGGTCAATGTAGGGAAGAGGCCATCGGGAAGTATGGACCCGTTTGTTGAGCTCCCTGAGGTCAGCACAGAGTCTCCACTGGCCGTTTGGCTTCAATATCCCCAGCACCGGATTATTGAAGGTGCTGTGGACTGGACGGATTATTCCCCGGGACTCAAGGTTCTTAATTATTTCAGTAAGGGACTCCATTGATGCGAGAGGCAAGCGATATTGCTTCACAAACACAGGAGTCATGCCAGGGTCCGTGGGGATTGTTGTTGTGTGGATGTCAGTGCGACCACAGTCATATGAGTCTGCCGCAAAGAGATCTTGGAAATCCAAGAAAGCTTGTTTCAACTTTTGCTTTTGTTCCAGAGTCACACAGGCATCAGCTAGGTTGACTCTCTCTTCCACCATCTGCCTGAAGCCTGGAAAGATTTCTGGTTTGGCTATTTCAGCGGCCTCCTCCAGCTGGGTGGAGAAGTCCCTGGTCAGAGTGCTGATTTGGACTGGAGGCTTCAGGTGGGAAAGGCAGCCCTCATGTACCTGGAAAATCACCTCATCCCTCCTGAAGTCACAAGTCACATCTTCCTTACCATAGGGGCAGGAAGTGTACACCAGGAAGTTCCCCCCATGCCGGGTAAAAATCCTGTCTGGTGTTGTATTGTCATCACTGTCACTGTCAACACAGTCCTTGGGGATTGGTCCTAACAGTTCATTTACAAGATCAATGGAGAAATGTCGGTCATCAACCGCCATTCCAATAATGGTGCCTGCGGCTAGAGTAATACTCTTTAAGTCGCTGTTATCCACCTCTATTAGAATGGTGTCATGTTCTATGTTGACTAATGGAGTTGGGTTTACCCCTAACCCTTGTTGTTGGAGAGAAGCATTTAGATGAATATAAGCATCAGGGTTTTTTGTCCTCTTTTATCTTTCACTTCCAGGGAGAATTATCGGATCCTTTCTGGGATGGTGACTTCCTCTTTACTCTGAATTTCAACTGCATAAGGTAGCAATTGAGCTGACCTAAATGCTTTTTCTGGATCATCAAAGCCCCTGGGATTATCCGCTAATCGGGACCAAGCTTTGAAGTTTATTAGGTCCAAACTAATGGCAAAGCGATTGAGAATGTCACTGCCTAAGTAAAAGGCGGCAGGGACGTCTCGCACGACCCAACAATTGTGGACTATGCTCTTGTTGCCAATGGAGATTTTGAGCATACACCTGCTTGGCAGGAGATGTTTGGAATTAGGTGCTTCCAGGTCCATTTCCCATTTGTCTATCAGTTTGAAGGTGGGAATGGCTGGATCTTTTGGGAGTTGGCGAAACATGGCTTCGCTGATGAAGCTCTTACCGTTGTTCACACACACTCGAGCGAGAACAGAGTCCTTCCCATCATTTAACTGAACAGGGATGAACAACTGCTCTCCAATTTGCTGAATATCCGCCAGGCTTTGAGCTGATTTCACATCTTTCTGGACTATAGGAGTGGGAGTTTCAGATTGTGGATTGGTATAGAATTTCAGAGTGTTTCCTTCCAGCGTGGAATACCACCTTAAACTGGAAGGAAGGTTGATTTTCAGAAATAGAGAGGACCCCTCATCACTAGTCTGTTGTCCTACTGCTATTACTGTCACGTCTGGAATCTGGTTGTTCTGGAAGTGAAATTCTACTTGGTCAGATTTTTGTTCAACCATGTGGCATGTGCCGTTTAAACTAACATGGTTGACACTCTGTTTTAATTTTATTGGTCGGCTAGTCTGGGTCCAGAGGACCTTGTTTACGCAATCTATTAGGGGTGACAACCTTCTCAGGAGGTCATTCCCTAGTAAACAAGGGGTGCCCTCTGGGGTCACAACTATGACCGGGTGTTTCAACTTATGTCGCCCAATTTTAATGTCCCAATCTGCAGTCCCCTCAACGGGAATTTCCTTCCCGTCAAAGTTCTGGAGTTGTCCAGGAAGTGAGGTGAGAGGAATTTGGTAATTCTCTCCCCTTCCTGCATTCAGTTCATCAAAGGCCCTTCTGGACAGAAGGGTAGCTTGAGATCCAGTGTCCACCAGTGCCGAGATTGTACCCTGCCCCTGTACTTGTACCGGGGCATAATATCTTCCCTCCTTCTCCTCAAGGGGGCACAGATAATGCACATTTTTGGACAACTGGTGGGCTAACTTTCTGGTTTTGGACATCGCGAGAGAAGAATTTTGGGCAGAATTCTGTGGAGAGCCTTGGGAATCTGAAAGAAAAAGTTGGCAACTGGAGATCAGAGCCATTGTGGGTTCCCCTGGTTCCGGTTCTGGGCCGCCCCCCCCTTTTTGGAGGCAGTCACCAGGATGGGTTTGAACCAGGGGATTTTCTTGCTGTTGGTTCTGGGATGAGATGGTGGGCGGCGGTAGCTCAGTCTCCACATCTCCCCAGTCTGGATTTGCATCACTAGGGACCCATTTTTCTTTGGGAGGAGTTCCCCCCTCTCTGAAGGAGAAGATCCTTTTCCCAGGATCCTCTGAGGATCCCTCTCCCTCAAATTGGAAGATCTGTACCTCCTCCTCAAACTGAGTCTGTTTGGGTCTTTTGTTTCTCCTACCCCCCCTCTGCTCCTTAGGAGGCAGACTTTCAGGGGCAAGAGATTTTGTTTCCGGTTCCTGGGTTTCCAGGGGCTGTTTACAAGTAAGGAAGGAAGCTTCCTCCAAGGCTTTACACCCCCCTTCCCCTTGTGCCTCCTCCCTGGGAACCGGTGAGTTATCGGGGTGCTGCCCCCGTCATTGTTCTGGAGCACCAGGTCCAGAGTTGGGTGCGTTCTGCGCCGGCACGCCCATCTGAGGGTTCTGCTGAGCCCTCAGTATATGACCCATATCCCGCGCCATGTTTTGAACCTGGCGCTCTAACTGGGAAACCCGTTCAGGCTGATACGGGGCCCTGTTTTCTCCCCTGGGCTGATCCCGGGAAGGGTAGCTGTCCCTTCTCTGGTAATACCCCGGGTTGGGAAGATTTGGGTACCCCTCCACCCTTGGCCTCCCCTCTCCCGGATTCAGTGGTCTGGGCTCAGGGAATTGGGGAAAGAAGGATGGATGGTTTTGTGGCTGAAAGTCGGGTGAATATCTGGGGAAAAAGTTCTGCCCAGGGTTTGGTAAATTTCTGCCCTCCTGTGGGAAGTTTGGAGGGAAGTTCCCTGGGTTAGGTGCTTGTCTGGATCCCCCCCCTTGGGCTGGAGGAGTCCACACATAACCCAGGATGGGTCGATTTCCCTTGTAACGGGGACTTACATAATCAGGAGAGCGAGGGACCCCATTTGTGGGGCTGCCTCCTTGGCTCCCTGTCTGTGACTGACCCGAGGACCTCCTGGGCCTAGCATTATTAGGTGCAGGCAGGTTTTTAGGCCCCCCCATCTCCAAATCCAAAACGGGGGTGACCTTTACCTCTGCCACCTTGGCAGCAGCAGGGGTGCTGTTGGCTTTGGGGTTTTTCTGGGCATTACTTTTGCTATCTACCGGTTTCTGCACCTCATAGATCCGGGTAGCCTGTTCAATGACCCAGTCTAAAGATCTTTTCTCGTGAAAATCCCTCACGAGCTGGGTCATGATATATTTGGGCAAGGCATGAAAAAATGTATTAACGAATTCTCGACTGTCTGTGCGCACCCTTCTTGTGGTCTGTGCGAAAGCACGCTTTAACTCCTGCACAAATTCTTGTGGGGCCTGATCCTCCCCACATTGCAAATTGTAGGCTGCCTTGCGAGCCTCTTGAGGATTTCTGTGAACAGAAAAATGTTTCAGGATGGCCGCCTTATATGTGGACCATCTTAAATGATTTTGATCCTCCAGCCCCGCAAAGAAACTGGAGTATTCCGGGGAGAAGGTCCACTTTACATATCGAATACAGCTTTGGCTGTCCTTCAAATGGAAAGTCTCCATCATTTGTTCAAACAACTCTAAGTGCTCCCAAACAGAATACTTAGCGTTCTTATGGTAAGGCGTGATGACGCTCCTGATCGCCTTAATCTGCTTTAAGGGGTCCTTAAGCAAGGCCCTTTTTGCCTTATTGGCCTTTTTGGTTCGGGTAACCCTTGTCCATTCTTCCTCGGACTCAGAGGCACTGCTCCCAGAGGTTCCCGTCTGTTCTTCCAGGTTTTCCCGGATTCTGCGAGCCTGGGAATGGCTGGCAGAATGTGGGGACCTGGTCTCCTGTGTCCTGCGCAGTTCAGAGGAGTCTTCAGATTCCTCCTTGCTGCCAGGATTTGATGGGTACCCCCTCCACTGACCTAACTGGGCAGAGGTTTTCAGGATGCCCTTAATGGGCCTACTCTCCTGGGGTTCCCCATTGAACTGTACTGTACTTGGGTGCCCATACCCGGATGCCCACCCCTCCATTCCTGAGTGGTACTGGCCTGTGAGCCCCATACTCTTAGCTGGATAGTAATCTGCCATCCCTGCGGCCCTGTGCTCATGTGCGCCAGGGGACATGGGGGTGGTAGAGTCCAGGGACTGGGGGAGATGAAGGCCCCTGGTGTTAGGGCTCCTGCGGTTATGGTCAGGAGTCTCTCTTTCCCAGCGGACCTCATCTCTATCTGCCCCTGCTCCCTGTTGCAATGCAAGAGCCTGCATTTGTGCTTTCAGTTCCTCTGTTAAGGCCTTACTCGACTCTATCAGTTTCTCCTGCATCGCTACCTGTTGCTGGAGCCTCTCATTGTGCTGGCAGAGAGCCTCATTTTCCCTCTGTGTTTCCTGATTGGTCCTGGAGAACTGGGCCAGTCTTTGCTGCAGGAGGGTTACCTCCTGGGCAATGTCCCTATTGGCCTGCTCCTTTCTTGCTAGAGCATCCTCCACCCTTCTGGTGTGCTCTACTTTTTTTGGTTTTCTTTTTGGAGGTCACCCAGCCCCTGGTGGGCCAGGTGATTTTCTTCCATGTTTCTTTTTAAATGGCAGACTTTCTGGCCTAAGGCGTCTCTTTCCTGACTAAGAGCCTGCATTTGTGCCGCCAGGTCGTCCCTTTGCCTTTGGAAGGCACCAGCTTTCTGGCGCTCCTGATCAAACTCTGCCTGGGTATCCAGGTCTTTCAGAATCAGTTTATTGCTCTCCTCCTTCACTCTATCTAGGTGGCCTTGCAGGGTGACTACCTGCTCAGCACATGCCCTATTGAAGTCTAGCTGTTGCTCCAGCTTTTTCTGGCTTTGCAGTAGGGAGTCCAAACCTTCTTGGTGTTCCTTCTGCAAGGCCAGAAATCTGGTATCCTGTTCTGACTTTTCCTTTTGCAGCACATCCATATCCTCCTTTATTTTAGTGATGTACAGTCTGCTGTCCTTTTCTGACTCCTGGCTCCTCTGCAGCCTCTGCTCAGAAGAGACCAGGTCAGATTGGACCTTCTCTAACACCATCTGTTGCCTATTTGCCAGATTTTGGCTTTCAGCACATCTATCCTGCATGTCTCCCATATATAGGTACAGGTATGCTGCTATCCTGGCAATCTTATTGTGTTCCTCTTTGGCTTTAGGAGCCATATATAGTTCACTCAGGGCCACATGTAATGGACCCTGATCTCTATATATATCTGACTCTGTTTCAGTGACCTGTTGTGTGATTGCCTGCAACCACGCATCCTGGCCCTGTTCGGTCCATTCACCTCTCACAAATAGCTTATGCAAGAGGTGCTCTCTGGCCATTTTCATGTCTACTAAGGTCGTCATTCTAGAGATTGGTCTCTGTCCTGACTTACAGAAGTTTGTATTTTATTTTTGCAGAACAGAACTTTTCTTGGAGTGTCCCTTTTGAGGAGTGCTTCACAGCGTAATGCAGCGTGGTGATCCGACCGGATGAATGTATCCCGTCAGTTAGCACACTGTATTAAGCTGCACAAGTGGTAAATCTAACCCAACGTCTCGGCTCGAGCCCCCACTTTGTAAGAGGATTCAATTCAGCACTACAGCTAAGTTAACGCCTAGTCTAGAATACTGAATGAAAACCCTTATTGATATATCTTTAGGTCCAGTTCATGCGTTCTGGATGACTACCCCTGTATAACACCCCTCTCTTGGAATCCCCCTGACCCCACTGAGCCAAGAAGTAGTTCTGTTTTGCAAGTTTAAAAGGTTTATTTGATAATTGAAAATAGATATATATATCACGCTTTATAATAAATTAATAATTGAATAGCACACTTAATCTGATATGATAAAGATCAACAACGGAGAATCTGGCACTAGCACACTTCTTTATAATTACTAAGGAGTTGAGATGAAATGGATAAGGTAGCACACTGGTAATTAGGAACAAAAGTATAATGTGGTAGAGGATGCTTTATGTAAGCTCAGGTGGATGCAACATTCAATGAATGCAGTACAGAAAATACTCAATATGATTTCAACCAAACAATGTAATCACTCTTCTCTGGCTATTCACTCCCCCCCCTCTTTATGCAATGCAAGGAAATGGGAGGAAAACACACAGTTCTCAGAAATGCAATCAATGTAATCCGTTCAATCCAGCAAGCTTAGACAACAGAAAACAGATAGGAGTTTTGAAATCACAGGCCCAAATTGCTTTGACATGTGCTGGCAATGAATTAAAAAAATATGCTAAACGCTTTTAATTCCCTTACAGAGGTTCAGGGTGAGTGGTATCTAGTTAATATTAGTCCAGGCTCACACTAGCAATGATGCAGGGATAGTTAGCAGGCCAAACGAATTTCTGGCAAATGGAAGGCAAGCAGCAGCAGTTTTTACATGTGAAGAAATTGCAAATCGCGGTAAAATTCGCGGATGCGTGTTCCGCGATTGCGGTAAAACTATAAGGGGTAGGAATGCGGTTCTTGGTGCGATTCAAAGCTACGATTCTAAGCTATCAGAGGAAAGTTACTGCAAGTCTCCAGCCCAAACGGTCGCGGAGATATGAGCGATTTAATAAAGGTCGTTTTTGGGTTTGCAAATTTCAAAAGCTCAAAATGACAAGTGCAGCTTGCAACTAGAAATGACAGGTGACAGCTAGGAGGCAGTTCTACTTAGGTTAAATAGATTGAATTAGATGAATTTAAACTAAGAGATTGGTTCTACACAGTTCTGCTGGGTACTCACACTATATTCTTGAATTAAATGGGCCTCATCACGGATCTGGTCAGGGTTTTAGACTCGCCTCTGGTCTCTGCACTTCACAGTGATCTGGGTCAGCTCTCTCTGCTGGTCTTGGTCTCTCTGGGTACAGCACTGCTTTCTCTCTGGTCTGGTCTCTTAGTTCTGGATAGATTGAAGTCTCTAGTTTGGCTTTCTGGAGGTTTGATGGAGGTAAAGTATGGATTTTTCCGGCAGAGCGTCCCGCTGCAGATGGATTTGGAAGGTCCCTATCTGTCCTGTCTGTCTGCTTTTATGTTTTTAGAATGTGGGTGTGTTCTAGCATCACTGACCCTACCTCTCTCTCAGCTTCTAATTGGTCAAACTTCCATTTCTTATTTGATTGGGGAATGAACTGTGAGTCAGAGTGATGTCATTTTACAGCCTGCAGAAAGTCCACTCCTCCTGTCAACTTACACACAAATCTAGATTTGAAACAAATACATATTTGCAGAGGTACATATTGTTTTAAAATCATATGCACCCATCATGCATTACAGGAGGTATCCCCTGTTCAAACTCTGCTCTTCCTGGGAGCTTGCATTCAGAACTGGCACATATTTCACTTTTTAACTGATTTTGCAATTTCTGACATGGACCCAACTTTACATACATGTGTGCAGGGAGTAGGGACATTAACTGATGAAGTTTCAGATTTTTAACATGCATACATTTAGAGTAATATCCACTTTTCCGCTAAAACCCCCCTGAACATGCCACCGGGTCGAAAAACCTCTTAAAATGTGGGCAGAAAAATCACAAGAATTATGGTATCATTTATAAAATTTTCACATGTCCGCTCTATGAGTTATTCATCTTTTTAAAGTTATGTTCTGGCTCCAAAGGGGTGTGGTTTCCCAGGTCACATGGTATAGAAACCAGTCTTTCCAGTTTCTGCCAAGCCAGCTTGCTCTCACAGGCAGTGCTCCTCCCAGCTCCTGCCAAGAGGAAGCTACAATTTACGACTGCGGTAATAAAAACCTTTGCCTGAGTGAAGAGGGCTTTGTTCACTCTCTTGCAGAGCACAGATAATTCAATTATCAGATAGATGGCATATCCTTAGTGTGGGCAGCAAAAGGAAGGTTGGCCTGGGAACACAGTGGTGACTCAAATTTCACTCCTGATGGGGGTAGTTGCCAGGCAGAATCAAGTTCCTTAAGCCAGACTTTCAGCTACTGTCATGTTATTTGTTGCTTTTTAAATTAACTTGCAATTTTACACATGCAGCTAGAATGCTGATTCTAAGTTTAAAACTATGACATTTAAACAGTTACAAAGGCATGTGACACCAAACATAGCTCACTCATTTAATCTAAACATTTTCGATTTTAGTGTCTTTAAATCCAGTGCAACTTAAACTGCTGACTCCATAGCAGTTTTGTTATAAGCATTGTTTTGGGCTCTTCATTTCCCAGATTTTGTAGGCACACAACACTCCATTCTACCAAATGTCTGCTGGTGTCCAGTGAGTTTTTAGATGTGTTGCAATGTTTAAAATAGACAGTTTGAGCCTGCCTTCAGAGAAACACAGGGTGGTTTTAAACTGCCGGCTTTTGGATAGTGGTGAGTACTGGTACTGCACCCATTTTTGGGATTTAAGAAAATGAATTCCCAACAGTTATGGGTTTGCTTTTGGCAATCAGCATTGCCACTCCCAATGGTTTCAGACTACTGTGCGGGTAGTCCAATGGTGGTTTTAAAGCACTTTGAAGCTAACCGGCGCTACTGTTTTTCCTTTGGCAACCCATTTCCCTCATGGCAACCCAGCCTTTCATTCTCGCACTGGTGGGTGGCAAGTGAGGCAACCATTTTAGTGTGCGCACAAACTGCGCAGCTTTCCTGGATTTCAGCGCACATGTGGGTTTTCCGCCATCTTGAATTTTCTAAGCCCACAGCACCAAATGTTGCAGCATGATAGCTTAAACGTGGGTCAGGACACCCAACATTCGATATAGATGGGGTTACCCCTTCTCTCTCACGTTTGAATATGAGGGAACCAAATTTAGATTGCGATCTGAAAAAGAAATACAGAAATGCATCTCAGACCTTCTTGAGCCCCGACTAGATGGGGAAAGCCTGGGAGAGGTGAAAAATGGCTGATTCAGGGACCCAGGAGGAAGAAAGTAAAAGGATCTCGAAAGTTCCGAAGAGGTAACCTCT
Source organism: Ambystoma mexicanum (assembly GCF_040938575.1). Taxonomy (NCBI): domain Eukaryota; kingdom Metazoa; phylum Chordata; class Amphibia; order Caudata; family Ambystomatidae; genus Ambystoma; species Ambystoma mexicanum. Next base: position 59,774,568 of record NC_090929.1, read on the forward strand.
CTCCGGAGGGGGAAAACTGAAATTGATCGACTCTGGTAAGACGAACACAAATGTTTCACCTACCAATGCTACAATAAGACGTTAACATGTATATCGTTCCAAGATGAGAATGGAGAAATTTAGGGGGGAACCAAGGAAGGGCTCAACTCAGTTAAGAGGAGTAGCATGAGAATGAGGGGCATGAAGTAACGGCCCCCACAGGTGGTTCGATGCTGACTCGGTGCTGTCAACCGGGTTCACTCGAACGGCTTCGACAGGGGAGAAGGGAGAGGAGGGGGGAGGGGAGGGAGGGGCCGAAAGAAGGGAAACGGGTCAGAGCAATATCAAATGCACCTCAGAACAACCGATGCAGCTCACAATCTGAGATAAAAGAACGTTATCGATCACATGGCAAACATTAACATAAGGGAGCTCACCTCCCTAAGAGTCAGGACACTCAATGTCAAAGGGCTCAACTCACCGACAAAACGGTCCCTTGTGGCCAGGGAATTTCGTAGAAGTGGTCTAGACATCCTACTATTACAGGAAACAAAATACATAAAAGGAGAGGAACGACAGGTCCTGGGGAAACGAGTTGGGTTCGAGTTTTGGGGGTCGGGCCCGTTCAGGAGGGGAGTGGTGGGAATCCTCATCAGGAAAGGTACAGGCTTCACACTAACCAAGACATGGTCGGATGTAGAAGGACGTGCAATGCTGGTGAACGGTCAATTGGGTAAGCTGAGGGTCACCATTGCTACTCTTTATTCCCCAAACACAGCCCAATCTAGATTTCTTTCCAGATCAATCCCTAAGGTACTACTTGAAGCCACAGGGCACATTATCTTGGGAGGGGATTTCAACAAATGGGCGAATCCGGCGAAAGATCGAAAACCTGGGAACCCCGATATGGTGCAGCAAGACAGGCCTGAACTCTCCGAGCTGGCTCATATGATGGAACTGTACAATATGACAGATGCATGGAGGGTCCGCCATCCGGGAGAACTGGGCTACACCTTCTATTCAGCTCCCCACAATACGTTCACCCGTATCGATTATATATATCTCTCCAGGGAGCTCTCCGAGGTGATATCACAAGCACAGATAACACCGATTGCCTGGTCTGATCATGACATGGTCCTCACGGACATCCAGTGGGCTGATTTGCCAAAAAACAATGGAAAATGGCGTTGTAATGAGAGTCTCTGGAGAGATGTTGTCTTCAGAACAGAAATGGAGACAGAGATCTCCGAATTTTTCAAAGCGAACGACAATGGTGAAGTGTCCAGACAGACGGTCTGGGAGGCTGGGAAGGCTACCTGGAGAGGGATTCTGATAAGGGAAGGCGCATTGAAAAAGAGGGAACGTGCCCTCGTTGAACAAAGGCTACGAGCCGAAATCTGACAGTTAGAAAGCAAACCCAAAGTGGATGAAGAATTAGACCCGCAGAAAATGAATAGGGCCAAAGAAAAAAGAAGCAAATTGAAACTCCTGGAGTATGAACAGGTTGTGCGCAAACTGAGAATGTTAAAACAGAAATTTTAGGAAAAGGTGATAAGGCTGATGCACTTCTCGCTGCCAGGCTGCGTGAACAAAGAGCTGACCGTAAAGTAATAGAGATTAAAGACGATTCCTCCCCTACACCATACGCCCACACCACTATTCCAGAACGCTTTGCCAACTTTTATGAAACATTATACTCCTCCGACGTGGACATAGGGCCGTCGGAGATTGAGTCATACCTGTCCTCAATAGATGTACCCCGCATTCCTGGCACAGATGCCGAATCCCTAGAGTCGCCTATCACGGAACTGAAAGTCCAGGCTGCTATAAAGAGGCTGACTTTGGGCAAGTCCCCGGGCGAAGACGGCTATACAGCCGGCTTTTATAAAACTTTCATGCCCATATTAGCTCCCTTTCTGACACTCCTCTTCAATGACATAATGGAAACAGGGAAACCCCCGGACTCTTTCACCAGGGCACTGATTACTGTCATCCCCAAGGCTGGGAGGGACCCCACGAATTGCGCCTCATATCGCCCCATCTCGCTACTCAACCTCGATGCAAAGATTTATACTAGAGTTTTGGCGGCAAGACTCGAATCCCTTGTCCCACAACTCATACACTCTGATCAAGTTGGGTTCATATTAGGAAAACAGGGGGCAGACACAATCCGCAAAACCCTTCACCTAATCCATGCGTCTCAGCATATGGAGAATTACCCGATCTTACTCTCTGTTGATGCAGAAAAGGCTTTCAACAGGGTGGAGTGGGGGTTCCTAAAGGCGATACTACGACAGTTGGGAATGGGTGATATATTCAGACAAGCAATACATGCGGTGTATACAGACCCCAAAGCATCTATATTTGTGAATGGTGAATACTCACGGTGGTTTAATCTCCAACGTGGGACCCGACAGGGGTGCCCCCTCTCGGCGATTCTCTTTGCCCTCTCTCTTGAGCCCCTGGCAATAACGATGAGAGCGGACCCCACGCTCTAGGGTATCCGACTGGGGACAACGGAATATAAAATTGCCCTCTATGCTGACGACATTCTCCTTCACATCACGAACCCCTCCTCTTCCTTCCCCCGAGCTCTATCCTTAATAGAGGATACGGCAAACTCTCCGGGTTTAAAGTAAACAGAACAAAGTCGACACTCTTTCCTCTACAGGGCCAAGAGGATGACAACACCATCAAATTTTCCTCACTCGGCCTACATATTGAGCATTCAAAACTACAATACCTGGAGATCCAAATAACGAGAAATTTAGAGGACCTATTTGAAGCTAACTTTCCCCCCTACTGAAACAATTCAAACTAGATTTAGTGAGGTGGGATAAACTCACAATCTCCTGGCTAGGTCGGCTAAACGCAATAAAGATGGTATCACTTCCCCGCTTCTTATACCCCTTCCAGACATTACCTGTTAGGATTCCGAAAAGCTTCTTTACTGAAATCAAAAAGGCCATGCTCCACTTTCTATGGCGGGGGAAGAAAGCGAGAATCCCATATAAGACTTTAATACTTCCCAAAGACAAGGGTGGGGTTGGCTTGCCCAACCTCCAAAAATACTATGAAGCCTCACAACTCAGAGTATTGATCCCACACCTGGGCGACCAGACAAACATCCAGTGGGTCAATATGGATAACCATTACTTTTCGCCGGCCACAGTATCTGAATGGCTCTGGGCACCCAAGAAACGGATATGTCGAAAACTCAATGATCACCCGATACTTATGACCATCTGGGACATCTGGACGCATGGCACGAATATGCAAGGCATTACCACCTGGCCAAGCCCCTTGAGCCATTTATGGTCCCCAGGAATCAACGACACATTCCGGATGTAGGAAGGTACCAAAGCTGGTACGAGGCGGGCTTAGAGAGAGTAGGCCAACTACAAAGGAAAGACGCCTTCATTTCACTCCGAGCTGACCGAGGCCCTGGGAATAGGCTCCTTATCCACATTTCAATATCTACAACTCAAAGGGGTTTTGACAAGAACCATGTGGAGACCCAAACTGATGAGAGAACTCACCCCCTTTGAGAAAATACTGGACTGAAGAACTGTAATGAAGGGGCTAATATCAGATATGTACAGGGAATTGGTAGAGGGAGAAGGTGTGAACACTGATGCACTAAAAAACAGATGGGAAAAAGATTTCGCTGAACAGTTCACACCCGAACTTTGGGACACCATATGCCAAGCAGCCACACGGATATCCATTTCAAATCAGTACAAACTACATGCAATCAAATTATTACACAGATGGCAGTATGACCCCGTCAGATTATCCAAAATGTTTCAGACCGCAAGTCCGGACTGCTGGCGTGGATGCGGACAGAGGGCAGACTACTGGCACATATGGTGTGGATGTCCCCGGATACAGGTATTTTGGTCAGAAGTTCTAGGCTGGATCAAAGAGGTTGATGGCATTGCCAGAACACCCACGCCCCACCTCATACTGTTCGGCCTCGAGAAAGATGAAGACGACTGGGTCAAGATCAAAGACATAGCCCCGCAACTGCTCCTGGCTGCTAGGGCAACACTGGTTATGAGGTGGAAGGCTCCCACAAGCCCCACGAAAAATGAATGGATCCATGTATCCACCAACATTTGTATAATGGAATTTGTATAATGGAACACATAACAGCATCGCTGCATGGTAAACTCTGACAGACTGAGACCTTGTGGATGGAATACAAAAGCATATATCTACCAGACGGTCTGTCCCGTAACACAGCCCTTACTCTGATGACGGAGGAGCAAGGAACAAACTAAACGACGTTTAAGTTGAACTCTTCGACGGACACTCTTAAGAATAACGTGAACCCGACAATAAACTCTGATTCTGATCGTTGTACGATGAATGCTGCATGATCTGTAATAAAGGCTCTGACCAAGGGGGAGGGCGGAGGGGATTGGGAAGGGGGAAAAAGTTATGATGTTGCACGAACATTATGCATGCAGAAAGCTTACATGTGAAGGACGCAAAACACAAGGGATTCGGCGGGTTTGCTTTATTATAGTGAAATTCGTAATTGTGTACCTATTGTATACTTTTTCTGCATAACCTGTATTTGTAAAACTAATAAAACCAAATTTACAAAAAAAAAAAATGACCTGGGATTGATTACTGTGCTGCCTCGTCACGCCCCCGTCTCGGCAGTCAGGACTGGTGGTCTGCTCCAGCTCCCCAAAGTCACCTGTGCTTTCAGGCCCAGCGCGGGTGCAGGTCCACCTCAGTGGGAGCAGAAGTGGTTCATTGCTTAGAGGAAATTACCAAGACAAAAAAGGAAAAGAGGTACATACTAATAGCACGTGCAGAGCAGGGGTACGTACACACACACAGATGTGCGCGTGCCAGGGCGACTGCTGAGGCTGATTCCCACTGCTGACCTGGGAGAGAGCCGGTGTGTGCAGGGGTGTTGCTAGGTCTGGAAAAGATCCGAGACTACGCTATTGTCGGGACTGTCAGGACTCGGGGCTAGCCAGCCTTTTGGTTGTAGCGCCTGAGCTCCTATCCGGGGCTACAACCAAAAGATCAGGGGGTATAGCCCCCTCAGTGTCCCCCCCAACTCCCTAGCAACGCCTCTAGGTGTGTGCTACCTTCATTGGTGATGAGGAAGGTGCCCAGCCGAATTGGGCAAGGCAGTCCTGCTATCACGCAAAGATCCAGCGGGCACTTCTCCCCAGTTGTGGAACGTGACATTACTTGTGCACCGTCAAGTCTAAGCTCTTGCTCGGGTCTGCGGCCGCAGGATGCGAGATAGAGAGAGGATAATGGCGCAGCATAGACATCTGCAGTCCTGCTCACAGCCGGTTGAGCTGTTCCTAAAATATTCCAGACGCTGCCTCCTACGCATGACCAAGGGCCGTCAGAGAAGTTTAGTCTGTCAGTGAATGCAGACTATGACAGATTCCAACCCAGGAAGTCTCACCAAGGGGACACAGAGTCACCAAATGCGTATAATTGTAGATGAGGAAGGACGACGAGGTCAGACCGTAGCTGACACGTGTGTTGCTTAGAGAAATCGTGGAGGCGGATATGACGAGCCCCGGTAATTACCCTCCAAAGGAGTCCTGGAACTTGGCTGGTCACATGAGCTGGTGGAAGGGAGAGCATTGCATGCAGACAAAGCGTTAGTCATTTCATGTGGAAAGTAAGTGACATAATGAACACCCGAAGACCCTGATCTAAGTAGCCGCAGCTCTCCCCCCAAAGCAGTCATAAAACGATTGCGAATCCTGTGGCAACCATCTACCGCATCAAGACCAGGGCCCTGCAAGATGGCAGACATGGAGCCAATGCTGAACACCCAAGCAGAGTCCCACGCCGGTTCCACGCACCGGTGCTCGACAAGGCCCTCGCACACCTAAGCCCAGAGTGGCACAAGGAGAGGTATAAGAGCTCCTGTTTATATCACCGGTGCTAGGACCACAGTGCAAGAGGCGCGGGCTGCCACCATCAATGGCAATATAACGTCAAGTGACTCCCGGCCACGCTTACACCGGGATGGCGGTCAGCATCATGGGCAACAATTATTTTCAAGCCTTCAGCCACAACCACAATGACATGAATGTTTAATTTTGGACTTGTGACGCTGATTTCGCTTCAAGGTGCTTTCACTGCAGAAGTTCACCATGTACAGAAACAAGCGGATTGTAGTTGTGGTTTTATGTCGCCAAGATAAGCCGAGACACGCTCCTTGGGAGTGACACTGTGGAAACACTGTACGTGGTAAACTTTGCATTTGTGGTACGCATGAAGGATGTGTCTCAATGGGGTTCATTACGAGTCTGGCAGTAGCCATGCCGGTAAAACCGTCAGGTTGCCGCCGGACCTGTAGTGAGTTACTGGCGCCAGATTTGCTGGAATTGCCGGGGCATTACAGCCGTGGTGGTCCAGTAAATCAGGCACCGGCAATTCTGTAAATCCCCATTCCCGTGGAATGGGAACCGCGGAAACACCGGCACCATGTCGTAATGGTGCCGGTTTTACCATGCATCGCTGCAGGTGGGTGCCATCTGGCCCGCCAGGTCAGACCTGGTGGGCAGGACAGCACCTGCCCACAGAACTCATAGTTGGCCGCTCGGGAAAAAGCTACCGGTATGGTTCTACCCACACTGTTAATTCCGGACCGGCAAACTTGTAATGAGGACCAATGTCTCACCTTGTGGGGTGCCTAAACAGTCAGTTTGAGCCTTTTCAAATTGATGAGACAGTCCAGCCCGTGGCTATGAAACACTGACAGGTGCTGTTTCATCTCGGGAGAAGAGTTGAGCTAGAATTGGACAAAGTGGAATGAGTGAACATTATTGAAAGGGCGTTTGGCCCCACCCCATGCGTGTCACTTACAAGAGAACCCAAGCAACCTGACTCTCACAGGATACCTGTGGACTTGCTCTCTCACCAGAGGCATCACTAGGGGAGAATGTGGGGTGGGGGGCTATAGCCCCGGGTCTTTTGGTTGTATCCTCGGATAGAAGCTCAGGGACCTCAGTCAAAAGGCTAGCTAGACCTTTGTCCCAATATTAGCGTGACCCCAGATCTTTTCCAGACCTAGCAACACCCCTGCCCTCTCCCTGTGGCCACTATAGCTGATAGTCTAGTGCACCTACTGGGGGGCAACCTGTTTCCCAATCTAGACCTCAATGCTGGGTAACACCAGATTATGCTACACCCAGAATCCTGTTCTGCCACAACTTCCTCTATGCGTATAGGTCTCCACCAATAGAAGAGGCTCTGCTTTGCTGTCTCGTCAGCTGCCGAAGACTTCCATTGCACCATAACAAGTGTCCTGGCCAGCCTTCGAGGTGTGATAAACATGAGTGATGATATGCTGCTGTATACCGCATCCGAGCAGGAACACATCAAACTGCTGCCAAGCATCTTGGCGCGACTAATGTCTCTGGGCCGGACCCTGAAAAGGTCCTAATGAAAATTCATGAAAGCCATAATAGAATTATTACAATACCTATTTTCGCGGCATACCAGATAAAGGCCAATGTTGTACAGACAGTGGCAGCCGGCCGAAATCCCTCGGTAGTGTGGAGTTTTTTGGGGATGGTCACATAATGTGGTTTTTCAACTCCAACCTGGCTACCACCACGGATCCATTCCACCACCCTACGTAGAACGATTCTCTGTGGCAGTGGAGAATGTTGGAGGACAGTAGGTTCAAGGCCGCTATCAATGCTGGGGACATCATAGCCTTTTTTGAGCCAACATGCCCCACAGAAATGCTGGTTCATGTGAGTCCTTTTGGTGTGGGTGCGGTTCTGACGCAGATGGGAGTGGTGCAACTGGTCTGATGGATTTTGCAGCTTGCGACCTAACGCTAACCGATTGTAGGTACTCCCAAACGGAAAGGAAAGCCCTGGCTGTGCTCTGGGGTCGTCACCACTTTCGTGAATGTAGCTACAGGAAACCCGTAGTTGTGATAAAGGACATAATCCCTTCCTCCCCATCATGTCTGGCACAGCATGTTGACCCCTGACCAGAATGGGAACGATGGATCCTTCGACTACTGGAGTATAACGTTACTTTGGTATATCATCCAGGAGCTGAAAGGGACTCAGACTATTGGTCACCACATCCAAGACAATCCCCTGGTGTGGAGTGAGTGGATGAGTGCACGTGAGATTGGTGGTCAAGGTGGTAGTTCCGATGGCCATGCCCCTGGGAGGTCATAGGCCAACGATAGATGAGGCGCTCCATTCTGAGCAATAGAACAAGCTTCTCCGATTGTAGGAACATAGGACTGCAGATACAAAGCCCGGTGCAGAATACCACAAGAAATGTGTGCATCCGAAGGGGGCAGGGTGTTCTGCTTAGGGATTCAGACCCGCCAACCAGCAATCAGGCAGTGATTCCTGACCCTGAGCCACCATGTAGGCCAGCCTGCAATCGTTCGTCCAGTTTCAGACAGCGATTCCTGACCCTGAGCCGCCGTGTAGGCCAGCCTGCAGTCAGTCGTCCAGTGTCAGACAGCGATTCCTGACCCTGAGCCGCCGTGTAGGCCAGCCTGCAGTCGTTCGTCCAGTTTCAGACAGCGATTCCTGAACCTGAGCCGCCGTGTAGGCCAGCCTGCAGTCCTTCGTCCAGTTTCAGACAGCGATTCCTGACCCTGAGCCGCCGTGTAGGCCAGCCTGTAGTCGTTCGTCCAGTTTCAGACAGCGATTCCTGACCCTGAGCCGCCGTGTAGGCCAGCCTGCAGTCGTTCGTCCAGTTTCAGACAGCGATTCCTGACCCTGAGCCGCCGTGTAGGCTAGCCTGCAGTCCTTCGTCGAGTTTTGGTCGTGGAACTGCCTTGCCGCCTGATACATGCAGCTGACTCCCATCTTGAACTCTGTCACAGAAGCCTGCAAAGCACCCTGAAGCCGACTCGACCCTGTCGAGCACCAAGAACACCTACAGCACCCCTTTTCTTTCTTTTAAACTGCCTGTCCTGTGTGTTTCTTTACAGGGTGGTTTGTATTTTGTGGTGTGCTAGAACTGTCTGTTGTGATAATTGGAAAGCAGCTATTTTTACACAACCTTAGCTGGACAGTTCCTTTTGTCATTGGGTAATTTTATTTATTTATTTATGATATTTGTATAACGCCCGGGGGTATCACAGCGTTCATTACATAGCAAAATACAGTTAGAGAATGGACTTGGCTGTTACCACAATTTGAAAAACCATGTTAACAGGAAGTTTGCACGTGTAGGACAAGTGTTGCTTTGTTACAGACAACATTGGTTATTCGTACTTGTTGAGAAGCGAAATTTTTACACGTCTTTTGATAGATGATGGGATTTCTAATTTCAGATGCCGTTAGGGAGGGAGTTCCAGAGTGAGGGTGCGGTGACCCTGAAGCTGCTGCCGCCTGCCCTTATACTTTTGAAGCAGGGGGGTTGGTGGAGGGGTGTGACCAAGGAGATGCTGGGGTTAGCTCTGAGGACTCTTCCACCTTGTTTTATGGTCAGTGAGTCGATGAGGTAGGTGGATGCTACTTTATAGATGCGTTTGTGTGTGAGGGAGAGATTTTAATTCAAACCATGCTTATACTGGAAGCCAGTGGGCCTCTCTTCTTGTGGTTGAGATGTGGTTGGTACGCTTGAGTCCTTGGGCGGCTTAAGCGCTTTGCTCTGGTGTAGTTTTGCTAGGTTAGTGGCCGAGGTGCCTTTAGGAGTACATTGCAATTATCTAATTTGGATAAGATTACTGCACGTGCTAGTGTTAGATAGTTAGTTGGAGTCAAAAATTGTTTGTGAGGTGTAGGCTGTGGTAGAGGACAGCGCATTTATATTTTTTGTCATGGTCAAATCAGCTTCGAGATGTATACCGAGGGTCTTTACTTTTTTAAAGACAGGGATGGAGGTGCCATCAATGCAGATAGAGGAGAAGGCTGGGTCAAGGTTTTTTAATAATTGTACTTTTTGCTGTGTTGCAACTAACCAACGATCCACGACCTTGCAGTGATAAGCCTGCCGTTCCGTCCATGTTACCAAAATTGAGCAAGGAGGTTTATAATTTGCTTGTTATTCCCAACTGGCCGGATCCCTTCTGGTGCACTAGAGGCGTGGGGCTGATCATCCCCGGACCACTGGTGTCCCGGAGGTTGACTCGTCACAAGTTGCCAATAGATTTATAAGGATGAACTGTACAACATCATCGCAGACATGAGATTGATGCTTAAAGTAACTTTTTATCAATTAAAGGTCGCCACTGTATTTTGACCAACCTTGCAAACAGATCTGTATGACCTTGCCATGTATGACGTTTTGTCGTTCATTCTTTTTTGGTGCTCTATAACTGCTTGGTGCTATATTGCATAAAAGCGCAAGTGCGCATGCAAAAAATGCACAGGGTCTGATTTTCAAAAAATTGAGCATCTAAAAATAGCTCTCAGGGTGCAGTGTTTTCAGGGGCTCCATTTTTGGAAATGCGCAGCTCACCTTATTCTCAAAAGCGGCCTGTGCGTTTCAGGGGGCTGGGCCGCATATCAAATGATGCGCGTCAAGCACTGATGTACAACTGTCTACAAGTCTTTCTGTGGGTACTAGAAGCACCTTTCACCGCGACGGGCCGTTAAAGGCCCCGCCCCGTCATGGTGACATGTCAACAAAACATACAAGAACTTCCATGCCTGTATGACGTTGTACGCTAATGTCAAAATGCATTCTAGAGTCAGGAAAGAGGCTGTCATGCAATTTGCTCACCCTGCACCTATTTGAAACAGGTGCAGGGAGAGGTCTTTGTTGTTTGCGCATTTTAAAGCACGTCCCGCTTGTGAATTTGGGATGGGCTTTACAAAGGGCAGAAACGCCCGCCGATTCACGCGAAGGAGTGAAAAATCGCATTGATACCCATATTCTGATGCCCGCTGTGGATTTGAATGCACCTTTTCTTGGCGCCAGTGATGAGGTGCACAAGTGCCGCAGAAAGTCCACTGAGGATACACCGAAATGTGTTAGCAAGCATTAAGATCCAGCAGTAAATGGGAAAACCGTATAGTAAAGGTTGCATGTCTTTATACCGAAATATTTTATAAAGAATGAGCACATATCGAATATTTCATAACGAAAACATTTATAGAGAATGCACCTTTTTTATGGGGGTCCCACCCAAACCACCATTTCCCACCCGTAAAAACCCACCCCAACAGTTTCCTAAAAATGTTTAACCCTTTAACCCAACCCTAAATGCCTTCTCGATAAAAATGTTTGTTATAAAATATTCGATATATGTTCATTCTTTATAAAATATTCGATATAATGACTGTCTACCTATAGCATATACTCAAAGAAAAGTTAAAAAGGGCTCAGATGTGGAAAAAAAGGCATTGCCCAGAAGCTGGCAACGCTGCGCTGCCAATTAGGATTGGAGGAAAGAAGACTAGAAGCCCTGTAGGGTAGTGACCTACTCGAGCTGCAAGGAAAGGATCGATTCATGCACACCAAGGCCCGAGGCCTGCAGCAAAGAGCTGGGGAGTAGGTTATATAGCAAACCTGCAGCTCAGACTACACAATGTATTGCTATGTTCCCAGGTCCAGGGAAGAGGCGGCGTGTATGAGATGGTGCTATAACTTGCTGCACACATGCGACAGAGTGGGGGCCGGAGGCATGTAAGTCGTGTGAGCAGAACATGCAGGATCCGGAATAGCGGTCACTCCTTGGAGAGCCTGCTGCATGTATAAATGTGCTGTCAAGCGCTTAGAAAAAAAAGCGCTTGGGTTAATGCCAAGATTTGATTGGCAAGGGCCCCATTTGTTGAGAGTTTGGAAAAATACGTTTACAAAAATTGAAACATTTAAAACTGTAATGAGAATTTTAATTTGTAGGAAGACATTGAAGTATTTGTAGATGACGTGACAGTGGTCATTTTTGAAATTTGCATTACTTGATCAAAGAATGGAAACATACAAGATTTATATAAACAAAATGGGCCTCATTCCGAGTACGGCGCTAACCAATGGCGCTATTAACGCCTTGGTTGACGCCGTACCCGGACCGGCAGCGCCTTGGTGGATGGCGGAATTACCGCCCCATTCCAAGGCTGGCGGGGCGGTAATTCCCCATTCACCAAGGCTCTTCCCCATTCCCGAATGAGCCCCCATAGGGCTCAATGGGAATGGGGAAGATGCAAATAACGGTGACCGTTCATTACGGTCACCGTTATTGGCTTGGAGGCCCCTTTGTGCCCTCGACTTTAACACCTGCTCAAAGCAGGCGTTAAGGGCGAGGGCACAAAGGGAACTCGGAGTATGGCGGTAAGGGATCAGCGCCACCAGTCTCGTTACCGGTGGCCGCTATCCCTTAACGCCATACTCGGAATGAGGCCCAATGTATTTTAATATATTTACAAACATGCAGGAGCCCTTTATTAAGCATGTCCATGGCTCGAATAACCTGTTCTGTGGGATGTTTCGCGCTCAGGCCAGTCTACAGCCATGTTTTAGCTCACTGCCACTTTACAGAATAGATATATCCACTTACATATCAGTCTGGTCCCGGAGAAATATCCACTTGCATATCAGTCTGGTCCCTGAGAAATATCCACTTGCATATCAGTCTGGTCCCTGAGAAATATCCACTTGCATATCAGTCTGGTCCCTGAGAAATATCCACTTGCATATCAGTCTGGTCCCTGAGAAATATCCACTTGCATATCAGTCTGGTCCCGGAGAAATATCCACTTGCATATCAGTCTGGTCCCTGAGAAATATCCACTTGCATATCAGTCTGGTCCCGGAGAAATATCCACTTGCATATCAGTCTGGTCCCTGAGAAATATCCACTTGCATATCAGTCTGGTCCCGGAGAAATATCCACTTGCATATCAGTCTGGTCCCTGAGAAATATCCACTTGCATATCAGTCTGGTCCCGGAGAAATATCCACTTGCTTATCAGTCTGGTCCCTGAGAAATATCAACTTGCATATCAGTCTGGTCCCGGAGAAATATCCACTTGCATATCAGTCTGGTCCCGGAGAAATATCCACTTGCATATCAGTCTGGTCCCTGAGAAATATCCACTTGCATATCAGTCTGGTCCCGGAGAAATATCCACTTGCATATCAGTCTGGTCCCGGAGAAATATCCACTTGCATATCAGTCTGGTCCCGGCCACATGGGCAGTCCAGCACCAAAATGCCTGGCAATTCTCTTCTGAACATGAGTACCATCAGCAACCGCAGACACGTGTTTCGGCCCAGTCGGGCTTCATCAGTGGGATGGAGCTGTGCCTCTCTAAGAATAGTGAGCAAGGGGTCCACGTCTAGATTATCCTTAGCCTGCCCTCTAGACAAATACATTTTCCGGGAGCATAGGCTTGACATTTTAGCTAATTTGCATACCCAGAATGCATTGCCAGTTTGATTCAGCACTGGAGGTGAATTGTCACTTATGGCTGCTGTCTAGCGCTGTGCTCTATTTGACTTGGAGGAAATGGCTAATTCTGCTTTCATGTCGCAGGGAGAAGGTTTTCTTTAGAAATCTTTTAAACCCACGGTAACTCTGCTGGTGTTTGTTCAACATTCCCCAATGCTCCAGTCAGCAGGATTCGCTCTACATTGCTTGCATTTCCCTAAACAACGCTGAAATAGGTCTGCAGTTGTGTGCATCCTTGGGAGATTTCTGTCTTGTGTTACACCATGCTTTGTATAAACGATCACTGCCCTAGAGACCATACGTGTTCCTCGTGCAAAGGCTTAGCGTTTACTGAGTTTCCATAGCCACAATGTACAGTGAACTTCCAAGGATGGCCACTGGGTGACTCTCTGCTGTGTGTAACTTGGCTATCTTGGCACGTTCTGCTTTCACATATCAGGAGAAAGTTTTTTTTAAAGCCTTTAAAACCCACCATAAGGTTTCTACTGTTTCATGCACCACAGACACCGACCGGGCATTTTTAAAAGTTACTGAGATTGGCTTATGTCCCGCAAAGGGTGATTCTGCAGAGCATAGACTATAATACACTGGCAACCCTATCATGCAGCTTTGAAACCAAGTCATCGAGCCGGGGTCAGAACATGAGATATGTCTCCTTGCAGCCAACCGACCCAAGCCTTCAAGTGTGGCCACTGCCAACCGCCCCTGAAAGCCAAGGGACGCGCTATTTTCACTAACTCCACAAGTCAAAAGTATGCTTATGTTATGTTATGCCAGATGTGTAGCAGTTCGAAGTGTGGGTTGCGAAAGGATCAGCTCATGTCTGTGTAAGCGGCAGATGTGTGTGGAAAAATCCCTCCGTAGGGTTTTTTGGGCAGGATCCCCAGATATGCTGTGTCTCTCAGGACCTCTGAGAAGCTCCGCCTCTCAAGGTGAGAGTTTTCTCAACAGGGTATTAGACTCTGGTCCTCAGAGATGCTGAACCTCTGAAGGCGTGGGTTATCTAGGCAGGACACTAAAGATGCTTCCCTCGAGCACCAGCTGCCCTTAGACGTTAACAGTCCACATCTCTTATCCATATCACGGCTTCCAACCTTTCTTCCGAGCTTCCGCGTCCAGAGACTCACGGCACGCAACGTCGGATCTCAGCCTCGCTCGTAATACGGAGCGGTCTGTTCCATATTACTCGTACACGAACTGTCGTCGGGGATTAGACAATCTTCCGGGTTCGTACATCTGTCATCGCACGCTAAAAAGGGTTCTTTCCTCTAACCGGAAGCCTCACTTGAGCCCCTCTCGCTTATTACGTGGTTCCCGGATTAGCTGTCCTACGCACCGCCAACTACTATGACGTGTGAAACTTCGTAGCTTCACCAACTCCCACTGTTTCTCTGCTGACGTCATCAGTTGCACCGCAGCCACAGAGAGACGCTGAGCTCTATAGGCCAACCGTCACACGGCCAGCAATACGCAGCAGCACCTCGTCCCAGAACATGTCACCCACAGATTCTAGGTGACTTCAGACGTGCCGAACAGCCAGTCTATGTTGATCACTGTATTGAGCGCCCAGCAACTCTGTACTTGACACTGCACACTCTCTTGGTACCCTTTTTCTTGGCCCCCACTGCTTCCCATCTCATGCTGCCGGGGCTTCCTTATTTCTCCACCCACTTTACATCACATGCATTGCGAGGTCTGCACTTCGCCTCTTGTTACATGCTGCGCTGGGTTTTACACTTATAACTTCTACAACTCCAACTTCCTGCAATTCTGGGACAACTTCCACTAAGGGTGTCAGGGTTTTCTTCACAGCCTCAGTCCATAACACTCTTGCTTGCTTCACCCTGGCCCCCGCTCTAAACTTCTCCTTGTGGCCCAACTGGGGTTTGTTTACTTTCAAATCCCATGTGCTCTGTTTCTCAATTGCTTTGACTACATCAAGCTTTATACTTCAACCTTATGGGGCCAGCACATCACTCTTGGGGTTTTAATTATCTGTGGGGCTCAACTGGTTAACTTCTTCAGCACCCCTTTATCTTCTCACCCCTAACCTCCTGCGCTCGGTGCCCCTGGGTGATGGGACTTACTTCTGGATGTCTGGGGGCAGTGGTCTCTCAGTTTCTTCTGCTGCTCCCCCACCACAGCTCAGCTTTCTTCCTCTCTGCATGCGCTGGGTTTTACAAATCCTCGTCGCCAATATTATAAAGCAGCTTCTGTAGTCTTCTTAGGGTTATTTGTAAGTACTTTATTATAAGTTACACAAGCTGTTAACTAGGAGAGACCACCGGGTCCCATCACCCAGGCTGAACTGACCAGGCTGGAACCCAGAGGCTGGATTCATAGCCAAACATTCTGCAGGCTCACCCAGCGTTCCAAGCTAGGACACAGCAGCATTCCTGCAGTCATGCACTGGCAACAAGTATATTATAACACAGATGCTGCCCTCTGAAGGCATGGGTTATCTAGGTAAGATCCCTGGAGATGATGCCCTCTGAAGGTGTGGGTTATCTAGGCAGGTCCCTGGAGATGCTGCCCTCTGAAGGCGTGGGTTATCTAGGCAGGGTCCCTGGATATGCTGCTTGCTAAAGGCGTGGGTTATCTAGGCAGGACCCTGGAGATGCTGCCTTCTGAAGGCATGGATTATCTAGGCAGGACCCCTGAAGATGCTGCCTTCTGAAGGCGTGGGTTATCTAGTCAGGTCACCCGGAGATGCTGCCCTCTGAAGGTGTGGGTTATCTAGGCAGGTCCCTGGAGATGCTGCCCTCTGAAGGCGTGGGTTATCTAGGCAGGGTCCCTGGATATGCTGCTTGCTAAAGGCGTGGGTTATCTAGGCAGGACCCTGGAGATGCTGCCTTCTGAAGGCATGGATTATCTAGGCAGGACCCCTGAAGATGCTGCCTTCTGAAGGCGTGGGTTATCTAGGCAGGTCACCCGGAGATGCTGCCCTCTGAAGGCGTGGGTTATCTAGTCAGGTCCCCTGGATATGCTGCCCTCTGAAGGTGTGGGTTATCTAGGCAGGGCCCCTGGAGATGCTGCCCTCTGAAGGCGTGGGTTATCTAGGCAGGACCCTAGAGATGCTGCCCTCTGAAGGCGTGGGTTATCTAAGCAGGGTCCCTGGAGATGCTGCCCTCTGAAGGCGTGGGTTATCTAGGCAGGATCCCTGGATATGCTGCCCTCTGAAGGCGTGGGTTATCTAGGCAGGACCCTGGAGATGCTGCCCTCTGAAGGCGTGGGTTATCTAGGCATGACCCCTGGAGATGCTGCCTTCTGAAGGCGTTAGTTAGCTAGGCAGGATGCTGGCGATGCTGCCCTCTGAAGGCGTGGGTTATCTAGGCAGGACCCTGGAGATGATGCCCTCTGAAGGCATGGGTTATCTAGGCAGGACCCCTGGAGATGCTGCCCTCTGAAGGTGTGGGATATCTAGGCAGGACCCCTGGAGATGCTGCCCTCTGAAGGCATGGGTTATCTAGACAGGACCCCTAGAGGTGTTGCCCTCTGAAGGTGTTGGTTATCTAGGCAGGACCCCTGGAGATGCTGCCCTCTGAAGGTGTTGGTTATCTAGGCAGGACCCCTAGAGATGCTTCCCTCTGAAGTCATGGGTTATCTATGCAGGGCCCTGGAGATGCTGCCCTCTGAAGGCGCGGGTTATCTAGGCAGGACCCTGGAGATGCTGCCTTTTGAAGGCGTGGGTTATCTAGGCAGGACCCTTGGAGATGCTGCCCTCTGAAGGCGTGGGATATCTAGACAGGACCCCTGGAGATGCTGCCCTCTGAAGGCATGTGTTATCTAAGCAGTACCCCTGGAAATGCTGCCCTCTGAAGGCGTGGGTTATCTAGGCAGGACCCCTGGAGATGCTGCCCACTGAAGGCGTGGGATATCTAGGCAGGACCACTGGAGATGCTGCCCTCTGAAGGCATGGGTTATCTAGGCAGGACCCCTAGAGATGTTGCCCTCTGAATGAGTGGGTTATCTAGGCAGGACCCCTGGAGATGCTGCCCTCTGAAGGTGTTGGTTTTCTAGGCAGGACCCCTGGAGATGCTTCCCTCTGAAGGTGTGGGTTATCTAGGCAGGGCCCTGGAGATGCTTCCCTCAGAAGGCGTGGGTTATCTAGCCAGGACCCTGGAGATGCTGTCCTCTGAAGGCATGGGTTATCTATGCAGGACCCTAGAGATGCTGCTGCTGCCCTCTGAAGGCGTGGGTTATCTAGGCAGGATCCTGGAGATGCTGCCTTCTGAAGGCATAGGTTATCTCGGCAGGACCCTGGAGATGCTGCCCTCTGAAGGCGTGGGTTATCTAGGCAGGGTCCCTGGATATGCTGCTTGCTAAAGGCGTGGGTTATCTAGGCAGGACCCTGGAGATGCTGCCTTCTGAAGGCATGGATTATCTAGGCAGGACCCCTGAAGATGCTGCCTTCTGAAGGCGTGGGTTATCTAGTCAGGTCACCCGGAGATGCTGCCCTCTGAAGGTGTGGGTTATCTAGGCAGGTCCCTGGAGATGCTGCCCTCTGAAGGCGTGGGTTATCTAGGCAGGGTCCCTGGATATGCTGCTTGCTAAAGGCGTGGGTTATCTAGGCAGGACCCTGGAGATGCTGCCTTCTGAAGGCATGGATTATCTAGGCAGGACCCCTGAAGATGCTGCCTTCTGAAGGCGTGGGTTATCTAGGCAGGTCACCCGGAGATGCTGCCCTCTGAAGGCGTGGGTTATCTAGTCAGGTCCCCTGGATATGCTGCCCTCTGAAGGTGTGGGTTATCTAGGCAGGGCCCCTGGAGATGCTGCCCTCTGAAGGCGTGGGTTATCTAGGCAGGACCCTAGAGATGCTGCCCTCTGAAGGCGTGGGTTATCTAAGCAGGGTCCCTGGAGATGCTGCCCTCTGAAGGCGTGGGTTATCTAGGCAGGATACCTGGATATGCTGCCCTCTGAAGGCGTGGGTTATCTAGGCAGGACCCTGGAGATGCTGCCCTCTGAAGGCGTGGGTTATCTAGGCATGACCCCTGGAGATGCTGCCTTCTGAAGGCGTTAGTTAGCTAGGCAGGATGCTGGCGATGCTGCCCTCTGAAGGCGTGGGTTATCTAGGCAGGACCCTGGAGATGATGCCCTCTGAAGGCATGGGTTATCTAGGCAGGACCCCTGGAGATGCTTCCCTCTGAAGGTGTGGGATATCTAGGCAGGACCCCTGGAGATGCTGCCCTCTGAAGGCATGGGTTATCTAGACAGGACCCCTAGAGGTGTTGCCCTCTGAAGGCGTTGGTTATCTAGGCAGGACCCCTGGAGATGCTGCCCTCTGAAGGTGTTGGTTATCTAGGCAGGACCCCTAGAGATGCTTCCCTCTGAAGTCATGGGTTATCTATGCAGGGCCCTGGAGATGCTGCCCTCTGAAGGCGCGGGTTATCTAGGCAGGACCCTGGAGATGCTGCCTTTTGAAGGCGTGGGTTATCTAGGCAGGACCCTTGGAGATGCTGCCCTCTGAAGGCGTGGGATATCTAGACAGGACCCCTGGAGATGCTGCCCTCTGAAGGCATGTGTTATCTAAGCAGTACCCCTGGAAATGCTGCCCTCTGAAGGCGTGGGTTATCTAGGCAGGACCCCTGGAGATGCTGCCCACTGAAGGCGTGGGATATCTAGGCAGGACCACTGGAGATGCTGCCCTCTGAAGGCATGGGTTATCTAGGCAGGACCCCTAGAGATGTTGCCCTCTGAATGAGTGGGTTATCTAGGCAGGACCCCTGGAGATGCTGCCCTCTGAAGGTGTTGGTTTTCTAGGCAGGACCCCTGGAGATGCTTCCCTCTGAAGGTGTGGGTTATCTAGGCAGGGCCCTGGAGATGCTTCCCTCAGAAGGCGTGGGTTATCTAGCCAGGACCCTGGAGATGCTGTCCTCTGAAGGCATGGGTTATCTATGCAGGACCCTAGAGATGCTGCTGCTGCCCTCTGAAGGCGTGGGTTATCTAGGCAGGATCCTGGAGATGCTGCCTTCTGAAGGCATAGGTTATCTCGGCAGGACCCTGGAGATGCTGCCCTCTGAAGGCGTGGGTTATCTAGGCAGGACCCCTGGAGATGCTGCCCTCTGAATGCATGGGTTATCTAGGCAGGGCCCCTGGAGATGCTGCCCACTGAAGGCGTGGGATATCTAGGCAGGACCACTGGAGATGCTGCCCTCTGAAGGCATGGGTTATCTAGGCAGGACCCATAGAGATGTTGCCCTCTGAATGAGTGGGTCATCTAGGCAGGACCCCTGGAGATGCTGCCCTCTGAAGGTGTTGGTTTTCTAGGCAGGACCCCTGGAGATGCTTCCCTTTGAAGGTGTGGGTTATCTAGGCAGGGCCCTGGAGATGCTTCCCTCAGAAGGCGTGGGTTATCTAGCCAGGACCCTGGAGATGCTGTCCTCTGAAGGCATGGGTTATCTATGCAGGACCCTAGAGATGCTGCTGCTGCCCTCTGAAGGCGTGGGTTATCTAGGCAGGATCCTGGAGATGCTGCCTTCTGAAGGCATAGGTTATCTCGGCAGGACCCTGGAGATGCTGCCCTCTGAAGGCGTGGGTTATCTAGGCAGGACCCCTGGAGATGATGCCCTCTGAAAGCGTGGGTTATCTAGGCAGGACCCCTGGAGATGCTGCCCTCTGAATGTGTGGGTTATCTAGGCAAGATCCCTGGATATGCTGCCCTCTGAAGGTGTTGGTTTTCTAGGCAGGACCCCTGGAGATGCTTCCCTCAGAAGGCGTGGGTTATCTAGGCAGGACCCTGGAGATGCTGCCCTCTGAAGGCATGGGATATCTATGCAGGACCCTAGAGATGCTGCTGCTGCCCTCTGAAGGCATGGGTTATCTAGGCAGGATCCTGAAGATGCTGCCTTCTGAAGGCATAGGTTATCTATGCAGGACCCTAGAGATGCTGCTGCTGCCCTCTGAAGGCGTGGGTTATCTAGGCAGGATCCTGGAGATGCTGTCCTCTGAAGGTGTACGTTATATAGGCAGGATCACTGGAGATGCTACCTTCTGAATGCATTGGTTATCTAAGCATGACCCTGTGGGTTTTCTCGGCAGGACCCTGGAGATGCTGCCCTCTGAAGGTGTGGGTTATCTAGGTAGGATCCTGGAGATGCTGTCCTCTGAAGGTGTACGTTATATAGGCAGGATCACTGGAGATGCTGCCTTCTGAATGCATAGGTTATCTAAGCATGACCCTGTGGGTTTTCTCGGCAGGACCCTGGAGATGCTGCCCTGCCAAGGCGTGTGTTATCTAGGCAGAACCCTGGAGATGCTGCCCTCTAAAGGCATGGGTTATCTATGAAGGACCGTGGAGATTCTGCCCTCTGAAGGTGGGGGTAATCTAGGCAGGACCATGGAGATGCTTCCCTCAGAAGGCGTGGGTTATCTAGCCAGGACCCTGGAGATGCTGCCCTCTGAAGGCATGCGTTATCTATGCAGGACCCTAGAGATGCTGCTGCTGCCCGCTGAAGGCGTGGGTTATTTAGGCAGGATCCTGGAGATGCTGCCTTCTGAAGGCGTGGGTTATCTAGGCAGGACCCCTGGAGATGCTGCCCTCTGAATGCATGGGTTATCTAGGCAGGACCCCTGGAGATGATGCCCTCTGAAGGCGTGGGTTATCTAGGCAGGACCCCTGGGGATGCTGCCCTCTGAATGCATGGGTTATCTAGGCAGGACCCCTGGAGATGATGCCCTCTGAAGGCGTGGGTTATCTAGGCAGGACCCCTGGAGATGCTGCCCTCTGAATGTGTGGGTTATCTAGGCAGGATCCCTGGATATGCGGCCCTCTGAAGGTGTTGGTTTTCTAGGCAGGACCCCTGGAGATGCTTCCCTCTGAAGGCGTGGGATATCTAGGCAGGGCCCTGGAGATGCTTCCCTCAGAAGGCGTGGGTTATCTAGGCAGGACCCTGGAGATGCTGCCCCCTGAAGGCATGGGTTATCTATGCAGGACCCTAGAGATGCTGCCCTCTGAATGCATGGGTTATCTAGGCAGGACCCCTGGAGATGATGCCCTCTGAAGGCGTGGGTTATCTAGGCAGGACCCCTGGAGATGCTGCCCTCTGAATGTGTGGGTTATCTAGGCAGGATCCCTGGATATGCTGCCCTCTGAAGGCGTGGGTTATCTAGGCAGGATCCTAGAGATGCTGCCTTCTGAAGGCATAGGTTATCTCGGCAGGACCCTGGAGATGCTGCCCTCTGAAGGCGTGGGTTATCTAGGCAGGACCCCTGGAGATGCTGCCCTCTGAATGCATGAGTTATCTAGGCAGGACCCCTGGAGATGATGCCCTCTGAATGTGTGGGTTATCTAGGCAAGATCCCTGGATATGCTGCCCTCTGAAGGTGTTGGTTTTCTAGGCAGGACCCCTGGAGATGCTTCCCTCAGAAGGCGTGGGTTATCTAGGCAGGACCCTGGAGATGCTGCCCTCTGAAGGCATGGGATATCTATGCAGGACCCTAGAGATGCTGCTGCTGCCCTCTGAAGGTGTGGGTTATCTAGGCAGGATCCTGAAGATGCTGCCTTCTGAAGGCATAGGTTATCTATGCAGGACCCTAGAGATGCTGCTGCTGCCCTCTGAAGGCGTGGGTTATCTAGGCAGGATCCTGGAGATGCTGTCCTCTGAAGGTGTACGTTATATAGGCAGGATCACTGGAGATGCTGCCTTCTGAATGCATAGGTTATCTAAGCATGACCCTGTGGGTTTTCTCGGCAGGACCCTGGAGATGCTGCCCTCTGAAGGTGTGGGTTATCTAGGTAGGATCCTGGAGATGGGAGATGCTGTCCTCTGAAGGTGTACGTTATATAGGCAGGATCACTGGAGATGCTGCCTTCTGAATGCATAGGTTATCTAAGCATGACCCTGTGGGTTTTCTCGGCAGGACCCTGGAGATGCTGCCCTGCCAAGGCGTGTGTTATCTAGGCAGAACCCTGGAGATGCTGCCCTCTAAAGGCATGGGTTATCTATGAAGGACCGTGGAGATTCTGCCCTCTGAAGGTGGGGGTAATCTAGGCAGGACCATGGAGATGCTTCCCTCAGAAGGCGTGGGTTATCTAGCCAGGACCCTGGAGATGCTGCCCTCTGAAGGCATGCGTTATCTATGCAGGACCCTAGAGATGCTGCTGCTGCCCGCTGAAGGCGTGGGTTATTTAGGCAGGATCCTGGAGATGCTGCCTTCTGAAGGCGTGGGTTATCTAGGCAGGACCCCTGGAGATGCTGCCCTCTGAATGCATGGGTTATCTAGGCAGGACCCCTGGAGATGATGCCCTCTGAAGGCGTGGGTTATCTAGGCAGGACCCCTGGAGATGCTGCCCTCTGAATGCATGGGTTATCTAGGCAGGACCCCTGGAGATGATGCCCTCTGAAGGCGTGGGTTATCTAGGCAGGACCCCTGGAGATGCTGCCCTCTGAATGTGTGGGTTATCTAGGCAGGATCCCTGGATATGCGGCCCTCTGAAGGTGTTGGTTTTCTAGGCAGGACCCCTGGAGATGCTTCCCTCTGAAGGCGTGGGATATCTAGGCAGGGCCCTGGAGATGCTTCCCTCAGAAGGCGTGGGTTATCTAGGCAGGACCCTGGAGATGCTGCCCCCTGAAGGCATGGGTTATCTATGCAGGACCCTAGAGATGCTGCCCTCTGAATGCATGGGTTATCTAGGCAGGACCCCTGGAGATGATGCCCTCTGAAGGCGTGGGTTATCTAGGCAGGACCCCTGGAGATGCTGCCCTCTGAATGTGTGGGTTATCTAGGCAGGATCCCTGGATATGCTGCCCTCTGAAGGCGTGGGTTATCTAGGCAGGATCCTGGAGATGCTGCCTTCTGAAGGCATAGGTTATCTCGGCAGGACCCTGGAGATGCTGCCCTCTGAAGGCGTGGGTTATCTAGGCAGGACCCCTGGAGATGCTGCCCTCTGAATGCATGAGTTATCTAGGCAGGACCCCTGGAGATGATGCCCTCTGAAAGCGTGGGTTATCTAGGCAGGACCCCTGGAGATGCTGCCCTCTGAATGTGTGGGTTATCTAGGCAAGATCCCTGGATATGCTGCCCTCTGAAGGTGTTGGTTTTCTAGGCAGGTCCCCTGGAGATGCTTCCCTCAGAAGGCGTGGGTTATCTAGGCAGGACCCTGGAGATGCTGCCCTCTGAAGGCATGGGATATCTATGCAGGACCCTAGAGATGCTGCTGCTGCCCTCTGAAGGCGTGGGTTATCTAGGCAGGATCCTGAAGATGCTGCCTTCTGAAGGCATAGGTTATCTATGCAGGACCCTAGAGATGCTGCTATTGCCCTCTGAAGGCGTGGGTTATCTAGGCAGGATCCTGGAGATGCTGTCCTCTGAAGGTGTACGTTATATAGGCAGGATCACTGGAGATGCTGCCTTCTGAATGCATAGGTTATCTAAGCATGACCCTGTGGGTTTTCTCGGCAGGACCCTGGAGATGCTGCCCTCTGAAGGTGTGGGTTATCTAGGTAGGATCCTGGAGATGCTGTCCTCTGAAGGTGTACGTTATATAGGCAGGATCACTGGAGATGCTGCCTTCTGAATGCATAGGTTATCTAAGCATGACCCTGTGGGTTTTCTCGGCAGGACCCTGGAGATGCTGCCCTGCCAAGGCGTGTGTTATCTAGGCAGAACCCTGGAGATGCTGCCCTCTAAAGGCATGGGTTATCTATGAAGGACCGTGGAGATTCTGCCCTCTGAAGGTGGGGGTAATCTAGGCAGGACCATGGAGATGCTTCCCTCAGAAGGCGTGGGTTATCTAGCCAGGACCCTGGAGATGCTGCCCTCTGAAGGCATGGGTTATCTATGCAGGACCCTAGAGATGCTGCTGCTGCCCGCTGAAGGCGTGGGTTATTTAGGCAGGATCCTGGAGATGCTGCCTTCTGAAGGTGTGGGTTATCTAGGCAGGACCCCTGGAGATGCTGCCCTCTGAATGCATGGGTTATCTAGGCAGGACCCCTGGAGATGATGCCCTCTGAAGGCGTGGGTTATCTAGGCAGGACCCCTGGAGATGCTGCCCTCTGAATGCATGGGTTATCTAGGCAGGACCCCTGGAGATGATGCCCTCTGAAGGTGTGGATTATCTCTGCATGACCCCTGGAGAAGCTGCCCTCTGAAGACATGGGTTGTCTAAGCATGACCCTGTGGGTTTTCTCGGCAGGACCCTGGAGATGCTGCCCTGTCAAGGCGTGTGTTATCTAGGCAGAACCCTGGAGATGCTGCCCTCTAAAGGCATGGGTTATCTATGAAGGACCGTGGAGATTCTGCCCACTGAAGGTGGGGGTAATCTAAGCAGGACCCTGGAGATGCTTCCCTCAGAAGGCGTGGGTTATCTCGGCAGGACCCTGGAGATGCTGCCCTCTGAAGGCATGGGTTATCTATGCAGGACCCTAGAGATGCTGCTGCTGCCCTCTGAAGGGGTGGGTTATCTAGGCAGGATCCTGGAGATGCTGCCTTCTGAAGGCATAGGTTATCTCGGCAGGACCCTGGCAATGCTGCCCTCTGAAGGCATGGGTTATCTAGGCAGGACCCCTGGAGATGCTGCCCTCTGAATGCATGGGTTATCTAGGCAGGACCCCTGGAGATGATGCCCTCTGAAGGCGTGGGTTATCTATGCAGAACCCCTGGAGATGCTGCCCTCTGAATGTGTGGGTTATCTAGGCAGGATCCCTGGATATGCTGCCCTCTGAAGGTGTTGGTTTTCTAGGCAGGACCCCTGGAGATGCTTCCCTCTGAAGGCGTGGGTTATCTAGGCAGGGCCCTGGAGATGCTTCCCTCAGAAGGCGTGGGTTATCTAGGCAGGACCCTGGAGATGCTGCCCCCAGAAGGCATGGGTTATCTATGCAGGACCCTAGAGATGCTGCTGCTGCCCTCTGAAGGCGTGGGTTATCTAGGCAGGATCCTGGAGATGCTGCCTTCTGAAGGCATAGGTTATCTCGGCAGGACGCTGGAGATGCTGCCCTCTGAAGGCGTGGGTTATCTAGGCAGGACCCCTGGAGATGCTGCCCTCTGAAGGCGTGGGTTATCTAGGCAGGATCCTAGAGATGCTGCCTTCTGAAGGCATAGGTTATCTCGGCAGGACCCTGGAGATGCTGCCCTCTGAAGGCGTGGGTTATCTAGGCAGGACCCCTGGAGATGCTGCCCTCTGAATGCATGGGTTATCTAGGCAGGACCCCTGGAGATGATGCCCTCTGAAGGCGTGGGTTATCTAGGCAGGACCCCTGGAGAGGCTGCCCTCTGAATGTGTGGGTTATCTAGGCAGGATCCCTGGATATGCTGCCCTCTGAAGGTGTTGGTTTTCTAGGCAGGACCCCTGGAGATGCTTCCCTCTGAAGGCGTGGGTTATCTAGGCAGGGACCTGGAGATGCTTCCCTCAGAAGGCGTGGGTTATCTAGGCAGGACCCTGGAGATGCTGCCCCCTGAAGGCATGGGTTATCTAGGCAGGATCCTGGAGATGCTGCCTTCTGAAGGCATAGGTTATCTAGGCAGGATCCTGGAGATGCTGTCCTCTGAAGGTGTGCGTTATATAGGCAGGATCCTGGAGATGCTGTCCTCTGAAGGTGTGCGTTATATAGGCAGGATCACTGGAGATGCTGCCTTCTGAAGGCATAGGTTATCTCAGCAGGATCCTGGAGATGCTGCCCTCTGAAGGTGTGGGTTATCTAGGCAGGATCCTGGAGATGCTGCCTTCTGAAGGCATAGGTTATCTAGGCAGGATCCTGGAGATGCTGTCCTCTGAAGGTGTGCGTTATATAGGCAGGATCACTGGAGATGCTGCCTTCTGAAGGCATAGGTTATCTCAGCAGGACCCTGGAGATGCTGCCCTCTGAAGGTGTGGGTTATCTAGGCAGGACGCCTGGAGATGCTGCCCTCTGAATGCATGGGTTATCTAGGCAGGACACCTGGAGATGATGCCCTCTGAAGGTGTGGGTTATCTAGGCAGGACCCGTGGAGATGCTGCCCTCTGAATGTGTGGGTTATCTAGGCAGGACCCCTGGATATGCTGCCCTCTGAAGGTGTGGGTTATCTAGACATGACCCCTGGAGATGCTGCCCTCTGAAGATGTGGATTATCTCTGCATGACCCCTGGAGAAGCTGCCCTCTGAAGGCATGGGTTGTCTAAGCATGACCCTGTGGGTTTTCTCGGCAGGACCCTGGAGATGCTGCCCTGTGAAGGCGTGTGTTATCTAGGAAGAACCCTGGAGATGCTGCCCTCTAAAGGCATGGGTTATCTATGAAGGACCGTGGAGATTCTGCCCTCTGAAGGTGGGGGTAATCTATGCAGGACCCTGGAGATGCTGCCCTCTGAAAGTGTGGGTTATCTAGGCAGGACCCCTGGAGATGCTGCCCTCTGAAGGTGTGGGTTATCTAGGCAGGACCCTAGAGATGCTGCCCTCTGAAGGTGTGGGTTATCTAGGCAGGATCCTGGAGATGCTGCCCTCTGAAGGTATGGGTTATCTAGGCAGGACCCTAGAGATGCTGCCCTCTGAAGGCGTGGGTTATCTAGGCAGGATCCTAGAAATGCTGCCCTCTGAAGACAAGGGTTATCTAGGCAGGACCCCTGGAGATGTTGCCCTCTGAAGGAGTCTGTTATCTAGGCAGGATCTCTGGAGATGCTGCCCTCTGAAGGCATGGGTTATCTAGGCAGGACCCTAGAGATGCTTCCCTCTGAAGGCGTGGGTTATCTAGGCAGGACCCTGGATATGCTTCCCGCTGAAGGTGTAGGTTATCTAGGCAGGAGCCCTGGAAATGCTGTGCCTCTAAAGGAGATGGATTCCAGACACTCAAAAATATTGCCCCTCCCTTGGTGTGTGTTCTGCAAAACAGACCCTTTGGTGCTGACCCCGTTATTCTGTCCTTCCGTAGATAAGAGTTCAGTTGGAGACACCCTCAAATGTGTTAGCGCTTGTGGGGCGCATCTTGTAGGACCTCCCAGGAATGCCTTCCCTTTGGGGGCTGTCACAGACACTAACAACTCTTCTTTGTTTTCAGGCACAGGGACTTCGCTGCTGAGGTCACGGCTGCGGCCTCCCAGGCCATTCTGGTGTCCAACACCAGCTACCAGCTGCTGCACAGTGCCCTGGAGGAGAAGCTGGGGGACAGCGAGGAGCTGGAAGACAGGTAATGGGGGGCCTGGGGAGACTTAAGGCTGGGGGCTGAAGTCAGGAGGTGTAGTACTGAAAGAGAAAGGGGACCCTAGAGTGTGCATTCTAGCAAACCAACTATATTGCAAACTGGAATGTCCAGCGGTCAAAGTGTACAAAAGGAAGCAGTATAACTATGTTCCTTGGTGGCCCCCCCAGGCTCCCCAAAAACCCCATGGCCACGCCCCCTTCCACACTCAATCCAAACTCCCAAACACACCTGCTGTTTAAGGGAATGTTCAGTGCAGTGCACTGAAGTGCAAGTTTCAACTTCTTTCTACACTTTAAATTTTAAAACTAAACAATTTAATAGCTTCTATTTAAATTCAAAGTATAGGAACAGTAACATTTTAAAGTGAGCAGAGTAGCAAGGCTCCCAACCGCTCCCGTCCTATTCAACCACTGGAAATGTGGTCAGCGTAGGAGTCCATTAGGTAGTACCGAGGGCAAAGTGATAACGGTAGGGGGACAATCTGAACATCAGCCAATCAGACTGCACTAGGGATGGTCGAGCAGAGCCCTCTGTACAGAAGGGGTTCTGGGGTGCTGATGTGACACACCCCCCTTTCCAGTCCAGGCTAAATCTGTTCAGATCTATTGGCAGAGGGTGGAAAGTAGAGCATGGGGGGAGGGATTGTGGGGGAGCGGTCTGTGAAGAGGATTCCAAAAGGAGCCCAGCATTGGCCTAACAGAGCTGAAGAACCTCATCACCACAGACATACCCCCAGCAGAGCATCACCCGAGAGCTCTCCAGTCCCCTCAACGCCACAGACATCCCCCCAGCAGAGCATCACCCGAGAGCTCTCCAGTCCCCTCAGCACCACAGACATCCCCCCGGCAGAGCATCACCCGAGAACTCTCCAGTCCCCTCAACGCCACAGACCTCCCCCCAGTAGAGCATCACCCGAGAGCTCTCCAGTCCCCTCAACGCCACAGACATCCCCCCAGCAGAGCATCACCCGAGAGCTCTCCAGTCCCCTCAGTGCCACAGACATCCCCCCGGCAGAGCATCACCCGAGAGCTCTCCAGTCCCCTCAGCGCCACAGACATCCCCACAGCAGAGCATCACCCAAGAGCTCTCCAGTCCCCTCAGCACCGCATACATGCCCACAGCAGAGCATCACCCAAGAGCTCTCCAGTCCCAAAAAGCACCACAGACATCCCACAGCAAAGCATCACCGGAGAGCTCTCCAGTTCCCTCAGCACAACAGACATCCCCACAGCAGAGCATCTCCCGAGAGCTCTCCAGTCCCCTCATCACCACAGACACCCCCACAGCAGAGCATCACCCGAGAGCTCTCCAGTCCCCTCAGCACCACAGACATCCTCACAGCAGCGCATCACCCAAGAGCTCTCCAGTCCTCTCAGCACCACAAAGATCCCCACAGCAGAGCATCACCGAGAGCTCTCCAGTCCCCTCAGCGCCACAGACATCCCCCGAGCAGAGCATCACCCGAGAGCTCCCCAGTCCCCTCAGCACCACAGACATGCCCACAGCAGAGCATCACCCAAGAGCTCTCCAGTCCCAAAAAGCACCACAGACATCCCCACAGCAGAGCATCACCCGAGAGCTCTCCAGTCCCCTCAGCACCACAGACATCCCCACAGCAGAGCAATACCTGAGAGCTCTCCAGCCCCCTCAACACCACAAACATCCCCACAGCAGAGCATCACCCGAGAGCTCTCCAGTTCAATCAGCACCACAGACATCCCCCCAGCAGAGCATCACCCGACAGCTCTCCAGTCCCCTCAGCGCCACAGACATCCCCACAGCAGAGCATCACCCGAGAGCTCTCCAGTCCCCTCAGCACCACAGACATCCACACAGCAGAGCATCACCCGAGAGCTCTCCAGTCCCCTCAGCACCACAGACATCCTCACAGCAGAGCATCACCCAAGGGCTATCCAGTCCTCTAAGCACCACAAAGATCCCCACAACAGAGCATTACCCAAGAGCTCTCCAGTCCGCTCAGCACCACAGACATCCCCACAGCAGAGCATCACCCGAGAGCTCTCCAGTCCCCTCAGCACCACAGACATCCACACAGCAGAGCATCACCCGAGAGCTCTCCAGTCCCCTCAGCACCACAGACATCCTCACAGCAGAGCACCACCCAAGAGCTCTTCAGTCCTCTCAGCACCACAAAGATCCCCACAGCAGAGCATCACCCGAAGGCCCTCCAGTCCCCTCAGCAACACAGACATCCCCACAGCAGAGCATCACCCGAGAGCTCTCCAGTCCCCTCATCACCACAGACATACCCCCAGCAGAGCATCACCCAAGAGCTCTCCAGACCCAAAAAAGCACCACAGACATCCCCACAGCAGAGCATCATCCGAGAGCTCTGCGGGCCCAAAAAGCACCACAGACATCCCCACAGCAGAGCATCACCCGAGAGCTCTCCAGGCCCAAAAAGCACCACAGACATCCCCACAGCAGAGCATTACCCGAAAGCTCTCCAGTCCCCTCAGCACCACAAACATCCCCACAACAGAGCATCACCCGAGAGCTCTGCAGTCCCCTCAGCACCATAGACATCCCCACAGCATAGCATCACCGAGAGCTCTCCAGTCCCCTCAGCACCACAGACATCCCCACAGCAGAGCATCACCGAGAGTTCTCCAGTCCCCTCAGCACCACATACATCCCCACATCAGAGCATCACCTGAGAGCTCTCCAGTCCCCTCAGCATCACAGACCTCCCCACAGCAGAGGATCACCTGAGAGCTCTACAATCGCCTCAGCACCAGAAATGCCCCCAATGCAGAGCATCATCCGAGAGCTCTCCAGTCCCCTCAGCATCACAGACATCCCCACAGCAGAGCATCACCCAAGAGCTCTCCAGTCCCCTCAGCACCACAGACATCCCCACAGCAGAGCATCACCCAAGAGCTCTCCAGTCCCAAAAAGCACCACAGACATTCCCACAGCAGAGCATAACCCGAGAGCTCTCCAGTTCCCTCAGCACCACAGACATCCTCACAGCAGAGCATCACCCAAGGGCTCTCCAGTCCTCTCAGCAACACAAAGATCCCCACAGCAGAGCATTACCCGAGAGCTCTCCAGTCCCCTCAGCACAACAGACATCCCACAACAGAGCATCTCCCGAGAGCTCTACAGTCCCCTCAGCACCACAGACATCCCCACAGCAGACCATCACCAGAGAGCTCTCCAGTCCCCTCAGCACCACAGACACCCCCACAGCAGACCATCACCAGAGAGCTCTCCAGTCCCCTCAGCACTACAGACATCCCCACAACAGAGCATCACCCGAGAGCTCTCCAGTCCCCTCAGCACCACAGACCTCCCCACAGAAGAGCATCACCAGAGAGTTCTGAAGTCCCTTTAGCACCACAGACATCCCCACAGCAGAGCATCACCTGAGAGCTCTCCATTCCCCTCAGCACCACAGACATCCCACAGCACAGCATCACCCAAGAGCTCTCCAGTCCCCTCAGCACCACAGACATCCCCACAGCAGAGCATCACTTAGAGCTCTCCAGTCGCTTCAGCACCACAGACATCCCCACAGCAGAGCATCACCCCAGAGCTCTCCAGTCCCCTCACCACCACAGACATCCCCACAGCAGAGCAGCACCCGAGAGCTCTCCAGTCTCCTGAGCACCACAGACATCCCCACAGCAGAGAATCACCCGAGAGCTCTCCAGTCCCCTCAGCACCACAGACACCCCCACAGCAGAGAATCACCCAAGAGCTCTCCAGTCCCCTCAGCACCACAGACATCCCCACAGCAGAGCATCACTTAGAGCTCTCCAGACCCTTCAGCACCACAGACATCCCCACAGCAGAGCATCACCCCAGAGCTCTCCAGTCCCCTCACCACCACAGACATCCCCACAGCAGAGCAGCACCAGAGAGCTCTCCAGTCTCCTGAGCACCACAGACATCCCCACAGCAGAGAATCACCCGAGAGCTCTCCAGTCCCCTCACCACCACAGACATCCCCACAGCAGAGCAGCACCCGAGAGCTCTCCAGTCTCCTGAGCACCACAGACATCCCCACAGCAGAGAATCACCCGAGAGCTCTCCAGTCCCCTCAGCACCACAGACATCCCCACAGCAGAGCATCACCCGAGAGCTCTCCAGTCCCCTCAGCACCACAGACATCCACACAGCAGAGCATCACCCGAGAGCTCTCCAGTCCCCTCAGCACCACAGACATCCTCACAGCAGAGCACCACCCAAGAGCTCTTCAGTCCTCTCAGCACCACAAAGATCCCCACAGCAGAGCATCACCCGAAGGCCCTCCAGTCCCCTCAGCAACACAGACATCCCCACAGCAGAGCATCACCCGAGAGCTCTCCAGTCCCCTCATCACCACAGACATACCCCCAGCAGAGCATCACCCAAGAGCTCTCCAGACCCAAAAAAGCACCACAGACATCCCCACAGCAGAGCATCATCCGAGAGCTCTGCGGGCCCAAAAAGCACCACAGACATCCCCACAGCAGAGCATCACCCGAGAGCTCTCCAGGCCCAAAAAGCACCACAGACATCCCCACAGCAGAGCATTACCCGAAAGCTCTCCAGTCCCCTCAGCACCACAAACATCCCCACAACAGAGCATCACCCGAGAGCTCTGCAGTCCCCTCAGCACCATAGACATCCCCACAGCATAGCATCACCGAGAGCTCTCCAGTCCCCTCAGCACCACAGACATCCCCACAGCAGAGCATCACCGAGAGTTCTCCAGTCCCCTCAGCACCACATACATCCCCACATCAGAGCATCACCTGAGAGCTCTCCAGTCCCCTCAGCATCACAGACCTCCCCACAGCAGAGGATCACCTGAGAGCTCTACAATCGCCTCAGCACCAGAAATGCCCCCAATGCAGAGCATCATCCGAGAGCTCTCCAGTCCCCTCAGCATCACAGACATCCCCACAGCAGAGCATCACCCAAGAGCTCTCCAGTCCCCTCAGCACCACAGACATCCCCACAGCAGAGCATCACCCAAGAGCTCTCCAGTCCCAAAAAGCACCACAGACATTCCCACAGCAGAGCATAACCCGAGAGCTCTCCAGTTCCCTCAGCACCACAGACATCCTCACAGCAGAGCATCACCCAAGGGCTCTCCAGTCCTCTCAGCAACACAAAGATCCCCACAGCAGAGCATTACCCGAGAGCTCTCCAGTCCCCTCAGCACAACAGACATCCCACAACAGAGCATCTCCCGAGAGCTCTACAGTCCCCTCAGCACCACAGACATCCCCACAGCAGACCATCACCAGAGAGCTCTCCAGTCCCCTCAGCACCACAGACACCCCCACAGCAGACCATCACCAGAGAGCTCTCCAGTCCCCTCAGCACTACAGACATCCCCACAACAGAGCATCACCCGAGAGCTCTCCAGTCCCCTCAGCACCACAGACCTCCCCACAGAAGAGCATCACCAGAGAGTTCTGAAGTCCCTTTAGCACCACAGACATCCCCACAGCAGAGCATCACCTGAGAGCTCTCCATTCCCCTCAGCACCACAGACATCCCACAGCACAGCATCACCCAAGAGCTCTCCAGTCCCCTCAGCACCACAGACATCCCCACAGCAGAGCATCACTTAGAGCTCTCCAGTCGCTTCAGCACCACAGACATCCCCACAGCAGAGCATCACCCCAGAGCTCTCCAGTCCCCTCACCACCACAGACATCCCCACAGCAGAGCAGCACCCGAGAGCTCTCCAGTCTCCTGAGCACCACAGACATCCCCACAGCAGAGAATCACCCGAGAGCTCTCCAGTCCCCTCAGCACCACAGACACCCCCACAGCAGAGAATCACCCAAGAGCTCTCCAGTCCCCTCAGCACCACAGACATCCCCACAGCAGAGCATCACTTAGAGCTCTCCAGACCCTTCAGCACCACAGACATCCCCACAGCAGAGCATCACCCCAGAGCTCTCCAGTCCCCTCACCACCACAGACATCCCCACAGCAGAGCAGCACCAGAGAGCTCTCCAGTCTCCTGAGCACCACAGACATCCCCACAGCAGAGAATCACCCGAGAGCTCTCCAGTCCCCTCAGCACCACAGACACCCCCACAGCAGAGAATCACCCAAGAGCTCTCCAGTCCCCTCAGCACCACAGACATCCCCACAGCAGAGCATCACTTAGAGCTCTCCAGTCCCTTCAGCACCACAGACATCCCCACAGCAGAGCATCACCCCAGAGCTCTCCAGTCCCCTCACCACCACAGACATCCCCACAGCAGAGCATCACCCCAGAGCTCTCCAGTCCCCTCACCACCACAGACATCCCCACAGCAGAGCAGCACCCGAGAGCTCTCCAGTCTCCTGAGCACCACAGACATCCCCACAGCATAGAATCACCCGAGAGCTCTCCAGTCTCCTGAGCACCACAGACATCCCCACAGCAGAGAATCACCCGAGAGCTCTCCAGTCCCCTCAGCACCACAGACATCCCCACAGCAGAGCATCACTTAGAGTTCTCCAGTCCCTTCAGCACCTCAGACATCCCCACAGCAGAGCATCACCCCAGAGCTCTCCAGTCCCCTCACCACCACAGACATCCCCACAGCAGAGCAGCACCCGAGAGCTCTCCAGTCTCCTGAGCACCACAGACATACCCACAGCAGAGAATCACCCGAGAGCTCTCCAGTCCCCTCAGCACCACAGACACCCCCACAGCAGAGAATCACCCAAGAGCTCTCCAGTCCCCTCAGCACCACAGACATCCCCACAGCAGAGCATCACTTAGAGCTCTCCAGTCCCTTCAGCACCACAGACATCCCCACAGCAGAGCATCACCCCAGAGCTCTCCAGTCCCCTCACCACCACAGACATCCCCACAGCAGAGCATCACCCCAGAGCTCTCCAGTCCCCTCACCACCACAGACATCCCCACAGCAGAGCAGCACCCGAGAGCTCTCCAGTCTCCTGAGCACCACAGACATCCCCACAGCAGAGAATCACCCGAGAGCTCTCCAGTCCCCTCAGCACCACAGACATCTCCTAGCAGAGCATCACTCAAGAGAGCTCCAGTCCCATCAGCACCACAGTCATCCCCACAGCAGAGCATCACCCCAGAGCTCTCCAGTCCCCTCACCACCACAGACATCCCCACAGCAGAGCAGCACCCGAG
Organism: Ambystoma mexicanum; assembly: GCF_040938575.1. Classification (NCBI taxonomy): domain Eukaryota; kingdom Metazoa; phylum Chordata; class Amphibia; order Caudata; family Ambystomatidae; genus Ambystoma; species Ambystoma mexicanum. Next base: position 59,809,163 of record NC_090929.1, read on the forward strand.
AGCTCTCCAGTCTCCTGAGCACCACAGACATCCCCACAGCAGAGAATCACCCGAGAGCTCTCCAGTCCCCTCAGCACCACAGACACCCCCACAGCAGAGAATCACCCAAGAGCTCTCCAGTCCCCTCAGCACCACAGACATCCCCACAGCAGAGCATCACTTAGAGCTCTCCAGACCCTTCAGCACCACAGACATCCCCACAGCAGAGCATCACCCCAGAGCTCTCCAGTCCCCTCACCACCACAGACATCCCCACAGCAGAGCAGCACCAGAGAGCTCTCCAGTCTCCTGAGCACCACAGACATCCCCACAGCAGAGCATCACTTAGAGCTCTCCAGTCCCTTCAGCACCACAGACATCCCCACAGCAGAGCATCACCCCAGAGCTCTCCAGTCCCCTCACCACCACAGACATCCCCACAGCAGAGCATCACCCCAGAGCTCTCCAGTCCCCTCACCACCACAGACATCCCCACAGCAGAGCAGCACCCGAGAGCTCTCCAGTCTCCTGAGCACCACAGACATCCCCACAGCAGAGAATCACCCGAGAGCTCTCCAGTCCCCTCAGCACCACAGACATCTCCTAGCAGAGCATCACTCAAGAGAGCTCCAGTCCCATCAGCACCACAGTCATCCCCACAGCAGAGCATCACCCCAGAGCTCTCCAGTCCCCTCACCACCACAGACATCCCCACAGCAGAGCAGCACCCGAGAGCTCTCCAGTCTCCTGAGCACCACAGACATCCCCACAGCAGAGAATCACCCGAGAGCTCTCCAGTCCCCTCAGCACCACAGACACCCCCACAGCAGAGAATCACCCAAGAGCTCTCCAGTCCCCTCAGCACCACAGACATCCCCACAGCAGAGCATCACTTAGAGCTCTCCAGACCCTTCAGCACCACAGACATCCCCACAGCAGAGCATCACCCCAGAGCTCTCCAGTCCCCTCACCACCACAGACATCCCCACAGCAGAGCAGCACCAGAGAGCTCTCCAGTCTCCTGAGCACCACAGACATCCCCACAGCAGAGAATCACCCGAGAGCTCTCCAGTCCCCTCAGCACCACAGACGCCCCCACAGCAGAGAATCACCCAAGAGCTCTCCAGTCCCCTCAGCACCACAGACATCCCCACAGCAGAGCATCACTTAGAGCTCTCCAGTCCCTTCAGCACCACAGACATCCCCACAGCAGAGCATCACCCCAGAGCTCTCCAGTCCCCTCACCACCACAGACATCCCCACAGCAGAGCATCACCCCAGAGCTCTCCAGTCCCCTCACCACCACAGACATCCCCACAGCAGAGCAGCACCCGAGAGCTCTCCAGTCTCCTGAGCACCACAGACATCCCCACAGCATAGAATCACCCGAGAGCTCTCCAGTCTCCTGAGCACCACAGACATCCCCACAGCAGAGAATCACCCGAGAGCTCTCCAGTCCCCTCAGCACCACAGACATCCCCACAGCAGAGCATCACTTAGAGTTCTCCAGTCCCTTCAGCACCTCAGACATCCCCACAGCAGAGCATCACCCCAGAGCTCTCCAGTCCCCTCTCCACCACAGACATCCCCACAGCAGAGCAGCACCCGAGAGCTCTCCAGTCTCCTGAGCACCACAGACATCCCCACAGCAGAGAATCACCCGAGAGCTCTCCAGTCCCCTCAGCACCACAGACACCCCCACAGCAGAGAATCACCCAAGAGCTCTCCAGTCCCCTCAGCACCACAGACATCCCCACAGCAGAGCATCACTTAGAGCTCTCCAGTCCCTTCAGCACCACAGACATCCCCACAGCAGAGCATCACCCCAGAGCTCTCCAGTCCCCTCACCACCACAGACATCCCCACAGCAGAGCATCACCCCAGAGCTCTCCAGTCCCCTCAGCACCACAGACATCCCCACAACAGAGCATCACCCAAGAGCTCTCCAGTCCCCTCAGCACCACAGACATCCCCACAGCAGAGCATCACTTAGAGCTCTCCAGTCCCTTCAGCACCACAGACATCCCCACAGCAGAGCATCACCCCAGAGCTCTCCAGTCCCCTCACCACCACAGACATCCCCACAGCAGACCATCACCAGAGAGCTCTCCAGTCCCCTCAGCACCACAGACACCCCCACAGCAGACCATCACCAGAGAGCTCTCCAGTCCCCTCAGCACTACAGACATCCCCACAACAGAGCATCACCCGAGAGCTCTCCAGTCCCCTCAGCACCACAGACCTCCCCGCAGAAGAGCATCACCAGAGAGTTCTGAAGTCCCTTTAGCACCACAGACATCCCCACAGCAGAGCATCACCTGAGAGCTCTCCAGTCCCCTCAGCACCACAGACATCCCACAGCACAGCATCACCCAAGAGCTCTCCAGTCCCCTCAGCACCACAGACATCCCCACAGCAGAGCATCACTTAGAGCTCTCCAGTCCCTTCAGCACCACAGACATCCCCACAGCAGAGCATCACCCCAGAGCTCTCCAGTCCCCTCACCACCACAGACATCCCCACAGCAGAGCAGCACCCGAGAGCTCTCCAGTCTCCTGAGCACCACAGACATCCCCACAGCAGAGAATCACCCGAGAGCTCTCCAGTCCCCTCAGCACCACAGACACCCCCACAGCAGAGAATCACCCAAGAGCTCTCCAGTCCCCTCAGCACCACAGACATCCCCACAGCAGAGCATCACTTAGAGCTCTCCAGACCCTTCAGCACCACAGACATCCCCACAGCAGAGCATCACCCCAGAGCTCTCCAGTCCCCTCAGCACCACAGACACCCCCACAGCAGAGAATCACCCAAGAGCTCTCCAGTCCCCTCAGCACCACAGACATCCCCACAGCAGAGCATCACTTAGAGCTCTCCAGTCCCTTCAGCACCACAGACATCCCCACAGCAGAGCATCACCCCAGAGCTCTCCAGTCCCCTCACCACCACAGACATCCCCACAGCAGAGCATCACCCCAGAGCTCTCCAGTCCCCTCACCACCACAGACATCCCCACAGCAGAGCAGCACCCGAGAGCTCTCCAGTCTCCTGAGCACCACAGACATCCCCACAGCATAGAATCACCCGAGAGCTCTCCAGTCTCCTGAGCACCACAGACATCCCCACAGCAGAGAATCACCCGAGAGCTCTCCAGTCCCATCAGCACCACAGTCATCCCCACAGCAGAGCATCACCCCAGAGCTCTCCAGTCCCCTCACCACCACAGACATCCCCACAGCAGAGCAGCACCCGAGAGCTCTCCAGTCTCCTGAGCACCACAGACATCCCCACAGCAGAGAATCACCCGAGAGCTCTCCAGTCCCCTCAGCACCACAGACACCCCCACAGCAGAGAATCACCCAAGAGCTCTCCAGTCCCCTCAGCACCACAGACATCCCCACAGCAGAGCATCACTTAGAGCTCTCCAGACCCTTCAGCACCACAGACATCCCCACAGCAGAGCATCACCCCAGAGCTCTCCAGTCCCCTCACCACCACAGACATCCCCACAGCAGAGCAGCACCAGAGAGCTCTCCAGTCTCCTGAGCACCACAGACATCCCCACAGCAGAGAATCACCCGAGAGCTCTCCAGTCCCCTCAGCACCACAGACACCCCACAGCAGAGAATCACCCAAGAGCTCTCCAGTCCCCTCAGCACCACAGACATCCCCACAGCAGAGCATCACTTAGAGCTCTCCAGTCCCTTCAGCACCACAGACATCCCTACAGCAGAGCATCACCCCAGAGCTCTCCAGTCCCCTCACCACCACAGACATCCCCACAGCAGAGCATCACCCCAGAGCTCTCCAGTCCCCTCACCACCACAGACATCCCCACAGCAGAGCAGCACCCGAGAGCTCT